>NC_041391.1:78440423-78471155 GCF_002162155.2 Triticum dicoccoides
TATTGCTATTTCTTCAAGTTGATTTCTTCTGCTAAGTGAATGTGATCAGACCCTTCCCCCTCTATGCTAAACTCAACCTAGTCTGTTCACAAATTCTTCATTTGCGTTCTATTTGAAACTCGTTCAAAATCTTCACTGTGTCCTTGACAGTTGAAGAAATTGCAAATGAAACTTTTAACTTATCTTATCTGAATTTTCGTCTTTGTCGCTCAAACCATTCCGCATCCCGTGACAATACTTATCTATTCACCCACGATCCTACACGATCGCCACCTCTCAGTACGTGGGTGACACATGTCAAGCGAATGAGAAGGTCCAAGGGCACGTTCGTCCGATTTCCTCGGGCGTACAGTTTTTCACTCCCTCTATAAATACCCCTGTCTCTTCCTCACTTCCTTTTTACTCCGCTCGCTCTCACTCCCGCTCGAGATCCCCAAACCCTAGCGCCACCTCTAATTCATCGTCACCGGTGAGGAAGAGCTTCACTGCCTCGACCTCGTCGCCGTCATACTCACGCCGGTTGCAGAATTCTTCACTCCGCCGCCGCCGTAGCCGTCTTCCTCTACCGAGTTAGGGCGTGGAAGATCTGAACTGACGAAGTTCACATCTACACTTCCTAGTTCATTGTGTTCTTCATCTCGGGTAATTAAAAGTTACTTTTACTGCCCTCTTTGGTTCATATGTTTTCTTGAAAATCTTCAAAGGTGTTTATTCTTCAAATCTTCACACACATGAACACCTCACATGTCATTGCTACGTCTTGAGCTTGCGTTGGTTTTCCTTGAAGAGGAAAGGGTGATGCAGCAAAGTAGCGTAAGTATTTCCCTCAGTTTTTGCGAACCAATGTATCAATTGTTGGGGAACGTTGCAGAAAATAAAATTTTTCTACGCTTCACCAAGATCAATCTATGGAGTCATCTAGCAACGAGAGAGAGGAGTGCATCTACATACCCTTGTAGATCACGCGCGGAAGCGTTCAAGAGAACGGGGTTGAAGGAGTCGTACTCGTCGTGATCCAAATCACCGGAGATCCTAGCGCCGAACGGACGACACCTCCGCGTTCAACACACGTACGGTTGGGGAAGACATCTCCTCCTTCTTGATCCAGCAAGGGGGAGGGAGAGGTTGATGGAGATCCAGCAGCACGACGGCGTGGTGGTGGAAGTAGCGGCGATCTCGGCAGGGCTTCGCCAAGCTCTACGAGAGGGAGAGGTGTTGCAGAGGGAGAGGGAGGCGCCAAGAGCAGGGGTGCGGATGCCCTCCCTCCCCCCTCTTTATATAGGGGCCCTGGGGGGTGGCCACCCACCTAGATATCCCATCTCAAGGGGGGGGGGCAAAGGGGGGGACTTGCCCCCCAAGTCAAGTGGGGCGCCCCCACCCCTAGGGTTTCCAACCCTAGGCGCAGGGGATGCCCAAGGGGGGCCCACAAGCCCACCAGGGGCTGGTTCCCTTCCCCACTTCAACCCATGGGGCCCTCCGGGATAGGTGGCCCCACCCGATGGACCCCCGGGACCCTTTCGGTGGTCCCGGTACAATACCGGTGACCCCGAAACTTTCCCGATGGCCGAAACTGGACTTCCTATATATAATTCTTCACCTCCGGACCATTCCGGAACTCCTCGTGACGTCCGGGATCTCATCCGGGACTCCGAACAACTTTTGGGTTACCGCATACTAATAACTCTACAACCCTAGTGTCACCAAACCTTAAGTGTGTAGACCCTACAGGTTCGAGAGACATGCAGACATGACCGAGACGACTCTCCAGCCAATAACGAATAGCGGAATCTGGATACCCATGTTGGCTCCCACATGTTCCATGATGATCTCATCGAATGAACCACGATGTCGAGGATTTAAGTAATCCCGTATACAATTCCCTTTGTCAATCGGTACGTTACTTGCCCGAGATTCGATCGTCGGTATCCCAATACCTCGTTCAATCTCGTTACCGGCAAGTCACTTTACTCGTACCGTAATGCATGATCCCGTGACCAACCACTTAGTCACTTTGAGCTCATTATGATGATGCATTACCTAGTGGTCCCAGAGATACCTCTCCGTCATACGGAGTGACAAATCCCAGTCTCGATCCGTGTCAACCCAACAGACACTTTCGGAGATACCTATAGTATACCTTTATAGTCACCCAGTTACGTTGTGACGTTTGGTACACCCAAAGCACTCCTACGGCATCCGGGATTTACACGATCTCATGGTCTAAGGAAATGATACTTAACATTGGAAAAGCTCTAGCAAACGAACTACACGATCTTGTGCTATGCTCAGGATTGGGTCTTGTCCATCACATCATTCTCCCAATGATGTGATCCCGTTATCAATGACATCCAATGTCCATGGTCAGGAAACCGTGACCATCTATTAATAAACGAGCTAGTCAACTAGAGGCTCACTAGGGACATGTTGTGGTCTATGTATTCACACATGTATTACGATTTCCGGATAACACAATTATAGCATGAATAATAGACAATTATCATGAACAAGGAAATATAATAATAATCATTTTATTATTGCCTCTAGGGCATATTTCCAACAGTCTCCCACTTGCACTAGAGTCAATAATCTAGTTACATTGTGATGAATCGAACACCCATAGAGTTCTGGTGTTGATCATATTTTGCTCGCGGAAGAGGTTTAGTCAACGGATCTGCGATATTCAGATCTGTATGCACTTTGCAAATATCTATGTCTCCATATTGAACATTTTCACGAATGGAGTTGAAGCGACGCTTGATGTGCCTGGTCTTCTTGTGAAACCTGGGCTCCTTGGCAAGGGCAATAGCTCCAGTGTTGTCACAGAAGAGGGTGATTGGCCTCGACGCATTGGGTATGACTCCTAGGTCGGTGATGAACTCCTTCATCCAGATTGCTTCATGCGCTGCCTACGAGGCTGCCATGTACTCCGCTTCATATGTAGATCCCGCCACGATGCTTTGCTTGCAACTGCACCAGCATACTGCCCCTCCATTCAAAATATACACGTATCCGGTTTGTGACTTGGAGTCATCCAGATCTGTGTCGAAGCTAGCATCGACGTAACCCTTTATGACAAGCTCTTCGTCATCTCCATAAACGAGAAACATATCCTTAGTCCTTTTCTGGTACTTCAGGATATTCTTGACCGCTGTCTGGTGTTCCATGCCGGGATTACTTTGGTACCTTCCTACCAAACTTACGGCGAGGTTTACATCAGGCCTGGTACACAGCATGGCATACATGATAGACCCTATGGCCAAGGCATAGGGGACGACACTCAATCTTTTATCTATCTTCTGTCGTGGTCGGACATTGAGCCGAGCTCAATTTCACACCTTGCAACATAGGCAAGAACCCCTTCTTGGACTGATCCATATTGAACTTCTTCAATATCTTATCAAGGTATGTGCTTTGAGAAAGACCTATGAGGTGTCTCGATCTATCTCTATAGATCTTGATGCCTAATATGTAAGTAGCTTCTCCAAGGTCCTTCATTGAAAAACACTTATTCAAGTAGGCCTTAATGCTGTACAAAAGTTCTATATCATTTCCCATCAAAAGTATGTCATCCACATATAATATGAGAAATGCTACAGAGCTCCCACTCACTTTCTTGTAAACGCAGGCTTCTCCATAAGTCTGCATAAACCCAAACGCTTTGATCATTTCATTAAAGCGAATGTTCCAACTCCGAGATGCTTGCACCAGCCCATAGATGGAGCGCTGGAGCTTGCATACCTTGTTAGCATTCTTAGGATCGACAAAACCTTCTGGCTGCATCATATACAGTTCTTCCTTAAGATGGCCGTTAAGGAATGCCGTTTTGATGTCCATTTGCCATATCTCATAATCATAGTATGCGGCAATTGCTAACATGATTCGGACGGACTTCAGCTTCGCTACGGGAGATAAAGTCTCATCGTAGGCAACCCCTTGAACTTGTCGATAACCCTTAGCGACAAGTCGAGCTTTATAGATGGTAACATTACCATCCGCGTCTGTCTTCTTCTTAAAGATCCATTTGTTTTCTATCGCTCGCCGATCATCGGGCAAGTCTGTCAAAGTCCACACTTTTTTTTCATACATGGATCCTATCTCGGATTGCATGGCTTCAAGCCATTTGTTGGAATCTGGGCCCGCCATTACTTCTTCATAGTTCGAAGGTTCACCGTTGTCTAACAACATGATTTCTAGGACAAGGTTGCCATACCACTCTGGTGTGGAACGTGTCCTCGTGGACCTACGAAGTTCAGTAGTAACTTGATCCGAAGTACCTTGATCATCATCATTAGTTTCCTCTCTCGTCAGTGCCGGCACCACAGGAACATCTTCCTGAGCTACGCTACTTTCAAGAGGTAGTACTTAAACAAGTTCCACTTTCCTCGCACTTACTTCTTTCGAGAGAAACTCTTTCTCCAGAAAGGACCCGTTCTTGGCAACAAAGATCTTGCCATCGGATCTGAGGTAGAAGGTATACCCAATGGTTTCCTTAGGGTATCCTATGAAGACGCATTTTTCCGACTTGGGTTCGAGCTTTTCAGGTTGAAGTTTCTTGACATAAGCATCGCATCCCCAAACTTTTAGAAATGACAGCTTAGGTTTCTTCCCAAACCATAATTCATACGGTGTCATCTCAACGGATTTAGACGGTGCCCTATTTAAAGTTAGTGTAGCTATCTCTAGAGCGTATCCCCAAAATGATAGCGGTAAATCGGTGAGTGACATCATAGATTGCACCATATCCAATAGAGTGCGATTATGACGTTCGGACACACCATTACGCTGAGGTGTTCCAGGCGGCGTGAGTTGTGAAATGATTCCACATTTCCTTAAGTGCGTACCAAATTCATGACTTAAATATTCTCCCCCACGATCTTATCGTAAGTACTTTATCTTTTGGTCACGTTGATTCTCTACCTCATTCTAAAATTCCTTGAACTTTTCAAAGGTCTCAGACTTGTGTTTCATCAAGTAGACATACCCATATCTACTCAAGTCGTCAGTGAGAGTGAGAACATAACAATATCCTCCGCGAGCCTCAACGCTCATTGGCCACACACATCAGTATGTATGATTTCCAATAAGTTGGTTGCTCGCTCCATTGTTCTGGAGAACGAAGTCTTGGTCATTTTTCCCATGAGGCATGGTTCGCATGTGTCAAATGATTCATAATCGAGAGACTCTAAAAGTCCATCAACATGGAGCTTTTTCATGCGCTTGACACCAATGTGACCAAGGCGGCAGTGCCACAAGTATGTGGGACTATTGTTATCAACCTTACATCTTTTGGTATTCACACTATGAATATGTGTAACATCACGTTCGAGATTCATTAAGAATAAACCATTGACCAGCGGGGCATGACCATAAAACATATCTCTCATATAAATAGAACAACCATTATTCTCGGATTTAAATGAGTAGCCATCTCGTATTAAACGAGATCCAGATACAATGTTCATGCTCAAAGCTGGCACTAAATAACAATTATTGAGGTTTAAAACTAATCCCGTAGGTAAATGTAGAGGTAGCGTGCCGACAGCAATCACATCGACCTTGGAACCATTCCCGACGCGCATCGTCACCTCATCCTTCGCCAGTCTCCGCTTATTCCGCAGCTCCTGCTTTGAGTCACAAATATGAGCAACCGCACCGGTATCAAATACCCAGGAGCTACTACGAGTACTGGTAAGGTACACATCAATTACATGTATATCACATATACCTTTAGTGTTGACGGCCTTCTTGTCTGCTAAGTATTTGGGGCAGTTCCGCTTCCAGTGTCCCTTTCCCTCGCAATAAAAGCACTCAGTCTCAGGTTTGGGTCCATTCTTTGGCTTCTTCCCGGCAACTGGCTTATCGGGCGCGGCAACTCCCTTGCCATTCTTATTGAAGTTCTTCTTACCCTTGCCTTTCTTGAAACTAGTGGTTTTATTGACCATCAACACTTGATGTTCCTTTTTGATTTCCACCTCCGCTGATTTCAGCATTGAAAATACTTCAGGAATAGTTTTCACCATCCCCTGCATATTGTAGTTCATCACAAAGCTCTTGTAGCTAGGTGGGAGCGATTGAAGGATTCTGTCAATGACCGCCTCGTCCGGGAGGTTAATGTCCAGCTGGGACAAGCAGTTGTGCAACCCAGACATTTTGAGTATGTGCTCACTAACAGAACTATTTTCCTCCATCTTACAACTGTAGAACTTGTCGGAGACTTCATATCTCTCGACCCGGGCATGAGCTTGGAAAACTATTTTCAGCTCTTCGAACATCTCATATGCTCCGTGTTGCTCAAAACACTTTCGGAGCCCTGGTTCTAAGTTGTAAAGCATGCCGCACTGAACAAGGGAGTAATCATCAGCACGTGACTGCCAAGCATTTATAACGTCTTGGTTCTCTGGGATGGGTGCTTCACCTAGCGGTCCTTCTAGGACATATGCTTTCTTTGCAGCTATGAGGATGATCCTCAGGTTCCGGACCCAGTCCGAATAGTTGCTGCCATCATCTTTCAGCTTGGTTTTCTCTAGGAACGCGTTGAAGTTGAGGTTGACATGAGCATTGGCCATTTGATCTACAAGACATTTTGCAAAGGTTTTTAGACTAAGTTCATGATAATTAAGTTCATCTAATCAAATTATTTAATGAACTCCCACTCAGATTAGACATCCCTCTAGTCATCTAAGTGATACATGATCCGACTCAACTAGACCGTGTCTGATCATCATGTGAGACGGAGTAGTCATCATCGGTGAACATCTCCATGTTGATCGTATCTTCCATATGACTCATGTTCGACCTTTCGGTCTCTTGTGTTCCGAGGCCATGTCTGTACATGCTTGGCTCGTCAAGTCAACCTAAGTGTTTTGCATGTGTAAATTTGTCTTACACCCGTTGTATGTGAACGTTAGAATCTATCACACCCGATCATCACGTGGTGCTTCGAAACAACGAACTTTCGCAACGGTGCACAGTTAGGGGGAACACTTTCTTGAAATTATTATAAGGGGTCATCTTATTTACTACCGTCGTACTAAGCAAATAAGAAGCAAAACATGATAAACATCACATGCAATCAAATAGTGACATGATATGGCCAATATCATATTGCTCCTTTGATCTCCATCTTAGGGGCGCCATGATCATCTTCGTCACCGGCATGACACCATGATCTCCATCATCATGATCTCCATCATCGTGTCTTCATGAAGTTGTCACGCCAACGATTACTTCTACTTCTATGGCTAACGTGTTTAGCAATAAAGTAAAGTAATTTACATGGCATTATTCAATGACACGCAGGTCATACAAAAAATAAAGACAACTCCTATGGCTCCTGCCGGTTGTCATACTCATCGACATGCAAGTCGCGATTCCTATTACAAGAACATGATCAATCTCATACATCACATATATCTCATTCATCACATCCTTTTGCCCATACCACATCACAAGGCATATGCTGCAAAAACAAGTTAGACATCCTCTAATTGTTGTTGCATGTTTTTACGTGGCTTCTATAGGTTTCTAGAAAGAACGTTTCTTACCTACGTAATGTTGGGGAACGTTGCAGAAAATTAAAATTTTTCCTATGGTTTCACCAAGATCCATCTATGAGTTCATCTAAGCAACGAGTCAAGGGAGATGCATCTACATACCACTTTGTAGATCGCGAGCGGAAGCATTCAAAAGAACGGGGTTGAAGTAGTCGTTCTCGTCGTGATCCTATCACCGGAGATCCTAGCGCCGAACGGACGGCACCTCCACGTTCAACACACGTATGGAGCGGATGATGTCTCCTCCTTCTTGATCCAGCAAGGGGGAAGGAGAGGTTGATGATGATGGCTCCAGCAGCAGCACAACGGCGTGGTGGTGGTGGAGCAGCAGCACTCCGGCAGGGCTTCGCCAAGCGCGTGACGGAGGAGGAAGAGGTGTAGCAGGGGGAGGGGGCGCCAGGACTTCAGGGTGCGGCTGCCCCCTTCCCCCTCCCTTTATATAGGCCCCCAGGGGGGGCGCCGGCCCTGGGAGATCCAATCTCCCAAGGGGGCGGCGGCCAAGGGGGGTGGAGTGCCCCCCAAGGCAAGTGGGGCGCCCCCCCACCCTAGGGTTTCAACCCTAGGCGCAGGGGGTGGGCCAAGGGGGGCGCACCAGCCCACTATGGGCTGGTTCCCCTCCCCACTTCAGCCCTTGGGGCCCTCCGGGATGGGTGGCCCCACCCGGTGGACCCCCGGGACCCTTTCGGTGGTCCCGGTACAATACCGGGTGACCCCAAAACTTTCCCGATGGCCGAAATACCACTTCCTATATATAATTCTTTACCTCCAGACCATTCCGGAACTCCTCGTGACGTCTGGGATCTCATCGGGACTCCGAACAACATTCGGTATGCTGCATACTCATATTCATACAACCCTAGCGTCACCGAACCTTAAGTGTGTAGACCCTACGGGTTCGGGAGTCACGCAGACATGACCGGGACGGCTCTCGGGCAATAACCAACAGCGGGATCTGGATACCCATGTTGGCTCCCACATGCTCCTTGATGATCTCATTGGATGAACCACGATGTCGAGGATTCGAACAACCCCGTATACAATTCCCTTTGTCAATCGGTACGTTACATGCCCCGAGACTTGATCGCCAGTATCCCAATACCTCGTTCAGTCTCGTTACGAGCAAGTCACTTTACTCGTACCGTAATGCATGATCCCGTGACCAAACACTTGGTCACTTTGAGCTCATTATGATGATGCATTACCGAGTGGGCCCAGAGATACCTCTCCGTCATACGGAGTGACAAATCCCAGTTTCGATCCATGTCAACCCAACAGACACTTTCGGAGATACCTGTAGTGCACCTTTATAGTCACCCAGTTACGTTGTGACGTTTGGTACACCCAAAGCACTCTTACGGTATCCGGGAGTTACACGATCTCATGGTCTAAGGAAGAGATACTTGACATGGAAAAAGCTCTAGCAAAACAAACTATACGATCTTGTGCTATGCTTAGGATTGGGTCTTGTCCATCACATCATTCTCCTAATGATGTGATCCCGTTGTCAATGACATCTAATGTCCATAGTCAGGAAACCATGACTATCTGTTGACCAACGAGCTAGTCAACTAGAGGCTCACTAGGGACATGTTATGGTCTATGTATTCACACGTGTATTACGATTTCCGGATAATACAGTTATAGCATGACTAAAAGACAATTATCATGAACAAGGAAATATAATAATAATGCTTTTATTATTGCCTCTAGGGCATATTTCCAACAGTCTCCCACTTGCACTAGAGTCAATAATCTAGTTACATTGTGATGAATCGAACACCCATAGAGTTCTGGTGTTGATCATGTTTTGCTCGCGAGAGAGGTTTAGTCAATGGATCTGCGACATTCAGATCCGTATGTACTTTGCAAATATCTATGTCTCCATCTTGAACATTTTCACGGATGGAGTTGAAACGACGCTTGATGTGCCTGGTCTTCTTGTGAAACCTGGGCTCCTTGGCAAGGGCAATAGCTCCAGTGTTGTCACAGAAGAGTTTGATCGGCCCCAACGCATTGGGTATGACTCCTAGGTCGGTGATGAACTCCTTCACCCAAATTGCTTCATGCGCTGCCTCCGAGGCTTCCATGTACTCCGCTTCACATGTAGATCCCGCCATGACGCTCTGCTTGCAGCTGCACCAGCTTACTACTCCACCATTCAACATATACACGTATCCGGTTTGTGAACTAGAGTCATCCAGATCTGTGTCGAAGCTAGCGTCGACGTAACCCTTTACGACGAGCTCTTCGTCACCTCCATAAACGAGAAACATGTCCTTCGTCCTTTTTAGGTACTTTAGGATATTCTTGACCGCTGTCCAGTGTTCCTTGCCGGGATTACTTTGATACCTTCCTACCAAACTTACGGCAAGGTTTACATCAGGTCTGGTACACAGCATGGCATACATAATAGATCCTATGGCTGAAGCATAGGGGATGACACTCGTCTCTTCTTTATCTTTTGCCGTGGTCGGACATTGAGCCGAGCTCAATCTCACACCTTGCAATACAGGCAAGAACCCCCTCTTGGACTGATCCATTTTGAACTTCTTCAAAATCTTATCAAGGTATGTGCTTTGTGAAAGACCTATGAGGCGTCTCGATCTATCTCTATAGATCTTGATGCCTAATATATAAGCAGCTTCTCCAAGGTCCTTCATTGAAAAACACTTATTCAAGTAGGCCTTAATGCTGTCCAAGAATTCTATATCATCTCCCATCAAAAGTATGTCATCTACATATAATATGAGAAATGCTACAGAGCTCCCACTCACTTTGTTGTAAGCGCAGGCTTCTCCATAAGTCTGCATAAACCCAAACGCTTTGATCATTTCATCAAAGCGAATGTTCCAACTCCGAGATGCTTGCACCAGCCCATAAATGGATCGCTGGAGCTTGCATACTTTGTTAGCATTCTTAGGATCGACAAAACCCTCTGGCTGCATCATATACAGTTCTTCCTTAAGATGCCCGTTAAGGAATGCCGTTTTGACGTCCATCTGCCATATCTCATAATCATAGTATGCGGCAATTGCTAACATGATTCGGACGGACTTAAGCTTCGCTACGGGAGAGAAAGTCTCATCGTAGTCAATCCCTTGAACTTGCCGATAACCCTTAGCGACAAGTCGAGCTTTATAGATGGTGACATTACCATCCGCGTCTGTCTTCTTCTTAAAGATCCATTTGTTTTCTATCGCTCGCCGATCATCGGGCAAGTCAGTCAAAGTCCATACTTTGTTTTCATACATGGATTCTATCTCGGATTTCATGGCTTCTAGCCATTTGTTGGAATCTGGGCCCGCCATCGCTTCTTCATAGTTCGAAGGTTCACCGTTGTCTAACAACATGATTTCCAGGACAGGGTTGCCGTACCACTCTGGTGCGGAACGTGTCCTTGTGGACCTACGAAGTTCAGTAGCAACTTGATCCGAAGTACCTTGATCATCATCATTATTTTCCTCTTCAGTTGGTGTAGGCATCACAGGAACATTTTCCTGAGCTGCACTACTTTCCCGTTCAAGAGGTAGTACTTCATCGAGTTCTACTTTCCTCCCACTTACTTCTTTCGAGAGAAACTCTTTTTCCAGAAAGGATCCGTTCTTGGCAACAAAGATCTTGCCCTCGTATCTTAAGTAGAAGGTATACCCAATGGTTTCTTTAGGGTATCCTATGAAGACACATTTTTCCGACTTGGGTTCGAGCTTTTCAGGTTGAAGTTTCTTAACATAAGCATCGCATCCCCAAACTTTTAGAAACAACAGCTTAGGTTTCTTCCCAAACCATAATTCATACGGTGTCGTCTCAACGGATTTAGACGGTGCCCTATTTAAAGTGAATGTAGCTGTCTCTAGAGCGTATCCCCAAAATGATAGTGGTAAATCGGTAAGAGACATCATAGATCGCACCATATCTAATAGAGTGCGATTACGACGTTCGGACACACCATTTCGCTGAGGTGTTCCAGGCGGCGTGAGTTGTGAAACGATTCCACATTTTCTTAAGTGTGTACCAAATTCGTGACTTAAATATTCTCCTCCACGATCCGATCGCAAGAATTTTATCTTTCGGTCACGTTGATTCTCTACTTCATTCTGAAATTCCTTGAACTTTTCAAAGGTCTCAGACTTGTGTTTTATCAAGTAGACATACCCATATCTACTCAAGTCATCTGTGAGAGTGTGAACATAACGATATCCTCCGCGAGCCTCAACACTCATTGGACTGCACACATCGGTATGTATGATTTCCAACAAGTTGGTTGCTCGCTCCATTGTTCCGGAGAACGGAGTCTTGGTCATTTTGCCCATGAGGCATGGTTCGCATGTGTCAAATGATTCATAATTGAGAGACTCTAAAAGTCCATCAGCATGGAGCTTCTTCATGCGCTTGACACCAATGTGACCAAGGCGGCAATGCCACAAGTATGTGGGACTATCATTATCAACTTTACATCTTTTGGTATTCACGCTATGAATATGTGTAACACTATGTTTGAGATTCATTAAGAACAAACCATTGACCATCGGGGCATGACCATAAAACATATCTCTCATATAAATAGAACAACCATTATTCTCGGATTTAAATGAGTAGCCATCTCGTATCAAACTAGATCCAGATACAATGTTCATGCTCAGACTTGGCACCAAATAACAATTATTAAGGTTCAAAACTAATCCCATAGGTAAATGTAGAGGTAGCGTGCCGACGGCGATCATATCGACTCTGGAACCATTCCCGACGCGCATCGTCACCTCGTCCTTCGCCAGTCTCCGCTTATTCCGCAGCTCCTGCTGTGAGTTACAAATATGAGCAACGGCACCGGTATCAAATACCCAGGAGTTACTACGAGTACTGGTAAGGTACACATCAATTACATGTATATCAAATATACCTTTGGTGTTGCCGGCCTTCTTATCCGCTAAGTATTTGGGGTAGTTCCGCTTCCAGTGACCCTTCCCCTTGCAATAAAAGCACTCAGTTTCAGGCTTGGGTCCATTCTTTGACTTCTTCCCGGCAACTGGCTTACCGGGTGCGGCAACATCTTTGCCGTCCTTCTTGAAGTTCTTCTTACCCTTGCCCTTCTTGAACTTAGTGGTCTTATTGACCATCAACACTTAATGTTCTTTCTTGATTTCAACCTCTGCTGACTTCAGCATTGAAAATACTTCAGGAATGGTCTTCACCATCCCCTGCATATTGTAGTTCAGCACAAAGCTCTTGTAGCTTGGTGGGAGCGACTGAAGGATTCTGTCAATGACCGCCTCATCCGGGAGGTTAATGTCCAGCTGGGACAGGCGGTTGTGCAACCCAGACATTTTGAGTATGTGCTCACTAACAGAACTATTTTCCTCCATCTTACAACTATAGAACTTGTCGGAGACTTCATATCTCTCGACCCGGGCATGAGCTTGGAAAACTAGTTTCAGCTCCTCGAACATCTCATATGCTCCGTGTTGCTCAAAATGCTTTTGGAGCCCCGGTTCTAAGCTGTAAAGCATGCCGCACTGAACGAGGGAGTAATCATCAGCACGAGACTGCCAAGCATTCATAATGTCTTGGTTCTCTGGGACGGGAGCATCACCTAGCGGTCCTTCTAGGACATATTGTTTCCTGGCAGCTATGAGGATGATCCTCAGGTTCCGGACCCAGTACGTATAGTTGCTGCCATCATCTTTCAGCTTGGTTTTCTCTAGGAACGCGTTGAAGTTCATGTTGACATGAGCGTTGGCCATTTGATCTACAAGACATATTATGCAAAAAGTTTTAGACTAAGTTCATGATAATTAAGTTCATCTAATCAATATATTTTAATGAACTCCCACTCAGATTAGACATCCCTCTAGTCATCTAAGTGTTACACGATCTGAGTCGACTAGGCCGTGTCCGATCATCACGTGAGACGGACTAGTCATCGTCGGTGAACATTCTCATGTTGATCGTATCTTCCATACGACTCGTGTTCGACCTTTCGGTCTCCGTGTTCCGAGGCCATGTCTGTACATGCTAGGCTCGTCAAGTTAACCCTAAGTGTTTTGCATGTGTAAAACTGTCTTACACCCGTTGTATGTGAACGTAAGGATCTATCACACCCGATCATCATGTGGTGCTTCGAAACGACGAACTTTAGCAACGGTGCACAGTTAGGGGAGAACACTTCTTGAAATTTTTGTAAGGGATCATCTTATTTACTACCGTCGTTCTAAGTAAACAAGATGCATAAACATAATAAACATCACATGCAATTATATAATAGTGACATGATATGGCCAATATCATATAGCTCCTTCGATCTCCATCTTCGGGGCTCCATGATCATCTTCGTCACCGGCATGACACCATGATCTCCATCATCATGATCTCCATCATCGTGTCTTCATGAAGTTGTCATGCCAACGACTACTTCTACTTCTATGGCTAACGCGTTTAGCAATAAAGTAAAGTAATTTACATGGCGTTCTTCAATGACACGCAGGTCATACAAAAAATAAAGACAACTCCTATGGCTCCTGCCGGTTGTCATACTCATCGACATGCAAGTCGTGATTCCTATTACAAGAACATGATCTCATACATCACAATATATCATTCATCATTCATCACAACTTCTGGCCATATCACATCACAAGACAATTGCTGCAAAAACAAGTTAGACGTCCTCTAAATGTTGTTGCATCTTTTACATGGCTGCAATTGGGTTCTAGCAAGAACATTTTCTTACCTACGAATAACCACAATGTGATCTTGTCAACTTCTATTTACCCTTCATAAGGACCCTTTTCATCGAATCCACTTCAACTAAAGTGGGAGAGACAGACACCCGCCAGCCACCTTATGCAACTAGTGCATGTTAGTCGGTGGAACCGGTCTCACGTAAGCGTACGTGTAAGGTTGGTCCGGGCCGCTTCATCCCACAATACCGCTGAAGCAAGATAAGACTAGTAGCGGCAAGCAAGTTGACAAGATCTACGCCCACAACTAAATTGTGTTCTACTCGTGCAATAGAGAACTACGCATAGACCTAGATCATGATGCCACTGTTGGGGAACGTTGCAGAAAATTAAAATTTTTCCTACGGTTTCACCAAGATCCATCTATGAGTTCATGTAAGCAACGAGTCAAGGGAGATGCATCTACATACCACTTTGTAGATCGCGAGCGGAAGCGTTCAAAATAACGGGGTTGAAGTAGTCGTTCTCGTCGTGATCCTATCACCGGAGATCCTAGCACCGAACGGACGGCACCTCCGCGTTCAACACACGTACGGAGCGGATGACGTCTCCTCCTTCTTGATCCAGCAAGGGGGAAGGAGAGGTTGATGATGATGGCTCTAGCAGCAGCACAACGGCGTGGTGGTGGTGGAGCAGCAGCACTCCGGCAGGGATTCACCAAGCGCGTGACGGAGGAGGAAGAGGTGTAGCAGGGGGAGGGGGCGCCAGGACTTCAGGGTGCGGCTGCCCCCTTTCCCCCTCCCTTTATATAGGCCCCCAGGGGGGGCGCCGGCCCTGGGAGATCCAATCTCCTAAGGGGGCGGCCGCCAAGGGGGGTGGAGTGCCCCCCAAGGCAAGTGGGGCGCCCCCCACCCTAGGGTTTCAACCCTAGGCGCAGGGGGTGGGCCAAGGGGGGCGCACCAGCCCACTATGGGCTGGTTCCCCTCCCCACTTCAGCCCTTGGGGCCCTCCGGGATGGGTGGCCCCACCCGGTGGACCCCCGGGACCCTTTCGGTGGTCCCGGTACAATACCGGGTGACCCCGAAACTTTCCCGATGGCCGAAATACCACTTCCTATATATAATTCGTTACCTCCGGACCATTCCGGAACTCCTCGTGACGTCTGGGATCTCATCCGGGACTCCGAACAACATTCGGTATGCTGCATACTCATATTCATACAACCCTAGCGTCACTGAACCTTAAGTGTGTAGACCCTACGGGTTCGGGAGTCACGCAGACATGACCGAGACGGCTCTCGGGCAATAACCAATAGCGGGATCTGGATACACATGTTGGCTCCCACATGCACCTCGATGATCTCATCGGATGAACCACGATGTCGAGGATTCGAACAACCCCGTATACAATTCCCTTTGTCAATCGGTACGTTACATGCCCCGAGACTCGATCGCCGGTATCCCAATACCTCGTTCAGTCTCGTTACCGGCAAGTCACTTTACTCGTACCGTAATGCATGATCCGGTGACCAAACACTTGGTCACTTTGAGCTCATTATGATGATGCATTACCGAGTGGGCCCAGAGATACCTCTCCGTCATACGGAGTGACAAATCCCAGTCTCGATCCGTGTCAACCCAACAGACACTTTCGGAGATACCTGTAGTGCACCTTTATAGTCACCCAGTTACGTTGTGACGTTTGGTACACCCAAAGCACTCTTACGGTATCCGGGAGTTACATGATCTCATGGTCTAAGGAAGAGATACTTGACATGGAAAAAGCTCTAGCAAAACGACCTATACGATCTTGTGCTATGCTTAGGATTGGGTCTTGTCCATCACATCATTCTCCTAATGATGTGATCCCGTTGTCAATGACATCTAATGTCCATAGTCAGGAAACCATGACTATCTGTTGACCAACGATCTAGTCAACTAGAGGCTCACTAGGGACATGTTATGGTCTATGTATTCACACGTGTATTACGATTTCCGGATAATACAGTTATAGCATGAATAAAAGACAATTATCATGAACAAGGAAATATAATAATAATGCTTTTATTATTGCCTCTAGGGCATATTTCCAACACGTAAAACCACAACGTGATATGCCAATTTCTATTTACCCTTCATAAGGACCCTTTTCATCGAATCTGATCCGACTAAAGTGGGAGAGACAGACACCCGCTAGCCACCTTATGCAACTAGTGCATGTCAGTCGGTGGAACCTATCTCACGTAAGCGTACGTGTAAGGTCGGTCCGGGCCGCTTCATCCCATGATGCCGCCGAAACAAGATAATACTAGTAGTGGCAAGAAAATTGACAACATCTACGCCCACAACAAGTTTGTGTTCTACTCGTGCATAGAAACTATGCATAGACCTAGCTCATGATGCCCCTGTTGGGGAACGTTGCAGAAAATAAAAAATTTCTACGCTTCACCAAGATCAATCTATGGAGTCATCTAGCAACGAGAGAGATGAGTGCATCTACATACCCTTGTAGATCATGCGCGGAAGCGTCCAAGAGAACGGGGTTGAGGGAGTCGTACTCGTCGTGATCCAAATCACCGGAGATCCTAGCGCCGAATGGACGACACCTCCGCGTTCAACACACGTACCGTTGGGGAAGACGTCACCTCCTTCTTGATCCAGCAAGGGGAGGGAAAGGTTGATGGAGATCCAGCAGCACGACGGCGTGGTGGTGGAAGTAGCGGCGATCTCGGCAGGGGTTCGCCAAGCTCTACAAGAGGGAGAGGTGTTGCAGAGGGAGAGGGAGGCCCCAAGAGCAAGGGTGCGGCTGCCCTCCCTCCCCCCTCTTTATATAGGGGCCCTGGGGGGTGGCCGGCCCCCTAGAGATACCATCTCAAGGGGGACGGCGGCCAAAGGGGGGGACTTTCCCCCCAAGTCAAGTGGGGCGCCCCCCACCCCTAGGGTTTCCAACCCTAGGCGCAGGGGAGGACCAAGGGGTGCGCACCAGCCCACCAGGGGCTGGTTCCCTTCCCCACTTCAACCCATGGGGCCCTCCGGGATAGGTGGCCCCACCCGGTGGACCTCCGGGACCCTTCCGGTGGTCCCGGTACAA
This sequence comes from Triticum dicoccoides, assembly GCF_002162155.2. Lineage (NCBI taxonomy): Eukaryota > Viridiplantae > Streptophyta > Magnoliopsida > Poales > Poaceae > Triticum > Triticum dicoccoides. The sequence continues at coordinate 78,457,741 of NC_041391.1, forward strand.
TACCGGTGACCCCCGAAACTTTCCCGATGGTCGAAACTTGACTTCCTATATATAATTCTTCACCTCTGGACCATTCTGGAACTCCTCGTGACATCCGGGATCTCATCCGGGACTCAGAACAACTTTCGGGTTACCACATACTAATATCTCTACAACCCTAGCGTCACCGAACCTTAAGTGTGTAGACCCTACGGGTTCGGGAGACATGCAGACATGACCGAGACGACTCTCCGGCCAATAACCAACAGCGGGATCTGGATACCCATGTTGGCTCCCACATGTTCCACGATGATCTCATCGAATGAACCACGATGTCGAGGATTCAAGTAATCCCGTATACAATTCCCTTTGTCAATCGGTATGTTACTTGCCCGAGATTCGATCGTCGGTATCCCAATACCTCGTTCAATCTCGTTACTGGCAAGTCACTTTACTCGTACGGTAATGCATGATCCCGTGACCAACCACTTAGTCACTTTGAGCTCATTATGATGATGCATTACCGAGTGGGCCCAGAGATACCTCTCCGTCATACGGAGTGACAAATCCCGGTCTCGATCCGTGTCAACCCAACAGACACTTTCGGAGATACCTGTATTATACCTTTATAGTCACCCAGTTACGTTGTGACGTTTGGTACACCCAAAGCACTCCTACGACATCCGGGAGTTACACGATCTCATGGTCTAAGGAAATGATACTTAACATTGGAAAAGCTCTAGCAAACGAACTACACGATCTTGTGCTATGCTTAGGATTGGCTCTTGTCCATCACATCATTCTCCCAATGATGTGATCCCATTATCAATGACATCAAATGTCCATGGTTAGGAAACCGTGACCATCTATTGATAAACGAGCTAGTCAACTAGAGGCTCACTAGGGATATGTTGTGGTCTATGTATTCACACATGTATTACGATTTCCGGATAAGACAATTATAGCATGAATAATAGGCAATTATCATGAACAAGGAAATATAATAATAATCATTTTATTATTGCCTCTAGAGCATATTTCCAACATCAATCCAGTAGGAGGCTCCTCAAAAGTCCCACGCACCTACACAAACAAACAAAGAACTCGCAACCAATGCAATAAAGGGGTTGTCAATCCCTTCACGGCCACTTGCGAAAGTGAGATCTAATAAAGATAGTAAGATAAGATAAATATATTTTTGGTATTTTATAATATAGATGCAAAAAGTAAAGATGCAAATAAAAGTAGATTGGAAGCAAATATGATAAGAGATAGACCCGGGGGCCATAGGTTTCACTAGTGGCTTCTTTTAAGATAGCATAAGTATTACGGTAGGTGAACAAATTACTGTCGAGCAATTGATAGAAAAGCGAATAATTATGAGATTATCTAGGCATTATCATGTATATAGGCATCACATCCATGACAAGTAGACCGACTCCTGCTTGCATCTACTACTATTACTTCACACATCGACCGACTCCTGCCTGCATCTAGAGTATTAAGTTCATAATAACAGAGTAACACATTAAGCAAGATGACATGATGTAGAGGGATAAACTCAAGCAATATGATATAAACCCCATCTTGTTATCCTCGATGGCAACAATACAATACGTGCCTTGCAACCCTTTCTGTCACTGGGTAAGGACACCGCAAGATTGAACCCAAAGCTAAGCACTTCTCCCATGGCAAGAAAGATCAATCTAGTAGGCCAAACCAAACTGATAATTCGAGAGACTTGCAAAGATAACTCAATCCTACATAAAAGAATTCAGAGAAGATTCAAATATTATTCATAGATAAACTTGATCATAAACCCACAATTCATCGGATCTTGACAAACACACCGCAAAAAGAGTTTACATCAAATAGATCTCCACGGGAGAGGGGGAGAACATTGTATTGAGATCCAAAAAGAGAGAAGAAGCCATCTAGCTAATAACTATGGACCCGTAGGTCTGTGGTAAACTACTCACAACTCATCGAAGGGGCTATGGTGTTGATGTAGAAGCCCTCCGTGGTCGATTCCCCCTCCGGCAGAGTGCCGACGGAGGCTCCAAGATGAGATCTCGTGGATACAGAAGGTTACACTACTAGGAAAAGGGCTATAGATGAAATGGACACTAATGGCGCACCAGACATGTGGTGCGCCACTACTATTTACTAATGGCGCACCATGTGTTGGTGCGCCATTAGTAACAATTTGTTTTCAAAACTAGTAATGGCGCACCAGGGGATAGTGCGCCATTACTAGTTAAACTAGTCACCACATCCACGGTGCGCCATTAGTAAATTTTTTTCAATTTTTTTTTCAATTTTTTTTTCAAAACTAGTAATGGCGCACCAGCGGATAGTGCGCCATTACTAGTTAAACTAGTAATGGCGCACCACATCCACGGTGCGCCACTAGTAATTTTTTTCAATTTTTTTATTTTTTTTCAGAACTAGTAATGGCGCACCGTGGGAGTGGTGCTCCATTACTAGTTGAACTAGTAATGGCACACCACTCGCACGGTGCGCCATTACTAACTTGGCCCAAAAATTCCCTCGAATACACCCCCCTGTGGACCGCCTTTTCAGTTTTAAAAAAATAAAAGAAAATGATGAAAATGTCAACAAAATAAAAGAAAATAAGTTTCCCATGTCATATGTGGTGTAGTTGCTGGGAAATTTACAAATATGAATTTCTACTTTATTTGCAAAATCTCTCTGGAATTTGTAAAATGGGCATAACTTTTGCATACGAACTCAGATTAAAAAGTTTTCTATATGAAAAATCATCTACTCAAAAACCTAACAGAAAAAAGTTACGGGGCTTTTAAGATCTGGAGGCCAAAAAATTCAAAAAATTTCAAACTTACTAGTGGCGCACCGTTTGCTAGGTGCGCCACTAGTAACAAATAAAAATAGTTTCGATTTTTCTTTCGGGATTTTTTTTCAGAATATGATACGTAATATGAACGGAAGTTTGAAATATTTTTTCAAAATTTCATCACATCATGAACATGAACAAAGTCCTAAACATCAGCAAGGTTTAATAGGATTGATATGCTAGATATATCAACAAGTGCCTGTGAAGTGAGCTAGTGCTGGGGTTGGATAGAACTCTTAAGTTAAGCGTGCTTGGGTTGGAGTAGTGTGAGGATGGGTGACCTTTCGGGAAGTTTGACCATGGAGTGTGATTTGACTCGAGATTAAGCCATAGTGACCCGAGATTAAGAAAAAAACAAAAAACAAAATGAATTTTTTTTTCAAAATTTTTTTTTGATTTTTTTTGAATTTTTTTATTACTAATGGCACACTTCTATGTGGTGCGCCATTACTAAGTCAGATACTAATGGCGCACCTCTAGGCATACTAATGGTGCACTACAGGTGCGCCATTAGTATCTGCGCACCAGTGATGCGCCATTAGTAAAAAATACTAGTGGCGTGGTACTAGTGGTGCACCAGTAGTGCGCCATTAGTAGGCAAAACTGGTGCGCCACTAGTAGGCCTTCTCCTAATAGTGTTATGATGGTGGAAATTGTGTTTCGTCTGCTCCCTGGATGTTTTCGGGGTACATAGGCTTATATAGGGGGAAAAAGTACGTCGGTGGACGCCCGAGGGGCCCACGAGACAGGGGCGCGCCCTATAGGGGGGCGCCCTCCTATTTCGTGGAAGCTTCCTCTAGGCATACTAATGGCGCACTACAGGTGCGCCATTAGTATCTCGTATACTAATGGCGCACCAGTGGTGCGCCATTAGTAAAAAATACTAGTGGCGTGGTACTAGTGGCGCACCAGTAGTGTGCCATTAGTAGGCAAAATTGGTGCGCCACTAGTAGGCCTTTCCCTAATAGTGTTACGGTGGTGGAAATTGTGTTTCGTCTGCTCCCTGGATGTTTTTGGGGTACGTAGGCTTATATAGGAGGAAGAAGTACGTCGGTGGACGCCCGAGGGGCCCACGAGACAGGGGGCGCGCCCTCCTATCTCGTGGAAGCTTTGGCTGCTTCTTGACTTGCGCTCCAAGTCCTCTGGATCACGTTCGTTCCAAAAATCACGCTCCCGAAGGTTTCATTCCGTTTGGACTCCGTTTGATATTCCTTTTCTTCGAAATACTGAAATAGGCAAAAAAAAAATAGCAATACTGGCTGGGCCTCTGGTTAATAGGTTAGTCCCAAAAATGATATAATTGTGTAAAATAAAGCCCATAAATATCCAAAAGGGGTAATATAATAGCATGGAACAATCAAAAATTATAGATACGTTGGAGACGTATCAAGCATCCCCAAGCTTAATTCCTGCTCGTCCTCGAGTAGGTAAATGATAAAAAGAGAATCTTTGATGTGGAATGCTACCTAGCATAATTCTTAATGTAATTTTCTTTATTGTGGCATGAATGTTCAGATCCAAATGATTCAAAATAAAAGTTCATATTGATAAAAGAAGTAGTAACACTTCAAGCATACTAATCAAAGTAATCATGTCTTCTCAAAATAACATGGCAAAAGAAAGTTCATCCCTTAAAAATCATATAGTTAGGCTATGCTTCATTTTCATCACACAAAGATGTTACCAACTTCTATACCCCCGATGACAAGCCAGGCAATTGTTTCATACTTAAATAATCTCAAACTTTTTCAACCTTCATGCAATACATGAGCGTGAGCCATGGATATAGCACTATGGGTGGAATAGAATATGATGATGGGGATTGTGTGGAGAAGACAAAAAAGGAGGAAGTCTCACATTGACGAGGATAATCAACAGGCTATGGAGATGCCCATCAATTGATGTCAACATGAGGAGTAGGGATTGCCATGCAACAGATGCACTAGAGCTATAGATGAATGCTCAACAAAAGAAAACTAGTGGGTGTGCATCCAACTTGCTTGCTCACGAAGACCTAGGGCATTTGAGGAAGCCCATCGTCGGAATATACAAGCCAAGTTCTATAATGAAAAATTCCCACTAGTATAAAAAAGACAACTTATGAGACTCACTATATGAAAAACATGGTGCTACTTTGAAGCACAATATATGAGAGTCACTACATGAAGAACAAGGTGCTACTTTGAAGCACAAGCGTGGAAAAAGAGATAGTAACATCACCCTTTTTATTTTTATTTTTATTTTTTTCTTTTTCTTCCTTTTTTGGGCCTTTCTTTCTTTTTCTTTTTTGGTGTTTCTTCTTCTTTTCTTTTTTTTTCTTTGGGCAATGCTCTAATAATGATGATCATCACACTTCTATTGATTACAACATAGGAATTACAACTCGAAACTAGAACAAGATATGATTCTATGTGAATGCCTCCGGTGGTGTACCGGGATGGTGCAATGAATCAAGAGTGACATGTATGAAAAATAATGCATGGTGGCTTTGCCACAAATACGATGTCAACTACATGATCATGCAATGGCAATATGACAAAAGTAAAATATGTCATGATGATGATAAACGGAACGGTGGAAATTTGCATGGCAATATATCTCGGAATGGCTATGGAAATGCCATAATAGGTAGGTATGGTGGCTGTTTTGAGGAAGATATAAGGAGGTTTATGTGTGATAGAGCGTATCGTATCACGGGGTTTGGATGTACCGGCGAAGTTTGCACCAACTCTCAAGGTGAGAAAGGGCAATGCACGGTACCAAAGAGGCTAGCAATGGCGGAAAGGTAAAAGTGTGTATAATCCATGGACTCAACATTAGTCAAAAGAACTCATATACTTATTGCAAAAATTTAGAAGTCATCAAAAATCAAGTACTACGCGCATGCTCCTATGGGGATAGATTGGTAGGAAAAGACCATCGCTCGTCCGCGACCACCACTCATAAGGATGCACAAGCCAGGTACACTTCATGTTTCAAATTTGTTACACAACTTTAACCATATGTGCATGCTACGGGATTTGCTAACTGCAACACAAGCATTCTTTAAATTCATAATCACCCAACTAGCATGACTTTAATATCACTATGTCCATATCTCAAAACAATTATCAAGTATCAAATTGATCATAGCATCCAATTCACTTCCTATGATAGTTTTTATTATACCCAACTTGGATGCCTACCATTCTAGGACAAATATTATAACCATAGCAAATACCATGCTGTTCTAAAAGACTCTCAAAATAATATAAGTGAATCATGAGAGGCTAGCAATTTCTTCAAAATTAAGTCACCACCGTGCTCTAAAAGATATAAGTGAAGGACTAGAGCAAAAACTATCAAGCTCAAAAGATATAAGTGAAGCACATAGAGTATTCTAGCAAATTCTAATCAAATAGGCTTCTCCCAAAAGGTGTGTACAGCAAGGATGATTGTGGTAAACTAAAAAGCAAAGACTAATATAATACACGATGCTCCAAGAAAAACACATATCATGTGGCGAATAAAAATATAGCTCCAAGTAAAGTTACCAATGAACGAAGACGAAAGAGGGGATGCCTTCCCGGGGAATCCCCAAGCTTAGTCTTTTGTCTATTATTGAATATCTTGGGGTGCCTTGGGCATCCCCAAGCTTAGGCTCTTGCCACTCCTTATTCCATATTCCATAAAAGCTTTACCCAAAACTTGAAAACTTCACAACACAAAACTCAACAGGAAATCTTATAAGCTCCGTTAGTGAAAGAAAACAAAACCACCACATAAGGTACTGTAATGAACTCATTATTTATTTATTTTGGTGTTAAACCTACTGTAATCCAACTTATCTATGGTTTATAAACTATTTTACTAGCCATAGATGCATCGAAATAAGCAAACAACACAAGAAAAAACAGAACAGTCTGTAGCAATCTGTAACTAACACAAACTTCTAGAACTCTAAAAATCCTACGAAAATAGGAAGTCCTGTAAAATTTGTTTATTGATCAGAAGCAAAAATAATCAACACAGAATCACGTTTCTGTGATTTAAGAAAAGTATAATCGTGCACGCAAAGTTTCTGTTTTTCAGCAGAATCAAATCAACTATCATCATAGGTTATCCTATAGGTTCTACTTGGCACAAACACTAATTAAAAGATAAGAACACATCTAAACAGAATGTAGATGCAAGATTTATTGAATAACAGCAAGGAAAAATATTGGGTTGTCTCCCAACAAGCACTTTTCTTTAAAGCCTTTTTAGCTAGGCATTGAGATTTCAATGATGTTCACATGAAAGACAAGAATTGAAGCATAAAGGGAACATCATAAAACATGTGATAAACACATCTAAGTCTAACATACTTCCTATGCATAGGCATTTTATAAGCAAACAAATTATCATAGCAAGCAAAATTTAGCCTATGCAAGGAAGTGGAAAGAAACAATAGCAATCTCAACATAACGAGAGGTAATTTTGTAACATGAAAACTTCTACAACCATAATTTCCTTTCTCATAATAATTACATGTAGGATCATAAGCAAATTCAACAAAATAGCTATCACATAACATATTCTCAACACGATCCACATGCATGTAAAGTTGACACTCTTCCAAAATAGTGGGATTATCATTAAGTAAAGTCATGACCTCTCCAAACCCACTTTTATCAAAAATATCATAAGATTGAACATTCTCCAAATATGTGGGATCTAAAGTTGACACTCTTCCAAACCCACTTTCAATATTATTGCAAACACTATTATCAATCTCATATTCATCATGGGGCTTAAATAAATTTTCAAAATCATAAGAAGAATCACTCCAATCATGATCATTGCAACAACTAGTAGACATAGCAAAACTAGCATCCCCAAGCTTAGGGTTTTGCATATTATTAGCATAATTGACATCAAGAGAATTTATAGTAAAATCATTGCAATCATGCTTTTTATTCAAAGATCTATCGTGAATCACTTCATAAAGTATTTCATCACAATTTTCAGATTACTGATTTCAAGCAAAACTTCATAAAGATAATCTAGTGCACAAAACTCACTAGCAATTGGTTCATCCTAATTGGATCTCTTAAAAATATTAGCAAGAGGATGAGGATCCATAGATCTTAGGTTCTCTGTTTAGCAATAAATAAGCATCTAATCCAACCAAACGAGCAAACGAAAGGGCAAGCAAAAGAGATAGGAGGAGAGATTAGGAAAGAGAGGGCGAATAAAACACCAAGGGCGAAGTGGGGGAGAGGAAAACGAGAGGCAAATGGCAAATAATGTAAATGCGAGGGAGATGAGTTTGTGATGGGTACTTGGTATGTCTTGACTTGAGCAAAGACCTCCCCGGCAACGGCGCCAGAAATCCTTCTTGCTACGTCTTGAGCTTGCGTTGGTTTTCCTTGAAGAGGAAAGGGTGATGCAGCAAAGTAGCGTAAGTATTTCCCTCTGTTTTTGAGAACCAAGGTATCAATCCAGTAGGAGGCTCCTCAAAAGTCCCACGCACCTACACAAACAAGCAAAGAACTCGCAACCAACGCAATAAAGGGGTTGTCAAGCCCTTCACGGCCACTTGCGAAAGTGAGATCTAATAAAGATAGTAAGATAAGACAAATATATTTTTGGTATTTTATAATATAGATGCAAAAAGTAAAGATGCAAATAAAAGTAGATTGGAAGCAAATATGATAAGAGATAGACCCGGGGGCCATAGGTTTCACTAGTGGCTTCTCTCAAGATAGCATAAGTATTACGGTGGGTGAACAAATTACTGTCGAGCAATTGATAGAAAACCGAATAATTATGAGATTATCTAGGCATGATCATGTATATAGGCATCACGTCCGTGACAAGTAGACCGACTCTTGCGTGCATCTACTACTATTACTCCACACATCGACCGACTCCTGCCTGCATCTAGAGTATTAAGTTCATAAGAACAGAGTAACGCATTAAGCAAGGTGACGTGATGTAGAGGGATAAATTCAAGCAATATGATATAAACCCCATTTTATTATCCTCGATGGCAACAATACAATACGTGCCTTGCAACCCTTTCTGTCACTAGGTAAGGACACCGCAAGATTGAACCCAAAGCTAAGCACTTCTCCCATGGCAAGAAAGATCAATCTAGTAGGCCAAACCAAACTGATAATTCGAAGAGACTTGCAAAGATAACTCAATCATACATAAAAGAATTTAGAGAAGATACAAATATTATTCATAGATAAACTTGATCATAAACCCACAATTCATCGAATCTCGACAAACACACCGCAAAAAGAGTTTACATCGAATAGATCTCCACGAGAGAGGGGGAGAACATTGTATTGAGATCCAAAAAGAGAGAAGAAGCCATCTAGCTAATAACTATGGACCCGTAGGTCTGTGGTAAACTACTCACAACTCATCGAAGGGGCTATGGTGTTGATGTAGAAGCCCTCCGTGGTCGATTCCCCCTCCGGCAGAGTGCCGGCGAAGGCTCCAAGATGAGATCTCGTGGATACAGAAGGTTACGGTGGTGGAAATTGTGTTTCGTCTGCTCCCTGGATGTTTTCGGGGTACGTAGGCTTATATAGGAGGAAGAAGTACGTCGGTGGACGCCCGAGGGGCCCACGAGACTGGGGGCGCCCTATAGGGGGGGCGCCCTCCTATCTTGTGGAAGCTTCAGCTGCTTCTTGACTTGCACTCCAAGTCCTCTGGATCACGTTCGTTCCAAAAATCATGCTCCCGAAGGTTTCATTCCGTTTGGACTCCGTTTGATATTCCTTTTCTTCGAAATACTGAAATAGGAATAAAACAGCAATACGGGTTGGGCCTACGGTTAGTAGGTTAGTCCCAAAAATGATATAAATGTGTAAAATAATGCCCATAAACATCCAAAAGGGGTAATATAATAGCATGGAACAATCAAAAATTATAGATACGTTGGAGACGTATCAGTCATTTGCTCTTGATTCGTTTATCTAAGCAATGATTTTCTTCAAGATTCCTCAATTGTGTGGATTTTCAATCTATACAACTCTGGAACCTGAGACAAAGAACACTTAGTGAAATTCCTCAAGACTCATCTAGTCAAATTCCTGAAACCTATTCTTTTTGAAAAACCTTCTGAGAACGCATATGACCTCTCCAAATTCCTCACAACCATACTCTGTTCACAGGTACAAATGTCCGCTGCTGAATCACTAGGTTCTCATCAACTTAACTCATTTGCAGCGTTCCTCAAAGAAAAATTGCACACCTCTTCAGAAACTTCAGTTGTTCATATTCCTCAGCTGAAGAAAATGGTTGAAGGTAAGAAGCCACAGAAGGGTGGAAAGAGGCCTGATGTGACGCCCCCGATTTAATCGTACACTAATCATGCACGCAAATGTGTACGATCAAGATCAGGGACTCACGGGAAGATATCACAACACAACTCTACAAATAAAATAAGTCATACAAGCATCATAATACAAGCCAGGGGCCTCGAGGGCTCGAATACAAGTGCTCGATCATAGATGAGTCAGCGGAAGCAACAATATCTGAGTACAGACATAAGTTAAACAAGTTTGCCTTAAGAAGGCTAGTACAAACTGGGATACAGATCGAAAGAGGCGCAGGCCTCCTGCCTGGGATCCTCCTAAACTACTCCCGGTCGTCATCAGCGGGCAGCACGTAGTAGTAGGCACCTCCAGTGTAGTAGGGGTCGTCGTCGACGGTGGCGTCTGGCTCCTGGACTCCAGCCTCTGGTTGCGACAACCAGAAAGAAGGGAAAGGGAAAAAAGGGGGGAGAAAGCAACCGTGAGTACTCATCCAAAGTACTCGCAAGCAAGGAACTAAACTACATATGCATGGGTATATGTGTAAGGAGGCCATATCAGTGGACTGAACTGCAGAAAGCCAGAATAAGAGGGGGATAGCTAGTCCTATCAAAGACTACGCTTCTGGCAGCCTCCGTCTTGCAGCATGTAGAAGAGAGTAGATGGAAGTCCTCCAAGTAGCATCTCCAAGTAACATCTCCAAGTAGCATCTCGAGTAGCATAATCCTACCCGGCAATCCTCTCCTCGTCGCCCTGCGGAAAAGCGATCACCGGGTTGTATCTGGCACTTGGAAGGGTGTGTTTTATTAAGTATCCGGTTCTAGTTGTCATAAGGTCAAGGTACAACTCCAAGTCGTCCTGTTACCGAAGATCACGGCTATTCGAATAGATTAACTTCCCTGCAGGGGTGCACCACATAGCCCAACACGCTCGATCCCATTTGGCCGGACACACTTTCCTGGGTCATGCCCGGCCGCGGAAGATCAACACGTCGCAGCCCCACCTAGGCTCAACAGAGAGGCCAGCACGCCGGTCTAAACCTAAGCGCGCAGGGGTCTGGGCCCATCGCCCTGAGCACACCTGCACGTTGCGAGGGCGGCCGGAAGCAGACCTAGCCTAGTAGGCGTTCCAGTCCAATCCGGCGCGCGCCGCTCCGTCGCTAACGTCTGAAGTGCTTCGGCTGATACCACGACGTCGGGATACCCATAACTACTCCCGCGTAGATGGTTAGTGCGTATAGGCTCGTAGCCGACTCAGATCAAATACCAAGATCTCGTTAAGCGTGTTAAGTATCCGCGAACGCCGAACAGGGCCAGGCCCACCTGTCTCCTAGGTGGTCTCAACCTGCCCTGTCGCTCCGCCACAAGTAACAATCGGGGGCCGTCGGGAACCCAGGCCCACCTCTACCGGGATGGAGCCACCTGTCCTTTCAGCCCCCTCGTCAGAATCACTTTCGGGTACTCAATGAGCTGACCCGACTTTAGTCACCATCTGTATAGTATGTATGTATGTATAGTATATACCCGTGATCACCTCCCAAGTGATCACGGCCCGATAGTATAGCAAGGCAGACTGACAAGAATGTTGGGCCAATGATGATAAACTAGCATCCTATACTAAGCATATAGGATTGCAGGTAATGTATCAACAGATGTAGCGACAATGTCAGGCTATGCATCAGAATAGGATTAACGAAAGCAGTAACATGCTACACTACTCTAATGCAAGCAGTATAGAGAAGAGTAGGCGATATCTGGTGATCAAGGGGGGGGGGCTTGCCTGGTTGCTCTGGCAAGAGAGAGGGGTCGTCAACTCCATAGTCGAACTGGTCAGCAGCAGCGTCGGTCTCGTAGTCTACCGGAGATAAGAGGGGGAAGAAACAATGAATACAATGCAAACATAAACACGACGATGCGTGACGTGACAATGAGCGGTGCTAGGTGTGCCCTAACGTGGTATGAGGTGGTACCGGTTAAGGGGGGAAACATCCGGGAAGTATTCCCGGTGTTTCGCGTTTTCGGGCAGAGGAGCCGGAGGGGGAAAGTTGCGAGTTCGATAGGTTAGGGGTGTGTGGCGGACGAACGGACTGCGTATCCGGAATCGTCTCGTCGTTCTGAGCAACTTTCATGTTGAAAATATTTTAATCCGAGTTACGGATTAAAAGATATGATTTTCTAAAGATTTTATTAATTTCTGAAATTTAATTAATTATTTAATTAATTCGAAAATGGATTTATGACGTCAGCATGATGTCATGCTGACGTCAGCAGTCAACAGAGTTGACTAAGTCAAACTTACGCGTGGGTCCAGTGGGACCCACCTGTCATACTCTGTTAGATTAATTAGGGTTTAGTTAAACTAATCACTGTTTAATTAAGCTAACAGGTTAATTAGATTAATTAATTAAGGTTAATTAACTTAATTAATCCAATTAATTAATTAATTAATTAAATTTGTTTTTATTTTAATTATTGTTTTATTTATTTTTATATACTTTTTTTTTACGTTCTGGGGGCCGGCCCCCTTTGTCATAGGGCCCTGGGGGCTAACGGGCGTGCGGTTGCCGCGGGTGCGGGCGCTGGGCATCGGCGCCCGACTGGGCGAGCGCCCAGATCGGCAGGCAGGGGGGGCAGCCATGGGCGTGGCGAGGCCAGTGGCCGGCCGGCGTGGGAGGGAAACGGAGTGCGGGGCCGCAACGAGCAGGCCCGCGGGCGGCAGGGGAGCCGGGGCGCGGTGGCGCACTAGCAACAAGGGGACGACGCAGCGACAACGGCAACACAACGGCAGGAGCAGCAGTAGCTAAGCATGAGCAGCCGTAACAGGAAGTAAGAGCAGCAGCGGCACCATGGGGAGGGGATATGCGAGGTGCTCACATCGAGCAGTAGAGGAGTTGGGGAGGCCGGAACGGGTCGTGGTGGTCGTGGCCGGCGGCCTGCCGGCGTTGGAGGGCATCGGAGCAGGGCGACTCGCTTGGAGCGGCTGCGGCCGGGTTCAGTGCGCGCCGGCGGGACCCTGCCGGCATGGTCCGACGATGGGGTGGACTCGGCGAGGGGCGCCAGCCTGGTGGCGGGGATGGGAGGCGCCCGCCGAGGTGGGCAGCGGGGCGCTGCCCCAATCCAGTCGAGGGAGGTGAGAGGAGGGGCGCGGAGGAGTCCGGGAGGGGCGGCGGCCTTAGCGGAGCGGCGGCGAGGGGGCGCCGTTGCGCCCCGATCCGGATCGGGAGGGAGCGAGAGGAGCGAGGCGTGAGGGGAGAGTGGAGGGGTCGATCC
>NC_041391.1:78471742-78478183 GCF_002162155.2 Triticum dicoccoides
AAGTGGGCCGGCTGGGCGGCCTGGCTAGCCCCGTGGCCAGCTGGGCCGAGGCCCAGCGAGGGGTGGGGCTTTTATTTTCCTTTTGTTGTTGTTTTCTCATTTTCTTTCTGTTTTATTTTAGTTGCACTATATTTTTGGTTTAGTAAAATATGAAAATAGCTCTAAAAGTAGAGTGTCAAATTAATCCACTATTCTAAGAGGTTTTACCCCAGAATAAAAATAGTTTAGTATTTGGTAAAATATATTAGGAGTATAACTAATTGTTTTTGATGTTGTTTTAATCACTTTAGGGTATTTAAATATTTTATAAAGATGTTGTTACTCCACCAATAATATCCATGATTTATTTGCCACATTAAGCACATTTTAGTTTTGACTTTTGAAAACTTTAATTGTTTGACTCGATTTTAAATTTGAATTCGAACCGTTTCTGAACCATCGCGAGATTAGTAACAGTAACCGAGGTGATGTGGCATCATTAGCGTGGAATTATTGTAGCCTAATCATCCGGGCGTCACAATTCTCCTCCACTACAAGAAATCTCGTCCCGAGATTTAAGAGGGGGACTAACGGGAAAATTCAGGTTACGAAATTCTAACGGTTCTTCTCAGTCTTGGTTGCTCTTCTCGAAGAGGCCGGTCCAATATATTGATGTCTTTATTTCTCTGCTTTAGGTCAACATGATGAAGTCGTCGTGCTTTCTTCAGGAACTCCATCGTACTTACGAATAGGTACGGGGCAGCTCTACAATGATAGGATGTTATAAGGGAAATTCATCTGGGGGTATCCCAAGAATGAACATATGAGTATCTCTCGAGTTGAACAAATGACACACATCGAGAGCAAAGTAAGACGGTGTAATAAGAAGTTTCAAGCGGATAGGCAATCATTCATTGCCTGAAGCAGAGTGCGAAAGGGGTTCAGAGCAACGGGAATAAGTATTGTGTCCGATACCAGAATAGATCAACAGGCAAGTGGCCCGTGAATTACATACAAAGTCAAGCTATAGGAATAACTTTGGCAACAGGGTGTATAGGAGAGTCAGGTTTCGATCCTGTGAAACTGTGGGTTATGGGCCCACCATGTGGTTCTTTTTTTTAATAGGAGCAGTGACATCTTGCACGGTCATGATAGCAAGGCATGTCAGGGAGTACCATGTCAGCTATGTCGGCAACAATGTTGGTACCAAGGGCGAGGGACGAAGAGAACCATTTTCCTGCTCGTTGAACGAGGCGGACCAGTAGGCAAAGTTCTCGTCCATCGGTGGTTACCGGAATGTCATCGACAAAAGTAACATGGTCTTACTGACAGAATTGTACAACCAGATGTTTACATAAGCAGGAAAATATTACTTCTCAGATCATATAGATCACAAGAAAGGTTAAACCAACAATGGAAGGAAAATATGATCATCAGATTAAACAGAACAATGGAAAGGAAAATGTGTTTAAACACATATTTCAGGGGTATATCCTTCCCAATGACAAGCAGAGCATGATATCCATGACAGGATATAAAGTAGAAAACCATTTAGGTAAGGGGGAAGGAATCTCATGATATTACCCATACAACGGTTTTAGGATAAGTGATAAATAAAATTTAGCATCGTGCTTCGGATGTTCTTGTTGAAAATCAGAGTATCGCAGACATGCTTCGAGATAGCATTGACATGGTCTTCACGTGAAGATCAGACTTTGGAAACACGAAGGATCCATCAGGATTAACTTGTAGAATAAGTCTTACAATTTCCTCATGGATGGACGAATAACCTTGCTGAAAAGGAATCTATAAGGATAGGTCCTCCAGCCGGGGGGGGTGCTAGGCATGACATCAGGTTACCGGGTCATCAAAGGATCAACACCATAACTCTTGGAAAGTTGTCCCAACCATCATATCTGACCGAGATTCAGATCCGATTGGTGTCAGGATACCTCAGACTTAGGATACCTGAGAAGAAAAGGTGCAACGCAAACCGACGAAATGACATTGCAAGATTCTCGGGAAATGAACTATGGGAGCGGGTTCTTGAAGCAATAGTTCATCATTAAACCAAGTTGAGGATGAGGAGGTGGCTGATGGACTCAGCGACAATCCATTGAGATTTTCGAAAGATGGATTTCCACAATTATGTGAACAAAGAAATAACATTTGTCAAATCAGATAATATAATGAGGTATACTCAAGGAGAACATACCCAATTAAACATTGGTTGAAAGGTGCGCCCGAAATATGGGTTGAGTTGCACGACCAATGTCAGAATGGTGATTCCATAATCAATAGCCTAAGAATGAACTTTCGACCATTAACTTCAAAGAAATAGGGTTGCTAGAAGGAAAGAATCCAAACAACACCGTTCACTTGTTGGAATTAACACGGGGACCAAGAAAAATGGTGATGGTGAGAAGTATTTCTATGTCAAGAATTCTCAAGAGGTGGAACAAATCTCAGAACATTCTTGACATAAAGGATGGTAATACTCCAAGGTAAAGAGGAACAATTGCTGGATAGCAAGGAACTCAAGGTATAACACCAAACATGAACAAGCTTGTGTTGGTGGGAGGGCAATAAAGTGGTCGACGATAATCAATTTATCAAGGGCAAGGATGGTATTTCTCATCATTAATTCCCTTGATATCCTGGAAGAGCATCAGAATGTAGATGGTGATCATGACACATTTGCCGAGAGATTCCACGAAGATGTAATCGATCCGCGATCACATCAAGTCAAAAGAATGATGAAGCAAGAGGTTATTGGAACCATAGGTACGACACAAACCTGAAATCAAGATTGTTGTTCAAGGCGAACTGATATGACGAGGAAGATCGACGTAAGCTTAGCTCATTGTCAAAAGTTGTGCTCCGGGATTAAGGACCAGGCAGCACAGTTAAAATTTAGCATGGTAAGGATATAACCGATCAGGCTAGGAATGACATGATCGGGTACAAACTCGTAAGTAAAGAATATTAGTAAGAGTTGTTGAACCGTAATGCGGACTCGGTTCAATTATCGGTGTCTTTGAGTGTTTAATAACTCAGAGTCCATGAAAAATTGTAATCAGTGAGTATGTAGTACTTGATGAAGAACTCATAGGAAGTTATGCAGTACCATGATAATCTCGAGATACCAGGGGGGTAATACTCAACACAAGATCAAAGTAAAAGTTGGACTGGTGTACCGATCCATAGAAGACAAATGTTTTAACTTGTCCGAGAAATGGAATCAAAGAAGAACAATCATGGTCGGAACCACGGTTGCAAGGGATCAATTCATAGATACCATATGTTAGCTATCAAGGAAATAATTATTATTACAAGAAGCTTCCTTGATAGGATATACATCGCGTCCATGGGCATGAACACAAGGTTCAAGGTCGACTCCCACTTCCTCAATGCATAATCTTCCATTCACCGCTTGTATTTCGAAGATGACATTAGTTGTTGAAAGTTTTACCTGGTGCAATACCAGATAAGTATGACTCGTGAAATCTTTCGGGTTCACACGGTTTAGAGAAGGCATATGTTCAACCCATAGGGGCTTCTTAGAAACATATACCACAAGTTTCAAGAGTAAATAACACAAGCCCGAAAGCAGAGCATGGTTGGCCAAGCAGAGGATACAACTTAACAAAGGCAATATGTATCAGGGGAAGAACTCACAAGGTGATCAAATGTGAAGGACACTGTCGGATAACAATCCAACAAAGGACTTGGTGGTCCACAAAGGATCTGATACGAGTATCGGTACTCAACTAGAGGAAGAAGAATGCAAGGAGATCAGATTATAGAAACAACTGACTAACTCAATTGTCAGATGCAAAGGAATTATGATTTCCAAATCAAGGGATCAAAAGCAATGCTCTCATTAGGGATGGATAAGTTGAATAGCCTTAGGGTACAATCAATGACAATTGGATTGGTCGAGAACCAATTCCCGTTAAAAGAATGGAAGCTCAGCCGGAAAGGTAATTTATAAGGATCAAAGATGATTGCGTGTATTCGCAACATATTGAGTCAACAGACTCAAAATGATAATGATAAGGAATGTCAATAAGATTTCTATACTTATGGGATTAATCATAATGAAAGCAAACAAGAATTTCCAGAGCAATAGGTTGCTGAGGATTTTTGGAATATCGGGTGGTATTTCGAAGACTCTTGTGTAACGCATAAACAACTGGGGGATGAGCGGATATTCTATAAATGCGAGAATTAACCGTAGGGGTATTCAAGTGACAAGAACAGCAAGGCAGTAAGCTCAAGGGATTATCGAAACCACGACGAGTTTTTCAGGGTATCTTGTAATAACAAGACCAACTGGGGATGATATAAGAATAACAACTGTAAGTAGTTACCCATAAGGGTTGACGGTGGAAGGGGAATTGCAAACGCGATGAACACAAGTTCTCGGCCTAACAGCGGAAAGTATCTTCAGGGTCTTCACGTGCAGCAGACGATCATCAATAATAAGGGGCTCTCCGGGTGAAAATGATAACGAGATCCTAATGTTAGATTTAGTAAGATTCATTTAACCCGAATAGAAGAGATGTCAGAGTCCCAGAGTATAGGTCGAGGAATAAAAGATCCTACTACCACCCGATGGTGACGTGGGCCCATGGGCCACACAGCCATGTTAGTAAAAGTTTTTCAACGACTAGACTCGACTTCGGCCAAGGAGTTGGAAAGGGGGATTCCTACAGGCAGTCGGCTCTGATACCAACTTGTGACGCCCCCGATTTAATCGTACACTAATCATGCATGCAAATGTGTACGATCAAGATCAGGGACTCACGGGAAGATATCACAACACAACTCTACAAAAAAAATAAGTCATACAAGCATCATAATACAAGCCAGGGGCCTCGAGGGCTCGAATACAAGTGCTCGATCATAGACGAGTCAGCGGAAGCAACAATATCTGAGTACAGACATAAGTTAAACAAGTTTGCCTTAAGAAGGCTAGTACAAACTGGGATACAGATCGAAAGAGGCGCAGGCCTCCTGCCTGGGATCCTCCTAAACTACTCCCGGTCGTCATCAGCGGGCAGCACGTAGTAGTAGGCACCTCCAGTGTAGTAGGGGTCGTCGTCGACGGTGGCGTCTGGCTCCTGGACTCCAGCCTCTGGTTGCGACAACCAGAAAGAAAGGAAAGGGGAAAAAGGGGGGAGAAAGCAACCGTGAGTACTCATCCAAAGTACTCGCAAGCAAGGAACTAAACTACATATGCATGGGTATATGTGTAAGGAGGCCATATCAGTGGACTGAACTGCAGAAAGCCAGAATAAGAGGGGGATAGCTAGTCCTATCGAAGACTACGCTTCTGGCAGCCTCCGTCTTGCAGCATGTAGAAGAGAGTAGATGGAAGTCCTCCAAGTAGCATCTCCAAGTAACATCTCCAAGTAGCATCTCGAGTAGCATAATCCTACCCGGCGATCCTCTCCTCGTCGCCCTGCGGAAAAGCGATCACCGGGTTGTATCTGGCACTTGGAAGGGTGTGTTTTATTAAGTATCCGGTTCTAGTTGTCATAAGGTCAAGGTACAACTCCAAGTCGTCCTGTTACCGAAGATCACGGCTATTCGAATAGATTAACTTCCCTGCAGGGGTGCACCACATAGCCCAACACGCTCGATCCCATTTGGCCGGACACACTTTCCTGGGTCATGCCCGGCCGCGGAAGATCAACACGTCGCAGCCCCACCTAGGCTCAACAGAGAGGCCAGCACGCCGGTCTAAACCTAAGCGCGCAGGGGTCTGGGCCCATCGCCCTGAGCACACCTGCACGTTGCGAGGGCGGCCGGAAGCAGACCTAGCCTAGTAGGCGTTCCAGTCCAATCCGGCGCGCGCCGCTCCGTCGCTGACGTCTGAAGTGCTTCGGCTGATACCACGACGTCGGGATACCCATAACTACTCCCGCGTAGATGGTTAGTGCGTATAGGCTCGTAGCCGACTCAGATCAAATACCAAGATCTCGTTAAGCGTGTTAAGTATCCGCGAACGCCGAACAGGGCCAGGCCCACCTGTCTCCTAGGTGGTCTCAACCTGCCCTGTCGCTCCGCCACAAGTAACAGTCGGGGGCCGTCGGGAACCCAGGCCCACCTCTACCGGGATGGAGCCACCTGTCCTTTCAGCCCCCTCGTCAGAATCACTTTCGGGTACTCAATGAGCTGACCCGACTTTAGTCACCATCTGTATAGTATGTATGTATGTATAGTATATACTCGTGATCACCTCCCAAGTGATCACGGCCCGATAGTATAGCAAGGCAGACTGACAAGAATGTAGGGCCAATGATGATAAACTAGCATCCTATACTAAGCATATAGGATTGCAGGTAATGTATCAACAGATGTAGCGACAATGTCAGGCTATGCATCAGAATAGGATTAACGAAAGCAGTAACATGCTACACTACTCTAATGCAAGCAGTATAGAGTAGAATAGGC
>NC_041391.1:78478973-78479659 GCF_002162155.2 Triticum dicoccoides
TAGTCGAACTGGTCAGCAGCAGCGTCGGTCTCGTAGTCTACCGGAGATAAGAGGGGGAAGAAACAATGAATACAATGCAAACATAAACACGACGATGCGTGACGTGACAATGAGCGGTGCTAGGTGTGCCCTAACGTGGTATGAGGTGGTACCGGTTAAGGGGGGAAACATCCGGGAAGTATTCCCGGTGTTTCGCGTTTTCGGGCAGAGGAGCCGGAGGGGGAAAGTTGCGAGTTCGATAGGTTAGGGGTGTGTGGCGGACGAACGGACTGCGTATCCGGAATCGTCTCGTCGTTCTGAGCAACTTTCATGTTGAAAATATTTTAATCCGAGTTACGGATTAAAAGATATGATTTTCTAAAGATTTTATTAATTTCTGAAATTTAATTAATTATTTAATTAATTCGAAAATGGATTTATGACGTCAGCATGATGTCATGCTGACGTCAGCAGTCAACAGAGTTGACTAAGTCAAACTTACGCGTGGGTCCAGTGGGACCCACCTGTCATACTCTGTTAGATTAATTAGGGTTTAGTTAAACTAATCACTGTTTAATTAAGCTAACAGGTTAATTAGATTAATTAATTAAGGTTAATTAACTTAATTAATCCAATTAATTAATTAATTAATTAAATTTGTTTTTATTTTAATTATTGTTTTATTTATTTTTATATACTTTTTTTTT
>NC_041391.1:78480027-78480886 GCF_002162155.2 Triticum dicoccoides
CTTTTTTTTTTACGTTCTGGGGGCCGGCCCCCTTTGTCATAGGGCCCTGGGGGCTAACGGGCGTGCGGTTGCCGCGGGTGCGGGCGCTGGGCATCGGCGCCCGACTGGGCGAGCGCCCAGATCGGCAGGCAGGGGGGGGCAGCCATGGGCGTGGCGAGGCCAGTGGCCGGCCGGCGTGGGAGGGAAACGGAGTGCGGGGCCGCAACGAGCAGGCCCGCGGGCGGCAGGGGAGCCGGGGCGCGGTGGCGCACTAGCAACAAGGGGACGACGCAGCGACAACGGCAACGCAACGGCAGGAGCAGCAGTAGCTAAGCATGAGCAGCCGTAACAGGAAGTAAGAGCAGCAGCGGCACCATGGGGAGGGGATATGCGAGGTGCTCACATCGAGCAGTAGAGGAGCTTGGGGAGGCCGGAACGGGTCGTTGTGGTCGTGGCCGGCGGCCTGCCGGCGTTGGAGGGCATCGGAGCGGGGCGACTCGCTGGGAGCGGCTGCGGCCGGGTTCAGTGCGCGCCGGCGGGACCCTGCCGGCATGGTCCGACGATGGGGTGGACTCGGCGAGGGGCGCCAGCCTGGTGGCGGGGATGGGAGGCGCCCACCGAGGTGGGCAGCGGGGCGCTGCCCCAATCCAGTCGAGGGAGGTGAGAGGAGGGGCGCGGAGGAGTCCGGGAGGGGCGGCGGCCTTAGCGGAGCGGCGGCGAGGGGGCGCCGTTGCGCCCCGATCCGGATCGGGAGGGAGCGAGAGGAGCGAGGCGTGAGGGGAGAGTGGAGGGGTCGATCCCGATCCAGGGGGAATCGGGGGAGGAGGCGAGGGGGAGTGGTGGTGGATCGGGCTAGGGTTTCCGGTTGCGAGGGGATAAG
>NC_041391.1:78480989-78494940 GCF_002162155.2 Triticum dicoccoides
AAGTGGGCCGGCTGGGCGGCCTGGCTAGCCCCGTGGCCAGCTGGGCCGAGGCCCAGCGAGGGGTGGGGCTTTTATTTTCCTTTTGTTGTTGTTTTCTCATTTTCTTTCTGTTTTATTTTAGTTGCACTATATTTTTGGTTTAGTAAAATATGAAAATAGCTCTAAAAGTAGAGTGTCAAATTAATCCACTATTCTAAGAGGTTTTACCCCAGAATAAAAATAGTTTAGTATTTGGTAAAATATATTAGGAGTATAACTAATTGTTTTTGATGTTGTTTTAATCACTTTAGGGTATTTAAATATTTTATAAAGATGTTGTTACTCCACCAATAATATCCATGATTTATTTGCCACATTAAGCACATTTTAGTTTTGACTTTTGAAAACTTTAATTGTTTGACTCGATTTTAAATTTGAATTCGAACCGTTTCTGAACCATCGCGAGATTAGTAACAGTAACCGAGGTGATGTGGCATCATTAGCGTGGAATTATTGTAGCCTAATCATCCGGGCGTCACACCTGAGGTCAATACTGCTTTCGAAATCCCTGAGGACATTTATTTTTGGATACTGCACTCCTGATGAGGCCAAATTTGGCAAGGAGGATAAAAATCAGCGCAAGGTGCGCATTCAAAGGATAGAGAGGAGATGGGCACGTGAATGGAGGGAGTACAAGTATGTTACTCCCAAGTATATGAAAAAATTTGCACTCAACCCTCCATGCTCAAGACCTCCATTGGCACCAGGCCAAGTTGCAGATCCCACCAGCCTCAAGCGCGGTGAGGACTATGCTGATGAATGGGCAAAGCGCCAGGCCAAACTGGCCAAGCAAGCAAAGGAAGCAGTGAGGAAATTCAATGCAGACTCTGCTGCTACTGCTACCGCTGCTGAGGCCTCTGCTAGTCAGTCGAAGAAGGCGATGCCTAAGAAGCCTGCTCATAAGTCAAGTGCTTCTCCCTCAATGCCCTCATGGCCAAGTTCCTCAGCAATGCCCTCAAGGCCAGATTCTTCAAAGCCCTCATGGCAAATTCCTCAAACTGCTCCTCCTCCTTCAAAGTCCTCAGCTCCTCCGACAAAGTCTTCAGCTGCTCCGACCAAATCCTCTGCACCCGTGCATCTCGTCACGTGCCAAAGGACCATAGGCATCTCAATTGCCTCAGGAGCATCTGGAAGTTCCTCAGCTGGCCCCCCTCTGCTGAAGACAAAGGCCACTGCTGGACGAGGCCTTCGACCAAGTCCTCACAAGAAGCAGGTCGCCTTCCAAGTGCCCTTTGATGAAGATGAGGCTGATGGTGAAGAACTTGCCAAAATCATCAGAGACAGGCAGGCCAGGGCCGCTAGAGCCAAAGGCAGCAATGTGCCACTGCTATTGGATCCAAAGTTGATCCTCGACTTCATTGACCTATGGCACAAGGACCCTAACACGCCTTTGCAGGAGATGAACATGACTCCTGGCCAAAGTCATGTTCTGACTGCCTTCATTGAGGAAAGAAAAGTGGAAATTTGAAGAAGGCAGAAGGCTGAAGAAAGCGCAGTACAAGAAGCAACGCTACCTCAAGGACAATGTCCTCACTCTTACCCTGATCAACTCGTTGCCTTGCAAGCTGAAATCAAGCAATTGAGTGATGAATTCAATCGGTACTATGCTGATTGGAAGGGCGCCAAGGTCCGGTTCGTCAATCTGATGAAGACTTTCACTTCAAGTGCTGCTCCTCCTATGCATATTGAAGTCACTCCGGCTGAAGCATCTGCTCAGCCCACTGAAGAACATGCCAGTACCGCTGATGACAATCAGGCTGCTGAAAAAAAATGAGAGTACCAGGGCTGATGACTCCATTCCAGCCACTAAAGATATTACCAGGGCATCCACTAGTGGTGCGCCTGAAGAAAGTGAAGCAGTCAGGGCAAGTACATCAGTTGCGCCTGAAGAAACTGAACCAAAGTCCTCTGCACCTCCTGCGCCTACACCAACTCCGATCCTTTCATCTGCATCAGATGCGAAGAAGACCAAGGCTGCAGAGCATGCAACTGTGAAGAAAAGGAAGTCATCAACTTCATCAAATTCTTCAGCTCCAAAGAAGATGAGGCCTCTGACTAGCTCAATTGACAACCCAATTGATGCCGTTCCTGTATCATTCATGCCATCAAAGGACCTTGTTCCTTTTGGTGAATATTATGTGATTCCTAGCGAATCCGATGAAGAAAATCCTTCTGCTGCTTCGTTAGAGCAGTTGGATGAAGAAATTGAAGTGGATGCAATCCCTTCAACCCCAGTCGTCTCCTCGCCTGTGCCTCAGTTCACTGCTGAAGAGGCCGGCATTGAAGAAATGGAAGATGAGGATGTGGACATTGGCTGTACCACATCTATGCTAAATGATGACTTTTGGGAAAGTCAGCACCCCAACTCTCCAATGTTCACTCCACTCCAAGAAATTCCTCAGTCCCCAGCTGCTACTGAAGTACAAATGGGATCTGAAGAACCTCATGCAACCCCGTCTGTTCATGAAGAAATTCTAGCCATTAGTGCTGAAGAAATTGTAAATGAAGAATTGAGGACCCAGGCTGCAGCTGAAGAAGAGCCTGAAATTCCTCAGTCTGCGGATCCTGAGATTGTGATTCCTGAGGTGGTGCTGCAATTGATTGACACTCCTCAGCCCAAGCCAAAGGATCCCTTCTCAAAGAAACAAAAATTCAAGGCTGATGATTTCTTCGGCGAGTATGTGTTCTTCACTGACTTCAACCCCTATGACAATGCTCGTCTTAGAAGGAAGCGTTTCTGGACTGCCAGCCAGGCCAACTTCTATTCTTCACTGCTGTTCAATAAGGACAAACTCTTCGACCACGAGCATATTCCTCACGTGAACATGGAATCAATGCCTTGCTTCTCCCAAATCCTCAGTATGCTTCATGATGCAGGCTGGCTCAACTTTTGCTCAGACATAGTTGACTGGAATGAAGAGCTCATTCTTGAGTTCTACACAACACTGCATATCACAGGCGATGCTGCTGACATCAACTCTTGGGTGTTGGACTGGATAACCGAAAACACTCACTACAAGGCACCGGCCTCTGAATTGCTTCAGGCCGTGCCCATCAGTCCTCCACCTGACGGTGCTCGTTGTCTGTATGATGAGCCTGAACTCACTGCTCATTACATGCAAGTGCTCATGAAGCCTCTGAAGCCTGGTCAAGCACCAAGGACCAAATTCCTTGTGAAGGAATTGCTGTATGTGCCAAGAACCATCTATCACATTCTGATGAAGACTATGAGTCCCATCAAAGGCCATGACTCATCCAATGAAGAAATTGTTGGGATGATGAAGAATATGCTATTCAACATCATGCATGGCATTCCTATTAATTATCATGATTTCTTCATGAGGACTCTAGCGAATGTTGCACTCTCCCCATTTGAGCTGAAGCCTTACGCACCGTGGATCATGAGATTCCTCAGAACAAGGTCTTCACTCAACTACAAAGCTGACTTTCAGAATCACCTCAGCTACTTGCCCCCTATTGAAGTCCTCAAGCAGACATATTCCTCAGCTGATGAGAAGGGCAAGGCTCTAGCTGTTATCGATGAGGGTATTCGTCCATTGGATGGTCAGTTCCGCAAAGCTGCATCTTATTCCACCAATGATGACTCTGCCACTCATGATTCTGCTGCCAATGCATCCAAGCCAAATCCTCAAGCCACTGCTCCTCGTGTGATGACTGACCATGAGCTGCTTCTAAGTCTTTACCAGAAGGTGGATCGAAACCACAAATGGGTTAAGCGTCAGTTTGACTCTATTCTTCACAACATGACTTCTACACATAATGCAGTGAAGAGAAACCATTACTACCTCCATGAAGTTTTTGATCGCACCTGGGCTATTCTGTCACATCTCTATGGTGAAGAAGATCTGAAGCAAATGGGCTTCAAGGAAGATTTTGACTGGTCTGCTCCTCCACCGAAGAAATTCAAGAAGGTCAAGGTTCCTTCCTTGGTCGCCAGTTCATATTCTTCATCGCGCGACACGGACGAGTTCGAAGACTTGGACGACACTGCGGTAGGCCCTACAACGACTCAAGACCCCAATAATGCTGGCGCTCCTCCATCATCATGATATTCTTCAGGGGCGTTAGTCCTCATTTTTCGACCCTTTTGGTCATTCGATGACAAAGGGGGAGAAATTTGAGTTAGTCTTCAAGTGGGTCTATCTTATATGGGCATTCTTATATGGGCGTTTTTTTCTAAGTTACAACTCTCTTTTTTTGATGACTTTGCTGGATCGAGTTGTAATCTTAAACTCTATGGTGGCCTGATACTTTTGCTGAGTTCTTCTGCATGCTTATTCCTCATTAATGTTAATGCACGCATGCTGAATTACATCAGTCACCATATTTCATCATGCATTTCAAATTCTTCATATCATATGTCAAATGCGTGTATGAATTACAAGATATAGGGGGAGATCTCCATGATTATACTCTTCAAGTGTGCATTGCTTCAAAAGCAAATTCCTCACTATGCACATCTTCACGGGGAGTTCTTCTATATCTTGCAATCAAATTCCTCAACATCAGTTTTTACACTTCATATATTTATCCCTGTTGAAAACTTAACCTATATTGTCATCAATCACCAAAAAGGGAGAGATTGTAAGTGCACCTAGTGCCCCTTAGTGATTTTGGTGTATTGAAGACTTATAGGTTAAGGGACTGATGCGTTTGTGAATGTACACAGGTCTATAAGTGTATGAGGAGTTTGATATTTACAGAGAAAGTTGACCCCTAAAAATGAAGTTCTTCGACTGAAGACTTTGGATTTCTAAAGACTTTCTGAAGACTTTGAAAGTGAAGAAATTGGTGTGACCTTGAAGACTTGGTAATCATTCGAGGAACATGAAGCGTGAAGACTTTTGTTTTTATAGTTTCATTTTCTCTTTCTTGAGTCATAGGAAACACCGTACTGTTAAAGGGGGTCGAGGAAATACTAAGAAAAAAATTTCAAGTGATGCTCAACTCAAAATCCTACACCTACCAATCCCTTCGAGTGAAGCCATTAGAAATCTCGTACAGTGACAGAGACGAATTTCTTCTGATATCTGAAGAATTTGTTCTGACTGAGGAGTTAGGAATTCGCCAGTGCAGATTGCCTACACTATGAGGAACATGATAGCCCTGAGGAATTTGAGAGTCAAAATTTCGACCGTTGCTGTGCTACGCGCCAGCTGTCCCAAAATATCTACCCTCCTAACGGTCATATCAATGAAGGGCATTTATGTCTTATCATGTCAGGCTGCTCCCTAGGTTATAAATAGCCGTCCCTACAACCACTAGCTGGTTGGCTGCTCCTAGAGAAACTGACACTTGTCATTTGAGAGCATTCCATCCTCCGAGGACTTTGAGCGAAAATCTTCAAGTGAGAAAAACCCAAACCCAACACCTACAAACCCAAAGTGATTGAGCATCACTGAAGAGATTGATCCTACGTGGACCCGACGCTTGTTACCTTTGAAGACTGTGCTTCTTCCAGACGGTTAGGCGTCATGGTCTAGAGCATCCAAGAGGAATTGTGGATCGCCAAGTGACCTAGTCTGTGAAGGTTTGGAAGTCACCTGAAGACTTACCACGAGTGATTGGGCGAGGTCTGTGTGACCTTAGCTCAAGGAGAATACGGTGAGGACTGCGTGTCCGGGACTGTGTGTCCTCGAGTTTAAATACTCAGCCGCTCCAACCAGACGTACAACCGAGACAACAGTTGAAACTGGTCTACCAAATCATTGTCTGCACCAAGCTTACCGGTTCTATTTCCCCAACTCTTTCATTTCCTCATTTCTGTTGTTGTGTGCTTGTTCTGTTTGAAGACTTTGACTGAAGACATTCTCAAATTTCCTCAGTTTAATTTCTTCAGTTTGTCCGTCTTCTCTCTACGTTATCCTGTGTTTACGCTTTCTGTACTCTGTGCTTGTCTTCATTTCATTATGATGACCATGCTTCTGTTCTGTTATGTTTACATTTGAGTACTTATTCCGCTGCTAGTAGTTCTTCATTTAGGAATTTCCTCACCAGCAAATTCCTCAGTGAAGAATTCATAAAAATTGCCTATTCACCCTCCTCTAGTCGATATAACACACTTTTAGTCCGTCACCAATAATAAACTTCCTTCTATTGAAGAAAGCAACCTCAGTCCTCATCAGACCCTTCCAAAAGGGTGAATCATTCGGCTGAGCCATTACTTGAAATAAGGTCTTAGAATGCAAATACTTGTTACGCAATAAATGCATGCATACTCCCTCCTTCTCAGTGGATAATTGATATAGCCATTTACTAATCAAACACTTGTTTTTAATCTTCAAGTTCTCAATACCCAAACCCCATTGGTTCTTTCGCCTACACATAATATCCCACTATAAATTTTGTTTTATTCTCGTTGCTCTGTCAGAAAAACAACGATCTATATATAAAAGTCCAATCTTTTCTGTACCGCTACAGTTATTTTGAAGAAAGAAAGTATGAACATAGGCAGATTTGTAAGCACTGAGTTTACAAGTATCAGCCTACCCCCATCGGACATAATCTTGCCCTTCCAACAGGTAAGCTTCTTCTCAAATCTATCCTCAATACATTTTCATGCTTTGTTCTTTAATTTTTGGTGATGAATTAGAATCCTTAGATAACTAAACAATTGTATGTAGAATAACATAGCTAATGAAAATGTGTTGTATGCTGCTTAGCTTTGCCCCTAAGGGTTTGACTTCTTCAGCCTCTGTTGGCCCCTCGTGTGGATCGGACGGCGGCTAGAAATTGCAAAGGATGATCCATTTACAAAGCCACCGATGCTACCATACAAGACAACAGGAACCTAGGAAAAGGGGGTTGCCGTACAAGAAAAGCAAGCTCCAAAAAATATCATTTAGGGCTTCGTCAAATCAGCTAGCTTCGCCATTGAAAACTCACCAGACCAGACCCCTCTTTACACAATCAAAGGAGCACCGGGCCTCATTTCGCGCTCGTAGCCAGCCATGTCGTCGCTGGTCTCTCCCCTCCACGGAGTAGTGGACGCCCGCCGGTGGAACACCGAGCGCCTCCTGGGT
Organism: Triticum dicoccoides; assembly: GCF_002162155.2. Taxonomy (NCBI): domain Eukaryota; kingdom Viridiplantae; phylum Streptophyta; class Magnoliopsida; order Poales; family Poaceae; genus Triticum; species Triticum dicoccoides. The sequence goes on from NC_041391.1 coordinate 78,488,072, forward strand.
CGCCTAGTGATCATGGTCCACGCCGCCTTCCTCGACGCGGGTTTCATGGTGCCTCGCCGCAACCGCCGGGATCGGGATCTGTCTTCTACCTGCCGGCTTCCGACAGAGGTGGGCGCGACGGCCTCGATCCTGTCCCTGGAGTACACCGCGCCGCAGCTGCTGCCCCGGCACGACATGGACGCCGCCGTGCTGAGGGTGTGCACCAACGGGCGGCACGTCATCTTCTACCTGCAGATCTCCTCTGTCCGGGTCAGCCCGCACTTGGTGTGCCTGGACGCGCTCTCCGTCGCGCCGCTCCTCTCGGGCCATCTGAACGGCACAGCGCGCAGGCTGCTGCGGAACGACGGCTCTCCGACGGCCGCGCTCTGGAGGACGGTCAGCGACGGGTTCAGCCGGCGCATCTTCTCGGATCTATGCCTTGTGCACGGCGTGGTGCCGGGACGAGCCCCCACCTTCATGTCCCTCCCGAGCGACATCATGGCGGCGATCCTGGAGAGGCTTGCCGACGGGAAGGATCTCCTGAGGGTGGAGAGCACCTGCACCGAGTTGAGGCGCTTGGTGTCCGAGCCCGACCGGGACCGCCAGCTCTGGATGCCCAGGTACAAGGCGCTACGGTTGAACTGGCTGTGGTGGTGGTGCTGGTCGCTCGGCGGCGACAGCAATTCCCACGACGACCTGCCGGAGACGAGCTGGAAGCAGATGTTTGTGAGGGCCACGCGACGGTGGGAAGATAGGCTTCTATATCGTTCTACTCCTATCCTCGTCATACGGCGGTTTTCTATCCTCGATGAGTTGAAATGGTTAAGATACTCATTTGAGGAGCTGCCGGTGGATGCCGCCGCCTGCTTTGGAGAGATGATGACGGAGACGGAGGGCGACGGGGGCAAGAGTACCACCAGTCGCCGCCATGGCCGTGGTAAGGCGCTGGCGATAGGCGGCCACGAGAAGCAGAGGCAGCAGGGTCGTCGCACCCGCACCGGCACCGGCGCTATCCACTCCCCGTCTTCTAGGTACCGATGGAAGCACAGGTGACCGGCCGGTCATCTTGCTCGGTTTGTTCACTTTCGCTGCCACTTCTTCTGATTTTCAGAAGCATCTGCCTTTGAAGAGCACACTGAACTGAACTGTCTGTTCATCGATCACTCACAAGAGTTGACAAAAAAGGCAATCTTCTCATTTGCACTTCACAGTTAGAGTTCGTGCAATGTATTTGTGCATAACAGTTAGAGTAAATGGAATACTTTTTTTTTGTAACCTGTACTCATCTTCCTAAGATCCTTCACCAAGTATGTTTCGTACTCGACTTCATTTAATTTTCCTGTAGTGTGAAAAGGCAACGGAGGGCGATCGCCCACCTGAACTTAATTGCTTAATTGTCATGCACAATCAATCCCCTTTAGCGTATTTTATATCTTTATTTTCCATCTTATTGCACCGTTTCTTCATAGATGTGTTGACTTTCGGCTATGTTGACCGATGAAAAATTCTGAAAATTTGTTATAAAACTACAACCTGCTCCGTCAACGAAATGAAGTTAGGCCAATAATCCTAAACATACGGAGAAAGTGGTTAAAGACAGGGTTATGACTAATCCTCCACCAATTCCACTAACCTTTCCTCTTGACTTTCGCTATGGTTCTGTCACTAACCCATAGAGATGGCGCCACACCAGCCCGTAAATCTCCTCTGCAACTAAAATGTTCGTATCTGTAGCATTACTCTTTCTGCAGTATGCATGATTAATGTGAATAGTACTTGACACTTTCCTTTTCTTTTTTGAGAATGCTGCATCTAATTAGTATACATCAGTACATAGAGTTTGACTGATACATTCTGGAGTAGAATAGTACACAACTTTTGAACTAGCAAACTCACAGTACCTAGCTAGTATGTGAGCAGCAACATTCAACGACCGCTTGACATGGCAGAAGGAAACTGAAGAAAAACAAGCAACCAAAGGCTTAATATCTGACACTACTACATCCACTTCAGACCTGTCTATGGATAAAGAGTTCACTCGTTGTACTAAGGAGAGGCAATCAGAAGCGAAAATGACAGAGGTCAGTCCCTCATCACGGCGAGAATCACAGCTTGATGGAGCGCCCACCTTTCAGCAAGTTCTGGCTGTACCATCCCTTTAAGTGGCTCGGGGCAAGTGACCAAGCATTAGCCTTTGTGGTTCTGAATTAGGATGCCAATTCCCAGTTTGTGCAGGTTTGAGAAGATAGCTGCGTCGACGTTAATAAGGACTGATCCGGGCGGCGGCGGAGACCATTTAACCGATGAATTTGACTGTGTCTCATGACTATGTGATAACCCACAAGTATAGGGGATCGCAACAGTTTTCGAGGGTAGAGTATTCAATCCAAATTTATTGATTCGACACAAGGGGAGCCAAAGAATATTCTCAAGTATTAGCAGTTGAGTTGTCAATTCAATCACACCTGAAAGACTTAATATCTGCAGTAAAGTATTTAGTAGCAAAGTAGTATGAAAATAACGGTTACGGTGGCAAAAGTAACAGTAGTAGTTTTTGTAGTAATTGTAACAGTGGCAACGGAAAAGTAAATAAGCAAAGATCAACATGTGAAAAGCTCGTAGGCAATGGATCAATGATGGATAATTATGTCGGATGCGATTCCTCATGCAACAGTTATAACATAGGGTGACACAGAACTAGCTCCAGTTCATCAATGTAATATAGGCATGTATTCCGAATATATTCATCTGTGCTTATGGAAAAGAACTTAAATGACATCTTTTGTCCTACCATCCCATGGCAGCGGGGTCCTATTGGAAACTAAGGGATATTAAGGCCTCCTTTTAATAGAGTACTGGACCAAAGCATGAACACTTAGTGAATATATGAACTCCTCAAACTACGATCATCATCGGGAGTGGTCCCGATTGTTGTCACTTCGGGGTTACCCGATCATAACACATAATAGGTGACTATTGACTTGCAAAGTAGGATCAAGAACTCACATATATTCATGAAAACATAATAGATTCAGATCTGAAATCATGGCACTCGGGCCATAGTGACAAGCATTAAGCATAGCAAAGTCATAGCAACATCAATCCTAGAACATAATGGATACTAGGGATTAAACCCTAACAAAACTAACTCAATTACATGGTAAATGTCATTCAACCCATCACCGTCAAGCAAGCCTACGATGGAATTACTCACGCACTGCGGTGAGCATCATGAAATTGGTGATGGAGGAAGGTTGATGATGACGATGGCGACAGATTCCCCTCTCCGGAGCCCCGAACGGACTCCAGATCAGCCCTCCCAATGAAGATTAGGGTTTGGCGGTGGCTCCGTATCGTAAAACGCGATGAATCCTTCTCTCTGATTTTTTCTCCCCGAACGTGAATATATAAAGTTGGAGTTGACATCAATGGAGCCTCAGGGGGCCCACGAGGTAGGGGGCGTGCCCAAAAAGGGGGGCGCCCTGCACCCTCGTCGACAGGGTGTGGGCCCCCTTACGCTGATTCTTTTCGCCAGTATTTTTTATATATTCCAAAACGTGTCTCCGTGAATTTTCAGGTCATTCTGAGAAATTTTATTTCTGCACAAAAATAACACAATGGCAATTCTGCTGAAAACAGCGTCAGACCGGTTTAGTTCCATTCAAATCATGCAAGTTAGAGTCCAAAATAAGGGCAAAAATGTTTGGAAAAGTAGATACGTTGGAGACGTATCAACTCCCCCAAGCTTAAACCTTTGCTTGTCCTCAAACAATTCAGTTGACAAACTGAAAGTGATAAAGAAAAACTTTTACAAACTTTGTTTGCTCTTGTTGTTGCAAATATGTAAAGCCAACATTCAAGTTTTCAGCAAAGATTATGAACTAACCATATTCACAATAACATTTAGGTCTCATATTTACTCAAATCAATGGCATAATCAACTAGCGAGCAATAATAATAAATCTCGGATGACAACACTTTCTCAAAATAATCATAATATGATATAACAAGATGGTATCCCGCTAGCCCTTTCTGAGACCGCAAAACATAAATGCAGAGTACCCCTGAAGATCAAGGACTGACTAGACATTGTAATTCATGGTAAAAGAGATCCAGTCACAGTCATACTCAATGTAAATTAATAGCAATGCATACGAATTACAACGGCACTCTCAAACTAGTGCTTTTTAATAAGAGGATGATGACTCAACATAAAAGTAAATAGATAGGTCCTTCATAGAGGGAAGCAGGGATTTGCAGAGGTGCCAGAGCTTAAGTTTTGAAACAGAGATAAATAATATTTTGAGTGGTGTACTTTCATTGTCAACATAACAACCAAGAGATCTCGATATCTTCCATGCTACACACATTATAGGCGGTTCCCAAACAGAATGGTAAAGTTTGTACTCCCCCACCACCAACAAACATCAATCCATGGCTTGTCCGAAACAACGGGTGCCTCCAACTAACAACAATCCTGGGGGAGTTTTGTTTGCAATTATTTTGATTTGATGATGGGACTGGGCTTCCCAGATACCAGCCATTTTCTCGTGAATGATGAGCGGAGTCCACTCATCTTGAGAATAACCCACCTAGCATGGAATATATAGACATCCCTAGTTGATACATGATCTATTCGAGCATACAAAACAGAATTTCATTTGAAGGTTTAGAGTTTGGCACATACAAATTTTACTTGGAACGGCAGGTAGATACCGCTGATAGGAAGGTATGGTGGACTCATGTGGAATAACTTTGGGGTTATGGAAGTGGATGCACAAGCAGTATTCTCGCTTAGTACAAGTGAAGGCTAGAAAGAGACTGAGAAGCGACCAGCTAGAGAGCGACAACAGTCATGAACATGCATTAAGATTAATCAACAATGAGTGCAAGCATGAGTAGGATATAAATCACTATGAACATAAGTATCGTGGAGGCTATGTTGATTTTGTTTCAACTACATGCGGGAACATGTGCCAAGTCAAGTCACTCGAATTGTTCAAAGGAGGATACCACCATGAAAGATCATGGATGTCGCCTAGAGGGGGGGGGGTGAATAGGCGCTTTAAAATAATTACGGTTTAGGCTTGAACAAATGCGGAAAAAACCTAGCGATTAATTTGTCAAGCATAAAACCTACAACAACTAGGCTCACCTATGAGCACCAACAACTTATGCTAAGCAAGATATATGACAAAGAACAATATGGCTATCAAAAAGTAAAGTGCATAAGTAAAGGGCTCGGGTAAGAGATAACCGAGGCACACGGAGACGATGATGTATCCCGAAGTTCACACCCTTGCGGATGCTAATCTCCGTTTGGAGCGGTGTGGAGGCACAATGCTCCCCAAGAAGCCACTAGGTCCACTGCAATCTCCTCACGCCCTCGCACAATGCAAGATGACGTGATTCCACTAAGGGACCCTTGAGGGCGGTCACCGAACCCGTACAAATGGCAACCCTTGGGGGCGGTCACCGGTACCCGTCAAATTGCTTGGGGCGATCTTCACAACCTAATTGGAGACCCCGACGCTTGTCCGGAGCTTTACACCACAATGATTGAGCTCCAAACAACACCAACCGTCTAGGGCGCCAAGGCACCCAAGAGGAACAAGCTCTAGGGTGCCCAAACACCCAAGAGTAATAAGCTTCTCAAACTTCACTTCCATGTATCACCGTGGAGAACTCAAATCGATGCACCAAATGCAATGGCAAGGGCACACGGAGTGCCCGAGTCCTTCTCTCTCAAATCCCACCAAAGCAACTAATGCTAGGGAGGAAAATGAGAGGAAGAACAAGAAGGACAACACCAAGAACTCCAAGATCTAGATCCAAGGGGTTCCCCTCACATAGAGGAGAAAGTGATTGGTGAAAATGTGGATCTAGATCTCCTCTCTCTTTTCCTCAAAAACTAGCAAGAATCCATGGAGGGATTGAGAGTTAGCAAGCTCGAAGAAGGTCAACAATGGGGGAAGAACACGAGCTCTAAGGATAAGGTTGAATGGGAAAGAAGACCCCCTTATATAGGAGCTCCCGAATCCAACTGTTATGTGCTCAATCCGCGCACAAGCGGTACTACCGCTCAGGGGAGCGGTACTACCGCCCGGGCGGTAGAACATAGAGAGCAGAGCAAAACAGAGGGCGAGGCAGAGCTGTACGAGTGGCACTACCGCTGGAGCCAGCGGTACTACAGTTGGCCGCAGCGGTATTGCCGCTTGGCCTAGCGGTACTACCGATGGGACCGCGCACAACGCCTACCACGAGCACAAGGAGAAGGGATAGGGAGGAGGGCCATTGAGCGGCATACGAACGGCACTACCGCTCCTACTGCTGCTACTACTACCGCTGAACCCGACACGAGAAAACCACGTCTCGAGTCGAGGTGGTACCAGCGCGGAACCGGAGCCGTACTACCGCTTATGGCCATGGGCGGTACTACCGCTGTGGGACAGCGGTACTACTGCTTATGGCGATATGTGGTACTGTCGCTCCGGTCCAGCAGTACTACCGCTGGCGCCAACCTTATGCCATTTCCACGAAAACAAGTACACTCCAACGAAAACCAGAACTGCCATAACTTCTGCAAATGAGCTCCGAATTGAGCAAACTCAAGCTTGTTGGATACAAGAGAACGAGTAGCATCAAAACAACATAGTAAGAAGAGGCAGGGGAGGTATGCCTAACAAAAAGAGGAGAGAAATCTCCAACAGAGAAGAACCGACAGAACCTCCAACATCGAAAACATCATAGAAGAGCAAGTGAACTCCATTTTCGATGAACTCGAGCTTGTCAACAAAATGACCATAAACTCCAAATCTCACACGGAGAACCAAACAAGAACCAAGAAAGATGATGCAAGGATGCAATGGTTTGAGCTCTATACGAACAAT
>NC_041391.1:78495346-78519957 GCF_002162155.2 Triticum dicoccoides
AACGACAATCAATCCTATAACCCGGTCTCCCAACTACCACTAAATATAAAACCTATCAAGGGCAAACCTTTGCCTTGCACATGGTCCACTTGAGCTAGATGATGACGATCTTGACTCCCTCAAGTTGGACCACCTTTCTTGATTGCGTTGGCTCGATAAAGACTAGTTGATTGCTCCCCCATACTCCACTATGGGTGAGCCACTCTTCCACACATCTTCACAAATCCATTGTTACCATAATGGACGGCAAGCTTCAAGCATTTGATCTCTTCGTGATGCTCCATTTTAACTTGCACACCGCAACCTAACCCCACAAAGAACTCTCACATAGACCATGGGTTAGTACACAAAGCGCAATGGACAATGCTTACCATACCATGGGATCACTTAATCACGCTCGGTACATCTTCTACGCTTGGTGAGTTGATAAACTTGATTCACTCTTGACTTAGTCTTGATCAACCTTAAATCTTTCCAACTCTCTTCATTTGGATGATGTCTTGAAGGTAAACATGAATGATCACACAATCTTCTTCTTCAAGACATGCTTGCAATAAGCTCAACACTCACATGACCAATCTTTGGATAATTCCTTAATAGCACCTTGGTCAACTCATAAACTCCTTGAAACCAACAAATGGACTTCAAGAACAACCTATGGACAAATCCTTCAAATATAACTCAAGGCAACCATTAGTCCATAGAGATTGTCATCAATTATCAAAACCAAACATGGGGGCACCGCATGTTCTTTCACACCCTATCATACCACATCACAACCATTTTAATAGCATGTTGGCATGCAAGGTAAACCATTATAAACTCCTAGCTAATTAAGCATGGCATGGGAAACTATAATATCTAATTGTCATTGAAAACATGTTTCATTCATAATAGGCTGAATCAGGAATGATGAACTAATCATATTTACAAAAACAAGATAGGTCGAGTTCATACCAGCTTCTCTCATCTCAATCAGTCCATCATACATCGTTGTTATTGCCTTTCACTTGCACGACCGAACAGTGTGGATAATAATAATAGTGCACGTGCATTGGACTAAGCTGGAATCTGCAAGCATTTAATACAAGGAAGAAGACAAGGTAACATGGGCTCTTAGTTAAATCAACAATAATGCATATGAGTGCCACTCAACATTTTCATCATGGTCTTCTCCTCTCGACTCCCAAAGAACAAGAAAAGAAATAAAATTATTTACACAGGAAAGCTCCCCACAAGCAAAAGAAGAATGAGAAATCTTTTTGGATTTTCTTTTAATTACTACTACTGCAGGCATGGAAAATAAACTAGCTACAACTAATGTTTTTGTTTTTCTTAAGGTTTTTCCAACACACAAGGAGAATGCTAGAAAAGAAAATAAACTAGCATGGAGCACCGACAACTGGCATGAGTGTGTGAACATGAATGTAATGTCGGTGAGAAATATGTGCTCCCCCAAGCTTAGGCTTTTGGCCTAAGTTGGTCTATGCCCACGGATCGAAGCTACTCCCTCCGGTGTATTGAGGAGGGTCCTCAGGGTGCCACTGGTTGGCAATCTCCCCCAGATCCCACTGATAAACAGATTGACAATAAGGGTCAAGTGGTGGCTCAGGCTCAGGCTTTGGAACTTGTGTCAGCCTCCAGTATGCATAAATGGCCTATGGTAAGATGAGGTACGTGCCTGAAAGTATGTTAAACAAAGAGGGTGCAGGCAAGGTAATAATCTCAAAGTGAGTTTTATCAAATATCAAATATCAAATTATACTTAAGCCTCTTCTTCTTATCCTAGTTTCTCCTACGGCAATTCTATCAATAAACCCATCCACATCACTACGGTGTGGTTCCTCGATGCTGCCCTCAAAGGGTATCTTGCAGACTCGACAAAAATCATGGAGTGACATCTCCTTAACCTCATCATATAAGTGAAACTCCATTTAAGATGGTGATTTCTTAGCATGGAAATAAAAATTTTGCACGAAAATATTAGTGAGTAGGAGATACTGTTCGCATTGGTCATGGAGGAAGTCGGCGAGGCCTGCATTCTCAGCCAAGTAATAGAAATCATCGTAAATTCCGGTGGTTCTTAAGAACTCACCACAAGGCCATTCACACGGCCGAACCTTCATAGTGCGAGGAAGATTCTATTTGGGCTTTTTATTTTCCTCATTCTGCTTATCCTGCAAACTTCGGCTCGAAAAGCCACTCAACAATCTCTTCATCGTTTTCTTTCTCTGAAAAATTTCTGAAATTTTTAGTGACTCAAAATAAAAGTGAACCAAACTCAACAAGATTGATAGCAACTGCTCCTACAAGTGCCTAGAGGCTATATCATGCATTAAAACTACTTTTGACCACATAAATTTGACATGCAAGCTCAAGAACAGGGTCACCTAAGTAGCAAGAATTTGCAATAAATAAAGCACGAGGACAAAAACTAATTTGACCATTGGAGGAGTCACATACCAAAGAACAATCCCCCAAAGCAGTTTTGTGAATGGAGCTTTGAGCAAGGAGATAAAAAATGGCAGCAAGATGAGCTAGAACACGGGTTTGAGCTACGGGATGATTTTTTCTAGAGAAAGATGAAGTGAGTGGGTGCTGGAATAAGTGGAGGGGGTCCACGTGGGGTCCACGAGGCAGGGGGCGCCCTGCACCCTCGTGGCCAAGTGGTGGGGCCCCCCTAGTGTGTTCTCAGTGCCAGTAATTCTTAAACATTTTACAAAAAATCATATAACATTTTCAGGATATTTGGAGAACTTTTATTTTCGGGGTATTTTTATTGCAAGGATAATTCAAAAAACAGGTAGAAAATACTATTTTTGCTTTCTTTAATCTAAATAACAGAGTAAAAGGAGGGTACATAAAAGTTGTGCTTTCTAACTTCATCCATCTCATGCTCATCAAAAGGAATCCACTAACAAGGTTGATCAAGTCTTGTTAACAAACTCTTTCCGAATAACATGAAACCGAGAATTTTCGAATAACACTAGGTTACCTCAACGGGGATATGCATGTCCCCAACAATAAGAATATCATATTTCTTCTTGACAGTAGGTAGAGGGAATTCAAAACCTCCAATAGTGATCGTTGAAAATTTTCTAATAGAATTGATACTATGGGCTTGAGGTTGTTTCCTCGGAAAGTGTACTGTATGCTCATTACAATTAACATGAAAAGTGACATTGCCTTTGTTGCAATCAATAACAGCCCCTGCAGTATTCAAAAAGGGTCTACCAAGGATAATCGACATACTATCGTCCTCGGGAATATCAAGAATAACAAAGTCCGTTAAAATAGTAACATTTGCAACCACAACAGGCACATCCTCACAGATACCGATAGGTATAGTAGTTGATTTATCGGCCATTTGCAAAGATATTTCAATAGGTGTCAACTTATTCAAATCAAGTCTACGATATAAAGAGAGAGACATAACACTAACACCGGCTCCAAGCTTACATAAAGCAGTTTTAACATAGTTTCTTTTAATGGAGCATCGTATAGTTGGTACTCCGGGATCTCCTAGTTTCTTAGGTATTCCACCTTTAAAAGTATAATTGGCAAGCATGTTGGAAATTTCAGCTTCCAGTATGTTTCTTTTATTTGTAACAATATCTTTCATATACTTAGCATAAGGATTCAATTTAAGCATATCAGTCAAACGCATACGCAAAAAGATAGGTCTAGTCATTTTAGCAAAGCGCTCAAAATCCTCATCATCCTTTTTCTTGGATGGTTTAGGAGGAAAAGGCATGGGTTTCTGAACCCATGGTTATCTTTCTTTACCGTGCTTCCTAGCAACAAAGTCTCTCTTATCATAACGCTGATTCTTTGATTGTGGGTTATCAAGATCAACAGCAGGTTCAATCTCTACATCGTTGTTATGGCTAGGTTGAGCATCAACATGAACATCTTCATTAATATTATCACTAGGTTCATGTTCATTACTAGATTGTGTTTCAGTATCAAAAATAGAAATATCATTGGGATTCTCAGGTGTGTCAACAACAGGTTCACTAGAAGCATGCAAAGTCCCATCATTTTTCTTTTTCTTTTTCTTAGAAGGACTAGGTGTACCAACATTACTTCTCTGAGAATCTTGCTCAACTCTCTTGGGGTGACCCTCAGGATACAAAGGTTCTTGAGTCATTTTACCACCTCTAGTCACAACTCTAACAACATTTTCATTTTCCTTATTATTCAATTCATTGAGCAAATCATCCTGTGCTTTAAGCACTTGTTCTACTTGAGTGGTAACCATAGAAGCATGTTTACTAATAAGTTTAAGGCCACCTTTAACTCTAGACATATAATCACTCAAGTGTTCAATCATATAAGCATTATGTTTCAATTGTCTACCAACATAAGCATTGAAGTTTTCTTGTTTAACAATAAAATTATCGAACTCATCCAAGCATTGGCTAGCAGACTTATTATGAGGAATATCACCTTCATCAAATCTATAGAGGGAATTTACCTTTACTACCTGTGTCGGGTTATTAAGACCATGTATTTCTTCAATATGTGGTAAATTCTTAACATCTTCAGCTTTAATACCTTTTTCTTTCATAGATTTCTTTGCCTCTTGCATATCTTCAGGACTGAGAAATAGAATACCCCTTTTCTTCGGAGTTGGCTTAGGAGTTGGTTCAGGAAGTGTCCAATCATTATCATTACTCAACATATTATTCAATAGCAATTCAGCTTGCTCAACAGTTCTTTCCCTAAAAACACAACCAACACAACTATCCAGGTGGTCTCTAGAAGCATCGGTTAGTCCATTATAAAAGATATAAAGTATTTCATTTTTCTTGAGAGGATGATAAGGCAAAGCATTAAGTAATCGGAGAAGCCTCCCCCAAGCTTGTGGGAGACTCTCTTCTTCAATTTGCACAAAATTCTATATTTCCCTTTAGGTAGCTTGTTTCTTATGAGCGGGGAAATATTTAACAGAGAAGTAATAAATCATATCCTGGGGACTACGCACACAACCAGGAGCAAGAGAATTAAACCATGTTTTAGCATCACCCTTTAATAACGGAAATAACTTAAGGATATAGTAGTAAAAAAAATTTCCTCATGAGTGAATAGGGTGGCTATATCATTCAATTTAGTAAGATGCGCCACAACAGTTTCAGATTCATAGCCATAAAAAGGATCAGATTCAACCAAAGTAATTAACTCGGGATCGACAGAGAAATCATAATCCTTATCAGAAATACAGATAGGTGAAGTAGCAAAAGTAGGGTCATATTTGTTGGGGAACGTAGTAATTTCAAAAAATTTCCTACGCACAGGCAAGATCATGGTGATGCATAGCAACGAGAGGGGAGAGTGTAATCTACATACCCTGGTAGACCGAAAGCGGAACCGTTAGAACAACGCGGTTGATGTAGTTGTACGTCTTCACGGCCCGACCGATCAAGCACCGAAACTACGGCACCTCCGAGTTCTAGCACGCGTTCAGCTCGATGACGTCCCTCGAACTCCGATCCAGCCGAGTGTTGAGGGAGAGTTCCGTCAGCACGACCGCGTGGTGATGATCTTGATGTTCTACCGTCACAGGGCTTCGCCTAAGCACCGCTACAATATTATCGAGGAGAACTATGGTGGAGGGGGGCACCGCACACGGCTAATAGATCTCAAGGATCAATTGTTGTTGTGTATTTGGGGTGCCCCCCTGCCCCCATATATATAGGAGCAAGGGGGGAGGCGGCCGGCCTATGGAGGAGGCGCACCAAGGGGAGAGTCCTACTCCCACCGGGAGTAGGACTCCTCCTTTCCTTGTTGGAGAAGAAAAGAGGAGGAGAGGGAGAAGGAAAAGGGGCTGCTCCCCTTGTCCAATTCGGACCAGAGGTGGTGCGCAGGCCTCCTTCCTTTTGGCCTCTCTCCTCTATTCCCGTATGGCCCAATAAGGCCCATATACTCCCCGGCGAATTCCCGTAACTCTCCGGTACTCCGAAAAATACCCGAATCACTCGGAACCTTTCCGAACTCCGAATATAGTCGTCCAATATATCGATCTTTACGTCTCGCCCATTTCGAGACTCCTGGTCATGTCCCCGATCTCATCCGGGACTTCGAACTCCTTCAGTACATCAAAACTCATAAACTCATAATATAACTGTCATCGAAACCTTAAGCGTGCGGACCCTACGGGTTCGAGAATAATGTAGACATGACCGAGACACGTCTCCGGTCAATAACCAATAGCGGAACCTGGATGCTCATATTGGCTCCCACATATTCTACGAAGCTCTTTATCGGTCAAACCGCATAACAACATACGTTGTTCCCTTTGTCATCGGTATGTTACTTGCCCAAGATTCGATCGTCGGTATCTCAATACGTAGTTCAATCTCGTCACCGCCAAGTCTCTTTACTCGTTCCGTAATACATCATCCCGCAACTAACTCATTAGTTGCAATGCTTGCAAGGCTTAAGTGATGTGCATTACCGAGAGGGCCCAGAGATACCTCTCCGACAATCGGAGTGACAAAACCTAATCTCGAAATATGCCAACCCAACATGTACCTTTGGAGACACCTGTAGTACTCCTTTATAATCACCCAGTTACGTTGTGACGTTTGGTAGCACCCAAAGTGTTCCTCCGGTAAACGGGAGTTGCATAATCTCATAGTTATAGGAACATGTATAAGTCATGAAGAAAGCAATAGCAACATACTAAACAATCAAGTGCTAAGCTAACGGAATGGGTCAAGTCAATCACATCATTCTTCTAATGATGTGATTCCGTTAATCAAATGACAACTCATTTGTCCATGGCTAGGAAACATAACCATCTTTGATAAACGAGCTAGTCAAGTAGAGGCATACTAGTGACACTATGTTTGTCTATGTATTCACACATGTATTATGTTTCCGGTTAATACAATTCTAGCATGAATAATAAACATTTATCATGATATAAGAAAATAAATAATAACTTTATTATTGCCTCTAGGGCACATTTCCTTCAGTCTCCCACTTGCACTAGAGTCAATAATCTAGTTCACATCATCATGTGATTCAACACCAATATTCACATCTGTATGTGATTAACACCCATAGTTCACATTGTCATGTGATCAACACCCAAAGGGTTTACTAGAGTCAATAATCTAGTTCACATCACTATGTGATTAACACCCAAAAGAGTACTAAGGTATGATCATGTTTTGCTCGTGAGAGGAGTTTAGTCAACGGGTCTGTCACATTCAGAGCCGTATGTATTTTGCAAATATTCTATGTCTACAATGCTCTGCACGGAGCTACTCTAGCTGATTGCTCCCACTTTCAATATGTATCCAGATTGAGACTTAGAGTCATCTAGATTGGTGTAAAAGTTTGCACCGATGTAACTTTTACAACGAACTCTTTTATCACCTCCATAATCGAGAAACATCTCCTTAGTCCTTACTAAGGATATTCTTGACCACTGTCCAGTGATCTACTATTAGATCAAAATTGTATTCCTTTGCCAAACCAGGGCAGAGTATACAATAGGTCTGGTCCATAGCATGGCATACTTTTATAGAACCTATGACTGATGCATAGGGAATGACTTTCATTCTCTTTCTATTTTCTGCCGTGGTCGGGTCTTGAGTCTTACTCAATTTCACACCTTTGCAACACAGGCAAGAACTCCTTCTTTGACTGTTCCATTTTGAACTATTTCAAAAATTTATCAAGGTATGTACTCACTGAAAAATCTTATCAAGCGTCTTTTGATCTATCTATATAGATCTTGATGCTCAATGTGTAAGCAGCTTCACCAAGGTCTTGCTTTGAAAAACTCTTATTCAAGTATCCTTTCATGTTATCCAGAATTTCTATATCATTTCCAATCAACAATATGTCATCCACATATAATATTAGAAATGCTACAGAGCTCCCACTCACTTTCTTGTAAATACATGCTTCTCAAAAAGTCTGTATAAAACCATATGCTTTGATCAACTCATCAAAGCATATATTCCAACTCCGAGAGGCTTGCACTAGTCCATAAATGGATCGCTGGAGCTTGCACACTTTGTTAGCACCTTTAGGATTGACAAAAACCTTCTGGTTGCATCATATGCAACTCTTCTTTAATAAATCCATTAAGGAATGTAGTTTTGACATCCATTTGCCAGATTTCATAAAATGTGGCAATTGCTAACATGATTCGGACAGACTTAAGCATCATTACGAGTGAGAAAATCTCATCGTATTCAACACCTTGAACTTGTCGAAAACCTTTTGCAACAAGTCGAGCTTTGTAGATAGTAACACTACTATCAGTGTCCGTCTTCCTCTTGAAGATCCATTTATTTAACATGGCTTGCTGATCATCGAGCAAGTCAATCAAAGTCCATACTTTGTTCTCATACATGGATCATATCTCAGATTTTATGGCCTCAAGCCATTTCGCGGAATCTGGGCTCATCATCGCTTCCTCATAGTTCGTAGGTTCATCATGGTCTAGTAACATGACTTCTAGAACATGATTACCGTACCACTCTGGTGCGGATCTTACTCTGGAAGACCTACGAGGTTTGGTAGCAACTTGATCTGAAGTTTCATGATCATCATCATTAACTTCCTCACTAATTGGTGTAGGAATCACTCGAACTGATTTCTGTGATGAACTACTTTCCAATAAGGGAGAAGGTACAATTACCTCATCAAGTTCTACTTTCCTCCCACTCACTTCTTTCGAGAGAAACTCCTTCTCTAGAAAGGATCCATCTTAGCAACGAATCTTGCTTTCAGATCTGTGATAGAAGGTGTATCCAATAGTTACCTTTGGGTATTCTATGAAGACGCACTTCTCCGATTTGGGTTCGAGCTTATCAAGTGAAAACTTTTTCACATAAGCATCACAACCCCAAACTTTAAGAAACGACAACTTTGGTTTCTCGCCAAACCACAGTTCATAAGGCGTCGTCTCAATGGATTTTGATGGTGCCCTTTTTTTAAAGTGAATGCAACTGTCTCTAATGCATAACCCCAAAACGATAGTGGTAAATTGGTAAGATACATCATAGATCGCACTATATCCAATAATGTACTGTTATGACGCTCGGACACACCATTAAGATGTGGTGTTCCAGGTGGCATGAGTTTGTGAAACTATTCCACATTGTTTTAATTGAAGACCAAACTCGTAACTCAAATATTTGTCTCCGCGATCAAATTGCAGAAACATTATTTTCTTGTTACGATCATTCTCCACTTCACTCTGAAATTCTTTGAACTTTCCAAATGTTTCAGACTTGTGCTCTGTTAAGTAGATATACTCATATCTGCTCAATTCATCTTGTGAAGGTCAGAAAATAACGATACCTGCCACGAGCATCAACACTCATTGGACCATATACTTCGGTATGTATTATTTCCATCAAGTCAGTAGCTCGTTCCATTGTTCCGGAGAACGGAGTTTTAGTCATCTTGCCCAAAAAGCACGGTTCGCAAGCATCAAATGATTCATAACCAAGAGATTCCAAAACTCCATCTTTATGGAGTTTCTTCATGCACTTTACACCGATATGACCCAAACGGCAGTGCCACAAATAAGTTGCACTATCATTATCAACTTTGCATCTTTTGGCATCAATATTATGAATATGTGTATTACTACGATCGAGATCCAACAAACTATTTTCATTGGGTGTATGACCATCGAAGGTTTTATTCATGTAAATAGAACAACAATTATTCTTTGACTTTAAATGAATAACCGTATCGCAATAAACATGATCAAATCATATTGATGCTCAACGCAAATGCCAAATAACATTTATTTAGGTTTAACACTAATCCCGAAAGTATAGGGAGTGTGCGATGATGATCATATCAATCTTGGAACCACTTCCAACACACATCGTCACTTCACCCTCAACTAGTCTCTGTTTATTCTGTAACTCCTGTTTCGAGTTACTAATATTTAGCAACCGAACAAGTATCAAATACTCAGGGGCTACTATAAACACTAGTAAGGTACACATCAATAACCAGTATATCAAATATACCCTTGTTCACTTTGCCATCCTTCTTATCCACCAAATATTCAGGGCATTTCCACTTCCAGTGACCATTTCCTTTGCAGTATAATCATTCAGTTTCAGGCTTTGGTCCAGCTTTGGGCTTCTTTGCGGGAGTGACAACTTGCTTGCCATTCTACTTGAAGTTCCCTTTCTTTCCCTTTGCCCTTTTCTTGAAACTAGTGGTCTTGTCAATCATCAACACTTGATGCTCTTTTCTTGATTTCTACCTTCGTCGATTTCAGCATCACGAAGAGCTCGGGAATCGTTTTCGTCATCCCTTGCATACTATAGTTCATCACAAAGTTCTACTAACTTGGTGATGGTGACTAGAGAATTCTGTCAATCACTATCTTATCTGGAAGATTAACTTCCACTTGATTCAAGCGATTGTAGTACCCAGACAATCTGAGCACATGCTCACTAGTTGAGCGATTCTCCTCCATCTTTTAGCCATAGAACTTGTTGGAGACTTCATATCTCTCAACTTGGGTATTTTCTTGAAATATTAACTTCAACTCCTGGAACATCTCATATGGTCCATGATGTTCAAAACGTCTTTGAAGTCCCGATTCTAAGCCGTTAAGCATGGTGCACTAAACTATCAAGTAGTCATCATATTGAGCTAGCCAAACGTTCATAACATCTGCATCTGCTCCTGCAATAGGTCTGTCACCTAGTGGTGCATTAAGGACATAATTCTTCTGTGCAGCAATGAGGATAAACCTCAGATCACGGATCCAATCCGCATCATTGCTACCAACATCTTTCAACACAATTTTCTCTAGGAACATATCAAAATGAACATATGAAAGCAACAATGCAAGCTATTGATCTACAACATAATTTGCAAAATACTACCAGGACTAAGTTCATCATAAATTTAAGTTCAATTAATCATATTACTTAAGAACTCCCACTTAGATAGACATCCCTCTAATCTTCTAAGTGATTACGTGATCCATACCAACTACACCATGTCCGATCGTCACGTGAGATGGAGTAGTTTCAACAGTGAACATCAATATGTTGATCATATCTACTATATGATTCACGCTCGACCTTTCGGTCTCCGTGTTCCGAGGCCATATCTGTTATATGCTAGGCTCGTCAAGTTTAACCTGAGTATTCCGTGTGCGCAACTGTTTTGCACCCATTGTATTTGAACGTAGAGCCTATCACACCCGATCATCACGTGGTGTCTCAGCACAAAGAACTTTCACAATGGTGCATACTCAGGGAGAACACTTCTTGATAATTTAGTGAGAGATCATCTTAAAATGCTACCATCAACCAAAGCAAGATAAGATGCATAAAGGATAAACATCACATGCAATCAATATAAGTGATATGATATGGCCATCATCATCTTGTGCTTGTGATCTCCATCTCCAAAGTATTGTCATGATCTCTATCATCACCGGCACGACACCATGATCTTCATCATCTTGATCTATATCAATGTGTCGTCACATGGTCGTCTCGCCAACTATTGCTCTTGCAACTATTGCTATCGCATAGCGATAAAGTAAAGCAATTATTTGGCACTTGCATCTTATGCAACAAAGAGATAAACCACAGAGCTTCTGCGAGTTGCCGATAACTTCAACAAAACATGATCATCTCATACAAAAACTTATATCTCATCACGTCTTGACCATATCACATCACAACATGCCCTGCAAAAACAAGTTAGACATCCTCTACTTTGTTGTTGCAAGTTTTACGTGGCTGCTACGGGCTGAGCAAGAACCGTTCTTACCTACGCATCAAAAACCACAACGATAGTTCTACGTAACTCTCCGGTACTCCGAAAATACCCGAATCACTTGGAACCTTTCCAAACTCTGAATATAGTCATCCAATATATCGATCTTTACATCTCGACCGTTTCGAGACTCCTCGTCATGTCCCCGATCTCATCCGGGACTCCGAACTCCTTCGGTACATCAAAACTCATAAACTCATAATATAACTGTCATCGAAACCTTAAGCATGCGGACCCTACGGGTTCGAGAACAATGTAGACATGACCGAGACACGTCTCCGGTCAATAACCAATAGCGGAACCTGGATGCTCATATTGGCTCCCACATATTCTACGAAGATCTTTATTGGTCAAACCGCATAACAACATACGTTGTTCCCTTTGTCATCGGTATGTTACTTGCCCGAGATTCGATCGTCGGTATCTCAATACCTAGTTCAATCTCGTCACCGCCAAGTCTCTTTACTCGTTCCATAATACATCATCCCACAACTAACTCATTAGTTGCAATGCTTGCAAGGCTTAAGTGATGTGCATTACCGAGAGGGCCCAGAGATACCTCTCCGACGATCGAAGTGACAAAACCTAATCTCGAAATACGCCAACCCAACATGTACCTTTGGAGACACCTATAGTACTCCTTTATAATCACCCAGTTACGTTGTGACGTTTGGTAGCACCCAAAGTGTTCCTCCGGTAAACAGGAGTTGCATAATCTCATAGTTATAGGAACATGTATAAGTCATGAAGAAAGCAATAGCAACATACTAAATGATCAAGTGCTAAGCTAACGGAATGGGTCAAGTCAATCACATCATTCTTCTAATGATGTGATCCCGTTAATCAAATGACAACTCATTTGTCCATGGCTAGGAAACATAACCATCTTTGATAAATGAGCTAGTCAAGTAGAGGCATACTAGTGACACTATGTTTGTCTATGTATTCACACATGTATTATGTTTCCGGTTAATACAATTCTAACATGAATAATAAACATTTATCATGATATAAGGAAATAAATAATAACTTTATTATTGCCTCTAGGGCATGTTTCCTTCAATATTTCATTCTAGCATTCAAAGACTTTTCTTTCAGCTTAGCTAACAGTTTCTTAAGATCATATCTATCTTTGCAAGCTAAAAGATCTCTAGAAGTTTCTTCATCCATAACATAACCCTCAGGCACATCAGGCAATTCATATCTAGGGGGAGAATCTTCATCATCACTTTCGTCAGTATTATCAGTTTCAATAATTTCATTTTCGCTAACCCTAGCAAGTTGTTCATCAAGAAATTCACCTAATGGCACAATATTATCAAGCATAGAAGTAGTTTCATCATAAGCATAATGCATAGCAGAAGTGTCATCATCAATAACATGCGACATATCAGAATCAATAGCAGGAGTAGGTGTCGCAAGTTTACTCAAACAGAAGGTGAATCAAGTGCAAAGCTAGATGGCAGTTCCTTACCTCCCCTCGTAGTTGAGGGAAAAGCCTTGGTTCTTCCATCTTTCAAGTTCCTCATAGTGATCAACAGATATAAATCCCAAGTGACTCAAAGAATAGAGCTATGCTCCCCGGCAATGGCGCCAGAAAATAGTCTTGATAACCCACAAGTATAGGGGTTCGCAACAGTTTTTGAGGGTAGAGTATTCAACCCAAATTTATTGATTCGACACAAGGGGAGCCAAAGAATATTCTCAAGTATTAGCAGTTGAGTTGTCAATTCAACCATACCTGAAAGACTTAATATCTGCAGCAAAGTATTTAGTAGCAAAGTAGTATGGAAGTAATGGTAACGGTGGCAAAAGTAACGGTAGTAGTTTTTGTAGTAATTGTAACAGTGGCAACGGAAAAGTAACTAAGCAAAGATCAATATGTGACAAGCTCGTACGCAATGGATTAATGATGGATAATTATATCGGATGCGATTCCTCATGCAACAGTTATAACATATGGTGACACAGAACTAGCTCTAGTTCATCAATGTAATGTAGGCATGTATTCCGAATATAGTCATACGTGCTTATGGAAAAGAACTTGCATGACATCTTTTGTCCTACCCTCCCATGGCAGCGGGGTCCTATTGGAAACCAAGGGATATTAAGGCCTCCTTTTAATAGAGTACCAGACCAAAGCATTAACACTTAGTGAATACATGAACTCCTGAAACTACGGTCATCACCGGGAGTGGTCCCGATTGTTGTCACTTCGGGGTTACCCGACCATAACACATAGTAGGTGACTATTGACTTGCAAAATAGGATCAAGAACTCACATATATTCATGAAAACATAATAGGTTCAGATCTGAAATCATGGCACTCGGGCCCTACTGACAAGCATTAATCATAGCAAAGTCATAGCAACATCAATCTTAGAACATAATGGATACTAGGGATCAAAACCTAACAAAACCTACTCGATTACATGGTAAATGTCATCCAACCCATCACTATCCAGCAATCCTACGATGGAATTACTCACGCATGGCGGTGAGCATCATGAAATTGGTGATGGAGGAAGGTTGATGATGACGATGGCGACGGATTCCCCTCTCCGGAGCCCCGAACGGACTCCATATCAGCCCTCCCGGTGAAGATTAGGGCTTGGTGGCGGATCCGTATCGTAAAACACGATGAATCCTTCTCTCTGATTTTTTTTCTCCCCGAACATGAATATATAGAGTTGGAGTTGACGTCGGTGGAGCCTCAAGGGGCCCACGTGGCGGGGGGGGGGGGGTCCCTGGGGCGCGCCCTGCACCCTCATGGACAGGGTGTGGGCCCCCTTATGCTGATTCTTTCACCAGTATTTTTTTTATATATTCCAAAACGTGTCTCCGTCGATTTTCAGGTCATTCCGAGAACTTTTATTTCTGCACAAAAATAACACCATAGCAATTATGCTGAAAACAGCGTCAGTCCGTGTTAGTTCCATTCAAATCATGCAAGTTAGAGTCCAAAACAAGGGAAAAAGTGTTTGGAAAAGTAGATACATTGGAGACGTATCCCTGTGCCCTGCAACAGTCCTAAAGAGATGCAGCAGAACCAAATCAACATAAGCGTGGATCTTTGAGGCAACACAGTGTCGATGGATATTACCTTCACCATTCCTTACCGCATTCCTTGCTTCCCAAATATGCCATACAGTGTTGCCAAGACAGTGGACTGCTCGGAGCTGCTCTGTCAATGAAATCGAATAGCCATTGTTTCGTGAGTGGAAGTTTTTGCGACATAGGTGGATGTCGAACCGTTTTTGACCTTGTTCCAAACCTCGGAAGCAAACTGACAGAACAACAAACAGTACTCAATACTCCCGTCTCTCCCACAATGCACACAAGCAGGATTTGTGGGGATATTCTGATGGCATAATTGAAGTCCGGATGGGAGGCAGTCATGTGCGAACCTCCAGAGCACTATGTTCATTTTGTTTGGGGCCTTGATTGCCCA
This sequence comes from Triticum dicoccoides, assembly GCF_002162155.2. NCBI lineage: Eukaryota > Viridiplantae > Streptophyta > Magnoliopsida > Poales > Poaceae > Triticum > Triticum dicoccoides. The sequence goes on from NC_041391.1 coordinate 78,510,592, forward strand.
GATTGCCTTCCAATATTTCTCCTCAACTTCCCTACTTGACGGGAGTCCACAGCCAGTCTTACTGTGTGATAAAAAGAAATCCGAAGATCGATCAAGATTGTAAGCTGAACGGACAGTATATAGTCCAAAGCGAGTATGATGCCAATACACAAAATCCTCTCCTCCATGGCTACTAATTTGTGTTTGTAATATGAGTTCAACAGTTTTCTCCATGAAAAAAGCTCTAACATTTTCTTCGTTCCTATGACCATGTCCATCCATGAGACAACACACTTTAGCATATTCTGGAATTGGAGATAGAGTTTGCAACATGTGCGGTGGTCGTTCGGGAATCCAGTGATCTGTCATAATTTTAACCTTTTGGCCATTAATTCCCCATGGAACACCAGCCTTAACAAGCTCTCGGTCATAGTGAATACTTCTCCAAGTACAGGATGAAGACCTAGGCTTGGGCGCATCCCAAAAATCGTAGTATGGAAAATAGGGTCCTTTGAAAACCCGAGCACAAAGAGAATCTGGCTCAGTAAGAAGCCTCCAACATTGTCTACCAAGCATAGCTTGGTTGAATGGTGAAAAATCACGGAAACCTAGTCCACCAAGCTTTTTTGGTGTGGATAACCATTCCCATGAACGCCAGTGAACTTTCCTCTTACTATCTTCTCTACCCCACCAATAATCAGCAACAACTTGTCTCATCCCTTCACATGTAGAAATAGGTATTCAGAAACAACTCATAATATATGTCGGAATAGCCTGAACCACAGATTTCAGCAAAACTTCTTTTCCTGCCCAAGAAGGGGGTCGATATGAAAAACTAATGATGCGCTAAAAAACTTTGTCATTTAGGAATTTGAATGTCCTAGCTGGCGACCTGCCCACATGAGTAGGCATTCTAAGATATGTATCGTGGAATGATTCATTTGTGACCCCCAAAATTCCCATTACCTTTTGCTTAGTATCGTTGGAGCAATGAGTACCAAAGAAGATTGATGATTTTTGGAGATTGACTTTCTGGCCTAACCATCACAATATAAATGCAAAGCCTCCTTTAGGGAGATTAACTTTCTTTGATTGTGTGGGTGCATTTGAGTTTGTGCACTTTTACGGGTAGTTCTGCATTGACGTTTGGGGCCCACATGTCAACTTTATATATAAAAGTGCTACCAAAGTAAAAAAATCGCACTATTTTGATCCCAAAACATCACATTTAGAGACATTACAACCACACAACTTTTCAGCCATCTCAGGCTATTTACGTTTCTCACCGTTGGATCATCACCTGAGGTTGTCCCTCCTGTTTGATCAACTTCCATTCCCACGTGGGCTACTTACTTCCGCCACCCATCGATTCACGTAGAGACTAGACGTTGCGGTGTCAAAATCAGTCAACTTATGTGTATTTGGGCCTCATGGTGTTTTCTTCGTTATATAAAAATATTATATTTTTTTCTCAAAAAAAAAAAATCACGGCAAAACAATCTTCATCGTCTAGCGTTCGCACATCAGATCCTATTTGACGCATAGGTCGCGCGTGAGCAACCTAGCGTGCACCCCTCCAGTGCTCGATCCAGTGTTTGGGCCGGCCCATTTAGTGTTTATTCCCCACCGGTTTTGGGTTTGGTGAACCAGCTTATTCGTTTTCCTTTGTTTTTTCTTCCAATTTCTCTTTATTTTCTTTTTCTTTATTTTCTTTTATGTTTCTTTTTGTTTTTTCTTTTTATTTTTGTTTCTATTTCTATTTAATTTTTGTGAGCATCTTTAAAATTTGTGAACATTTTTTAAATTTATGATCATTATTTTGAAATCATGAACCATTTGCATTTTTTTTGCAATTTTTTGTATTTTTGTACAATCATGAACATTTGTCGAATTCACAAACTTTTTTACAATTCGCGGACACATTTTAAAATTGTGAATAGTTTTTTAAACTCGTGAGCACTTTTTAAAAATTGGGAACATTTTTGGAATACACGAACATTTTTTTTGAAATGCATCATCATTTTCCGAATTCATGAACATTTTTTGAATCAGCAAAAAAAAATTTAACCGATAAAGATTTTTCGTTCCTAGGAACCTTTTAGAAAATCATGAACATTATGTTAATGCAAAATTTTGTACAATTCATGAATATTTATTGGAATACGCAAAAAAATCAAAATCGTGAATATTTTTTGAATATGCGAAAATTTTCTCAAAATCACGAACATTTTTTTATTGTGCAAGCCTTTTATGATTTCTCGAACTTTTTTTCAAAATCATGAACATTTTTTTTGAATTCATGGTTATTTTATGATTTCTTGTTCAAAATTCATAGTTATTGAGAAATTTGGATCTTTTTTGGAAATCATGACTTTTTTTTACAAAAAGTAAAAAATAAAATAAAAAGACAGGGGGCATCCTGCCCCGTGCATGGGCCGGTTCAACAGGGCGCGAGGGGGCTGGGGGTGGCGCGCTTCCACGACTTCCGGCGCCCAGGTCGGCAAATAGGAGCTCCCCGTGCGTACTAACTCACTACCACCACCATGGGCCATGGTAAGTTAAGCGGGGGTGGCAACCATGGCGATCCTACACCTGTTACAACCAAGACGACCGACCAGGTACATCCGCGGGCAACGCCTAGAAGAGGTAGCGCGAACATTGAATCGTCTGCTGATGATTCGAGTACCTTCACCAGTGATTCCGGAACTAAATCGCAGTTCCCACAGGCCATGAATGGTAATAGATATGAGGTGGTCACAGTCGCGTGATAATAGCAGGTTAGTTATGTTGTCGATTTATGCCCTCCCCTTACTGTACGCACCTCCATATAATATGTATCACTGCTCCTTCCCATTCTCTTCGCTACCCAGCAAAATCTTCTTAGACACCCATGATTGATGCTTAGGGTCCTAACTAATCACCCCTTTGCCTACCTGTCTTACCTCTTCTTCCCCCAAATTCTGCACGCCTAATTTTGTTCATGCTCTTTCTATTCCCAAATTATGTTGATTGGAGCTTTGCTTGCGACGGGTTTACTGAACGGCAAGGTGAAGCACTGCTCACAACTACGATGATTTGTGTGTTGAAAATTATGTTCGAATGACCACATCTTCTGATTCCTCAGGTGCTAATGCTCTGGTCCTATATTGTTTCACAATGTGCAAATCTACTATGAGCGTTTCTTCTTTCTACTAATATTGCTCAAAGTACCAACGCTCTGGACCTGTATCCAGTTTGGGGTTTGTAAAGTCTGTTGCCATCTCCATTTTTATCATGGGAGGATGCAACTGACTGCAATGATCTAGATCGGAGGTAGGGTTTCTCTAGGGTTCTTCCCTATGGGCAAAATAGAGCAACAATCTAGTATCAGTATACTACACTGCTTGTCCTTACTAGTGCACTACTTAACAAATTGTGATTAGTTCATGCATGGTTCTTATCAAATAAATCCATATGCTACATAAATATACAAGGACAGACTTCATCTATGGTTTCTTATTGGGACAATTGCATCTTTGCCCCTCATTACAACCCACCCATAGGGTTTGCCGTTACGTTTCCGCCTCAGACTTACAGTTAGATTTGTCCTAGGACTCGCTTGAATGCCCTTCTGTGACGGCTCCGTTTGGTTAGTGATGTTTGACCACGGTGGAGCACCGTTTTGAACAGTAGATTCCCCTGCCCTTTCCTTAATTACACATGGTTTCCGCATAGGTCTCGCTTCTCATTTCGCTCTCTCTCCCGAATCACTCTCTAGAGTGGCGACGCATGCAAACGCTAACCCTAGCTATCGGCGACGACTCATCTGAGCCCTGGCCGTCGTGTGGTCAATGTCGTGAGAGATCCTTGCCACAACTACATTGATTACGATGGTGAAGACCCATAGCTCATGAGACAGTGATGAAATGAGTGTCATCTACGAAAAAGAGAGGGCAACAGATCCCGGACGGGTAAGTTCATCTGCTCCTCTCTCATGAGTACATACTTGTGATTTTGGTAGTTGTGTGATGATTTTGGCTGTGCTTTCAGTCATAGGGCGAATACAAGGTGCACATTTTTTCTGTCGGTTAGAATGGAAATGACTGCTTTAGCAATGGCTAGTACTAAGGATCAACGCACATGCTTCACTTTCCCCCTTGTGGGTGATGCTACAAGCAAATTCAATGATTTTTAGGATGCAATATATGCTAAATATCTGTGGGGTCTGTACGATGCAGTTGAGTTTAGATATTGGGACCAGAAACAATTTCCTTGGACGGATCCCTTTGCAGTGTGATGATGAGCTAGTTCTGATGTTTAGAACAACTGCGCGGTTATAAACTACAAAATTGAAGCCACTGTCATACAAGATCCAGACCAGAAGCAGCTGCTAGGACAACAAAGCTCCCTGCCCCAGGAAAACAAACCAAAGTCTTGTGGTACTAGTTCAAGGAGCAACATAGCAGCTCCAAGTAGTTGCTATCATCCTCCAGGAACTCCTAGTGCAAATGTGCCATCTCGACCTGGTTATGGTGAGAGTCAGAATGTTAAGTCTACCACTCAGATTCCCACAGATCCTATAATTGAGTTCGGAGAGGCCGATGATGTTCTAGGTTCAGATGAAGAGGATGAGAGAATGTTCCCTGATCTAGGCCATGAGAGGAATCCAGAGCAGCGGGATTAGGACTACATCCAGCAAAGTTTTTCAAATACAGATGAAGAAGAGGAAGACGAGAACATTAACATGGGATCTTTTAAGAATGATGATGAGGACAAGCCTGAGATGATGTATGAAAGAGATAATCCAAGTATCGCTGAAGGGGTGATCTTTCCTTCTGTCGTTGACCGTCGAAATGTTGTAGCTACATTCTCCATAAAACATGAAGCAGAGTACAAAATTGATCATAGTGATCCAACAAGGTTCAATGCGTATTGTGCTTTTCCAAGATGTAGGTGGAGGTCAAAACTTTATTTTAGGTGCTAACAAATTGCATATACATTGCTGACTATTTTGCATATGATGTTCTAACATAGTAAAATTAATTTAGTTTCATATTCAGTTGCTAACTATATTTTATTTATAGATCAAAGTAAATCCTTATGAGCACAATTGTCCTAATGTGAACAGAACTCAAAGATTGAGGGCAGCCAAGAGAAGATGGATAGCTGATGTTGTGTAGAACTGGGTAAGAGAAAACTCTAACATAGGTCCTACTGAATTGCAAACCAATTTGAAGAAAAAATATGTTCCAGAATTGCCTTACACGAGATTTTATTATGGTAAACAAATGCTATTCACAACATTTATGGAAAGTATGAGGAAAGTTTCCAGCTTCTGTACTCGTTCAAAGCTGAAGTAGAGAGCACCACATGAAAGTGTTGTAGAAACTGGCAGGCACTCTGTTCGAGTTCAAGGGAAAGAGTTGTGAGAAGGAGTGTTTCAGAAGGGTTTTTGTTAGTTTTTAAGCTTGCTGGAGTGGATTTTTAGCTGGACGTAGGCCCTACCTTACTGTGGATGCTATGACACTTATTGATAGGTTTAGATGGCAGTTGGTAGCTGCATGTGCAATTGATGCACATAACTGGGTTTTTTCCGTGTTATATGGTGTACTAGAGACAAAGTCCCATGCATAAGAGTTGGGCCTGGTTTTTCAAACTCTAAAAAGGGTTATAGAACATCCTGAAAGACTTGTTATGCATACTGATGCCTACAAAGGTCTGGAGTATGAGACTTGACTAAATCTCAGTCAAACTTATAATAAAGTATGGTGTATGCTGCTTAGTTTGCACCTTGGTTTGACTTCTTCCGCTAGAAATCGCTGACAGACGGCAAAGAATGATCCATCAGGGAGTAGCGAAATTTTCAAGACGTGCGATGGGGACTTGTGGTGTCTCATTTGCATTGCAATTCGTTTTCAGAACAAAAAGTCACCGCAATGGGCGTCGTCAAAAAGGTTAAAACCAGCTAGCTTCGCCATTGAAAACTCACCACACTCCTCCTTTAAACAATTAATCAAGGGATCACCGGACCTCACCTCGCGCTCGTAGCGAGCCATGTCGTCGAAGGTCTCTCCCCTCCACGGGGTAGTGGACGCCCGCCGGTGGGACGCCGAGCGCATCCTGGGCCGTCTAGTGATCGTGGTCCACGCCGCCTTCCTCGACGCGGGCTTCATCGTCTCCCGCCCCCACCGTCGGGATCGGGATCTGTCGTCTACCTGCTGGCTTCCGACAGAGCTGGGCGAGACGGCCTCGACCCTGTCCCTGGGCCTGGAGTACACCGCGCCACAGCTGCTACCCCGGCACGACATGGACGGCGCCGCGCTGAGCGTGTGCACCGACGGGCGGCACGTCACCTTCTACCTGCAGGCCTGCTCTGTCCAGACCGGCATGTACAGGGTGTGCCTGGACGCGCTCTCCGTCGCGCCGCTCCTGACGGGCGATCTGCACGGCACAGCGCGCAGGCTGTTGGGGAACGACGGCTCCCCGACGGCCGCGCTCTGGAGGAAGGTCAGCGACGGATTCAGCCGGCGCATCTTCTCGGATCTATGCCGTGAGCACGGCGTCGTGCCGGGACGAGCCCCCACCTTCATGTCCCTCCCGAGCGACATCATGGCGGCGATCCTGGAGAGGCTCGCCGACGGGAAGGACCTGCTGAGAGTGGAGAGCACCTGCACCGAGCTGAGGAGCTTCGTGGCCGACCGGGACCGCCAGCTCTGGATGCCCAGGTACAAGGCGCTACGGTTGAACTGGCTGTGGTGGTGGTGCTGGTCGCTCGGCGGCGACAGCGATTCCCACGACGACCTGCCGGAGACGAGCACGAGCTGGAAGGAGATGTTTGTGCGGGCCACGCGACGGAGGGAACATTGGTTTCTTCGTCCGACTCGTATCCTCAACTCACCGCGGTTTTCTATCCTCGATTCATGGAATTGGCATTTTGGATCCGATTCATTTGAGCTGCCGGTGGATGCCGCTGCCTACTTTGGAGAGATGATGCCGGAGGGCGACGGGGGCAAGAATACCACCGGTCGCCACCATGGCCATGGTAAGGCGCCGGCGACAGGCGGCCACAAGAAGCAGAAGCAGCAGGGTCGTCGCACCCGCACCGGCACCGGCGCTATCCACTCTCCGTCTGCTAGGTACCGATGGAAGCACAGGTGAAGAGCGGTCATCCTTTGCACGATGGAATTCCTTGCTCAGTTTGTTCACTTTCGCTGCCACTTCTTGTGATGTTCAGAAACATCTGCCTTGGAATGTACACTGAACTGTCTCTGTTCATCCATCACAAGAGCTAACAAAACACAATCTTCTCATTTGCACTTCACCAAACTTTTGCCAGTTGAAGAAAATGTGCTACTGTGTATATTGCCTATACAATAAGATGAATGTTGCTCATCCACTTTATGACAACAGTCCTGCAGTGTCATTTGTGCAGAACAGAGGAGTTAGAGTTGTTGGAGTATTTTTCTTCTTCGAATATGGGCAAGAATAAATATGGACGACTCATCTTTCCTAAGATCCTATGGCCTCAAGTCTACTTGAAAAGGCAACGGGCGATCGCCCACCTGAACTCAATTCCTTAATTATCATGCACAAGCATAATCAATGCCCTTTAGCATATTTTATCTTTATATTTTCCATCTTATTGTACAATTGCACCGTTTCTTCATATATGAGTTGACTCTCGGCTAGGCTGATGTATGATAAATTCTGAAAACTGTCATGAAACTGTAGGCCACTCCGAAGTGGGATCTGTCTGATAGTTTCTGCACCAATAATCTAAACCTAGGGACAAAGTGGTTACAGACAGGGTTACGGGCTAATCCTCCACCGACCCCACTATCACAATGAAAGTATCATAGGTCATACTATTATGCATGCCAACTACGCATTCTTGCTGAGATAGCACACAATAAAACAGAAAATAGAGGGTTGAGTATCAATGATATAGGATACCGTATCATATTAAGAGAAGCAGCTAAAGGTAAATCGACCGAAAACCGAATTTGGGTCAGTCGATTAACCCTAAACTTGCTTCAATCGACCCTGCCAGGCAATGTCTCAAGACTTTCTCTCACTGACGGTCTTTGAACACGTCCAAACAAGGCAACCAAAAGGTGACGGACGTGACGCATGCATCCATGGCAAGGCGTTCCTGATTGCTGTGGTGCAATCCTCCAAATAAGTAAATTTACGGATTCCGGTAGCTACCCTTCAAATCTCTGTGGTATTTGATTTTTTTAGAAAAGGAAGATGACCCCCGGCCTCTGCATCTGGGCGATGCATACGGCCACTTTATTAATTATTCTCACAAGACCTTACAAAGTCATACAATAGTAAGACTAAAGCCGCCGTCTAAGTAACAAATGTCGCTACACCTATCCAGTTGATGAAGGGGCGCAGATAGCCTGGGCCTAATACCAAATAGACATCGCAGCCAAGCCTAACATCTAAGACCTGAGACCCCAACCTAGCCACTTGCCGGGTCTGGGGCACACACTGATCCGGCGTGCTCTCAGAGGTCGCCGCCGCCAACTGCCACCGCTCCATCTTCAAAACTCTACTGATGCATCAACCTTGCTCGGTCTAGCTATCGTCGACGACACCACGGCGCCCAACGACACCTCCTCCCTGCGCGCAAACAGCTGAGCACGTCGCGGTCGCCACTGATATACCTCAGTGCCATGCTGCCAAGTACCATCAGCCGACACAGCTTGAAGTCCTTGGAAGATCTGTCGTGCGTAGCACCTGCCGACCAGGCATGACCAAGCGTAGCACCTGTCGGTCAGGCATGACTTGACATCTCCACCGAAGCTCCGTGCAACACGAAGCCGCTCCACCTCCTGCCTCTGACTTCCAGCGCTGCTCCAGAAACGATGCTTCCAAGAGAGAAACGACACCGCAGTGCCGCCATCGTCCAATCTGGAACACCAGATCCTAGGGTTTCCCCCGGAGCAGCACGAGTGGGTCGACAGTAGTTACTCGATGATGCCTTCATCAAGGTAACGGCGTAGAACGTCGCCATCGCCTGCCATCGGCTCGGTTTTCACCGGCAACCATGTCTCCCCAACTCGCAGCCGGGACTAGATGATGGATCTCGAGATCCGATCACCAAGCTTCTGGCCGGCCACCACCGACGAAGAAGATGACCACCACCACTGGCTACACCGGCCAGAACAAATCTGCCATGGGTTCCGCCAAGCAGTCCACCAGTCCCTCGACGCCGCCGATCTAAAGCCACATGACATGCCGCCGAAGACCGCATCGCGCCACCGCCCGATCCAGGCCAGCCACCGCCCGTGGCCCGAGGCAGGGCCAACCGCCGCCGCCGTCGAAGCCAACGCTGTCGCATCTAGATCGGCCGCACCTCCACGCATGTTGGGGCCCCGTCACCCCTGAGACGCGGGAGGG
>NC_041391.1:78520332-78527646 GCF_002162155.2 Triticum dicoccoides
TTTTTATATGTATTTTCTTACCCTAGGACCCATGCATGGACAGAACAGTATTGACACGTGCATCTCTTTTTCTACACATTGTTTTTTCTGATAAAGAGCATTCTTTATTGACTCTGTCGGGGGTTGGGTGCGACATATGCCAATGGATGGCTTATCATGGTGGGAGCGAGTAGAACGTCGCCGGTGCCTGGAAGCGGGATAAGGCATAGACACGAACGTCGGCGTACTTTACCCAGGTTCAGGGCTCTCCTAGGAGATAACACCCCTAGTCCTGCTCTGCGGGGTCTCCGCATGATCACAAAGGCACAAGTGATACAATGGTGCTCCTCGAGCTGTATGCTAGAGGCAGTAGGCGGCAAGGTTAGCCCTCTCCCTGCTCTGATCGGTGGCTAGTTCTAATGGGGCCGAACCCTTTGCATGGGTGGCCTGGGGGGGGGGGGTTATATAGGCCTACCCCCCAGGGGTACAATGTTAATCTGGACGACTGCTGGGCCCGGATTTCAGCGTCTCCAGCCTCCGGCTTCTCCGCCGACCGCTGGGGCCCGCCACCTGGCGGGCCCCACCAACTGGTTGGTGGCTGCTTACTGTAGCCGTGTCGCTGGTGACGAGAGCTTGGTCACCTTTGTGTGGCTACAGTCCCGCCGCCTGGCGGGAGATCACTGTAGCCACACCCGGTCTCATCAGCTTAATGGTATGCATGTCTCGGGATAAGGGACAGCCGCCTGCTAGAGGCCGGCTCCTCTTGAATCCGCTTGGTCGAGCTTCCGCCGTCTTCCTTGGGGTCGCTGCCAGATAGGGCCCGCCTCCGGCGGTCCGTACCGACAGGACATCATGGGCAACAGGACTCCGCCTGCCTGGAGCCACGTCAGGGTAGATATGGCACAGTGCTCCGTTGTGCGGGGATCTCCGTCTGTACGGAGCACTGTAGCCACGCCTGTCCTGAATGTGCGAGGCGTCGTTCCTTACTATAGCCATGCTTTGACTTGTACTCTCGATGGGAGCTCAGCCGCCCTGTAGTCATGAGGTGGCCGCCTGCCCATTGCCGCCCTCTCTGAAAGGCGGCCGTCAGCAGCCGGCCACTCGGAGCGCCGTAGTCTTGGGTCACCCGCCCTCTGGCAGCCGGCCGCTGAGCCAGCCGGCCCCAGAGGGCGGAGTTTCAGCATGGGGCTCAGCTAGGCGGAGCTGGCCCAAAGTCTTGATAAATCTAGGGACTCGGGTGAGCCTACCCATGGCCCATTACTCCGATAGTAATCCCCGAAGCCGGTGATGCATCGTGGTCGAGGGGCCGCGAGGTCTCAGCGGCTCCCCCCCTCGGCATCCTCCCCACAATCGAGCTGTGGGGAGCATTCTTCTATGGAAAGCTCGGCACCTCCGCCAAGGAGACGGCGGCCGAGTGCGAGGGCATCGTCGCCGTGCGTCGGCCGGCGAAAGGAACGCCTTCCCCGTCATCAAGCTGGCGCAGTCAGTGAAGATGTGGCAGCAGTCCTATTTCTACGTCGAGAATGTGGACCCTGCTGCCGACTTCCTCAACCTGCCGGCCTACGAGGCCGGCCCCCCCCACCGGAGCTCGCGTCTCCTGGAAGTACAAGCCAAAGCCGGTGTCGGCGGACGCGGCGGCTCCCATCAGCCGACTCCGAGTGCTCCAAGAGTCGGAGGGCCTCGTGGCCTCCGACCTTCTTGTTGCCTTCATGGAGCGTCGGGTCCTCCCGCTCCAGACCTGCCCTCATCCGATCTTCCGGATGGGCGGACACCGTGACCCGTGCCGGCTGTGCACGATGGGAATGCCGCCTGCTGAAGTCTCGCGGATGGTAAACGAAATCTCCGACCTCAAGATGTCGGAGAAGGAGTGGCGGTACGGGAAGCGGTCGTACTCTCGCCACAACCCGCCTCCTGCTGTAAGTTTCTTCTTTTTATCCTTTGAACTGCTTTCTTCCGCTTTGTTTCTCTTTATGACGCCGCTCTTCAAGACTTGATTCCTTCTTGGTTGCAGATTTATATGTCCGAGGCAACGGCTGCCCTCCTGGGGCCGGGTGATAACCTCCAGGCGGACAGGGCGGAGAGTGACTTGGACGACCCCGACTTGGGGGCGGCCGCCCTGGTCGACGACACAACAGGCGGCGGTGCCAGAGCGAACGGCGGTGGCGGAGCAGGCGGCTCCGAGGGAGGCGCGGCATGGAGGCCTGGCCCAACGATGATGAAGACAAAGACGAGCCGCGCCCTGCCCGGAGCTCCGCCACCACCGGCGCCGGCCCCTCTTCTGGGCCACCCGCCCCAGGCGGCAAGCGCAAGCAGAAACATGGCTCGACCCTCTTTGGCAGTGCCCCAAAGAAACCCAAGAATCTGGCCGCGGCGACCAAGTGGAAAGAGACCGCGGCCAGGGCGACCCATTGTCAAAGGCAGCCGAAAGTGCCAGTTATGGTGTCGGCGTAAGCATCATTTCCTTACTCCTTGTTTTTTCATCAATCTGTCGTGAAAATCCTCTGACTTGTCTTCTTATTTCAGGACCCCGCTGACCCTTGAGAAGTCAGGTGCCGGCTCGGTCCTCAGGTCGGCAGCGACCTCCTCGACCAGTCGGCGCATCGACCCGGCCGCCGACCTCCGGGAGGCGACAGAGCGGAATGCGCGGGAGGCGCGCGATGAGGCAGAGGCCGACCGCTTGGCCAAGGAGCAGGCGGACCTGTCTACCAGGTCTGCCGCGAGGGCGCTGGCGCAGGCGGAAGCTCAGGCGGCAGAGAAGGAATGGCTCACGGAGGCCGCTCGCCGCCAAGAGCCACTACTTGTGGCCCTCCTAAACACTGCGCCGCCTCCGCCTGATTTCGAGGCGATAGCCGGAGGAGCCGGCGGCGACTACCCAATCCGAGAGCAGGGGGGCGGTGACGTAGCCATGCTAGACGTCTTCGTGCCGCCGCCGCCTCCGCCAGCCAGCGAGCCGCGGGACGAACAGCCAGTAGCGCCGGCGGTGCCACCGGTCGGGACTACGGTGACAACGGTCCTGTTTCCCGCGGTCCACATTCCCACGCGCCGCTATCTGGAGAAGGCGGCCTCGGCGCCGCGGCCGCATGAGTTCGGCGCCTCGAGCTCGTCAGCCCTTGATACCGAGGTGACCAGTGCCGCGCCCGTGGGCTGGGTACGCGGGGGCGGAACCGGCGCCCTGAATGAGGCGTCCCTTGACATCCAGGCCAAGCTCCGGGCGGAGGCAGTGGCACTCAAGCGCTGCAACGAGGCCTACTTGGAGTCGCGCACCGTCATCAGGGTAAGCCGTCTTTTTGGTTTTCTCTCCAAATGTTCTTCTTTGCTTCTTTCGTGGGGGCACGCAAGCGCACCCACTGGGTGTAGTCCCCAAGTTCCGAGCCGGCTGCTGAGCAGGCGGGTCAGAACTTTAACTTGTAGTTGTCTATTGCTGATTTTCGTTTTGTTCTTTCTTCTGCAGGATTATCATAACCTCCGCGCGACTGCCTACAACTCCAAGGTTCGGGAGCTGGAGGCGCAGACGGCCCATCTTGCTGAAAGCCGGCGTAAGTCTCTTTCTTCTTTCTTTGCGGGGGCGCGCTGGCGCACCCGCGGGCTGTAGTCCCCGAGGTTCGGGCTGATTGCTGAGTAGTCGGGCCGAATCTCCTCAGTTGTTCTTTTTTCCTTGTTGGCTACTTCTTTTCCGCGGGGGCGCGCTGGCACGCCCGCGGGCTATAGTCCCCGAGGTTCGGGCCGACTGCTGATCAGTCGGGCCGAATCTCCTCGGTTATTTCTTTCCTTTATCTTGTCCGCTTGACTGATGCCTTCTTCTTTTCTTTCTTTCTTCAGAGGCCAAAGCCGACCTGCAGCAGCAGCTGGGCGAAGCCAAGACCGCCCTACGTGGCAAGGAGGTGGAGTGCAGCAAGCTGGCGGAGGAGCGGGACCGCCTGGCCTCCCAACTTGCCAAATAGGCGGAAAACCTCAAGGCGGCCCAGCTGAAGGCGGAGACGACGGAGACCAGCCTCCTTGCCGAGTTTGAGCTCGAGCGCTCTGCCTGGGCCGACAAGGAGGCCCAGGTGACGGCCTGCTTCAGCAGCATTGAAGACTTGGTCGATGGTAAGCCCTATTCTCTTAGTTTCTTGCTTTGAGTTATCAGCCCTTGCTTATAGCCTTGGCCTTTTTCTTCTTCTGCCCGGACAGACTTCTTCCCGGGCCATTCTGTAGCTGCTACCAAGATGATCGAGGCCCAGCGCGAGGAGCGAAGGGCAGAGGGTGCGCAGATCACCGCTGATGCCCCCCAAACCCTTGGTGAACAGGTCCTCAGCATTTAGGCCCGGCTTCGGCCTGCTCACCGCTTGCTGCACTGTCTGCAGCACATCGGAGCCTAGGCGGTCTCCGCCCTCTGGCTAGGCTTGCCGGCCCCACGCACCCTAAGTCGGACTGCCGACTGGCTGGAGGTGGCGGCCGGCCGCAGCAGCCCGGGCAGGAGCGCGCCGGGCCTTGGAATTCGTCAAGGCGTGGTACCCAGGGCTAGATCTAGCCCAGTTAGCCACGTTCCAACTGGAGGCGCAGGAGGAGCTGGCGGCGATGGGAGCTGAGCTTGTCAGCAGGGCAGCAACGATCGCCGACTTCACCGACACCAGTGTCTTCATCCCGGAGGTGGTTGAGGAAGGCGGTGAAGCTCCGCACTAATGGCTTGGACTAAACCCAGAAGACAGCAAAGACTCCGCTGAAGTCATCGACTCCAGCAACGAGGGGGAGGACGGGGAGGAGGGAGAGGAGGAGGAGGAGGAGGAGGAGGAGGAGGAGGAGGAGGAGGAAGACGAGAGTGACGTCAACATGCCGGAGGTCGGGGCGGACGGTCAACCCCAACCTGACCGGGCCTCCAGCAACGAGCCACGCACCAAGGTGCCACCCACTACTGGAGGCGTTCAAGTGGGGGCGGACCCGCCGCCCATTCCTCCAACGGATGCTACCGACTCCGTCCTCCAGCACTCCAACGCTCCGCCTGCTGCCGGCGATCCCTCTGCTCAGACGGAGCCGCCTGCCGCGCCAGGTGGCGCGGCCGTCTCTAACGTTCAGCCGGAGCCCTTGGCCACGCCATCCGGCATCGGCCAGCCGGATCTTTCTGCCGCGCCAACCGGCACCGCCCAGCCGGAGTCCTCTACTGCGCCTTAGGATTTTATCTGTTTTCTACTTGCTACTCTGAACACTTTGGTTAAATTCGCACAATTCCACCCTTGGGGTGTGTATCAAACTCTGCTTGAATGCTGGCCAGAGGCCTTTATCCATGTAAAAAGATTTTATCATTGCTTATGCTTGTTGTGCCGACCTCCACTCTTCTTTCCTTTTTCTCCTTGGTTTTTTTCCTTTGCCGCCGACCCTTTGGCTTTGCTTTCACCGGCCAGGCGGCCGCTCTGCGGACCGTGGCTGGTTTGAGCACTCCAGCCGTTTGTGAGGGGGGCTAGGTTTTAACCATTCGAAGCTTTGGCTGGTAAGGTGGAGGCCGGCCGTCTGCTGCCAACCAGCCAGACGGCTAGGTGCGATGCCGCCTACTATTATATGTGCTTTCTTCCTTAGTCGTTTTTTCATGTGGGGCACCTTTTTGCAACCTTTGCTCGCCATGCAGTCGCTCTGCGAGCTGTGGCTTCTGACAAAGGAAGCTTTTGGTGCCGGCACACTACTTGTCCGGCTGCAGGAGGCGGCATATTGTAGAAGGCGGCGAGGCTCCGGGCCGACTGGTAGAACCTGGTGCCAGGCGGAAGAAAAATACTATACATTCTCATAGGCATGATACTTATCATATAAATAAAAGAGGGCAGTCCCCGAGCTCTTCTCGGGGGACCCGGAGTCTTTATACATAGTACAAAAGGTAGCGTGGTACATACTGCTTTCAACTGTAAAACCTTCGGAGGAGGTTTGCGTTCCACGGCCTCTTTGTTTCTTTGCCTGAATTATCTCTCTTGCGTGCTCTGGGCTTCTGGGCATCGATCAGATAGTAGGCATCGTTGCCCAACACCTTACTGATGATAAAAGGGCCTTCCCAAGGTGCTGAGAGCTTGTGCTGTCCGGCTGTTTGCTGGATTAGCCGGAGCACAAGGTCTCCCTCCAGGAAGGACCTTGGCTTCACCTTGCGGTTGTAGTATCGGCGCAGGCTCTGCTGGTAGATGGCCGACCTGCTGAGGGCCAACAGCCGGCCCTCCTCCAGCAAGTCGACGCCGTCTTCTCATGCCTCCTTGGCGTCCGCCTCGGTGTACAGGGTGACCGTTGGGGAGTCGAATTCAATATCCGTCGGGATGACGGCTTCGGCACCGTAGACGAGGAAAAAAGGTGTGAAGCCTGTTGATTTGTTTGGAGTTGTGCGCAAGCTCCAGAGGACGGCCGGCAGCTCGTCGAGCCAGCAGCCAGCCGAACGTTCCAGGGGCTCGACCAGTCGGGGCTTGAGGCCGGACAAAATGAGGCCGTTTGCGCGTTCCACCTGGCCGTTTGACTGGGGGTGGGCAACGGATGCTAAGTCCAGGCGAATGCCCTGTGTTGCACAAAAACGGTCCAAGGCTCCCTTGGCGAAGTAGGTGCCGTTGCCGGTGATGATGCTGTGCGGGATGCCATACCGCGTAGTGATGTCGGCGATGAAGGTCACGACAGTTGGCCCATTCAGCTTCTTGATTGGTTTTGCCTCTATCCACTTGGTAAACTTGTCCACCGCAACCAGCAAGTGAGTCATGCCACCGTGGGCCGTCTTGAATGGTCCCACCATATCCAATCCCCACACGGCAAAGGGCCAGGCTATGGGAATGGTCTTGAGCACAGAAGCCGGCAGGTGTGGCTTGGAGCGGAATCTCTGGCACCCTTGACACTTCTGAACTAGCTCCTTGGACTCTTCCAGGGCAGTGGGCCAGAAGAAACCATGGCGGAAAGCTTTGGCCACCAGGGCTCTCAAAGCCGCGGCCACACTCGCCCTGATGGATATCTCTGAGTATTGCTTGGCCTTGGTCCGACTCCACACACCGCTCGTAAACTCCTGTGACGCTTCTTTGCATCAGCTCTTTGTTGACTATGGTGTAAGCCGCAGCTCGCCTCTGTACTTGTCTGGCTAAGATTTCATCGGTTGGCAGCTCCTTGTTCACCAGGAACTTGAGGATCGGCTGAGCCCATGAGGGCGCCGCAATTTCTTCGACTGCAACCTCTGCGACTTGTACGAGGATCGACTGTGCTGAAGAAGTCCCCGGGCCGACTGGTGAAAACCCCGGGCCGGGCTCCGAAGTCCCCGGGCCGGGTCCTGAAGTCCCTAGGTTGGTCACGGCTGTGACAGCCCCCGGGCCGCCTGTTAAAACCCTCGTGCCGGCCTCTGGAGCCACCAAGTCG
>NC_041391.1:78527840-78546730 GCF_002162155.2 Triticum dicoccoides
GGCTTGACAGACGGCTTCAGAAGACGGCGTAGGGTGACGCCAGCCGGTATTGCTTGTCTGGTGGAACCGATCCGTACCAAGGCATCTGCTTGCTCATTGTCATTCCTTGGCACGTGAAGGAACTCGCATCCATCAAAGTATCCGCTGAGTTGCTGCACCAGAAAGCGGTAGCTCGCCATGTTTGCATCCTTGGCATCCCAGTCGCCTGAAGACTGCTAGACCACCAAGTCGGAGTCACCATAACACAGGATCCAGCGAATGCCGAGTTCCTTGGCCAGCCGGAGCCCATGTATGAGTGCCTCATATTCTGCTACGTTGTTGGAGGCGGCAAAGTGGACTTGCAGTACGTATTTAAGCTTGTCTCCTTTGGGAGAGGTGAGGACGACGCCGGCTCCTAGACCAGTGCGCATTTTTGAACCATCAAAATGCATCCGCCAATGGGTGGAGTCTGGCACAGGCGGCAAATATTGGGTTTTGGCCCAGTCGACGAGGAAGTCAGCCAACACTTGTGATTTGATGGTAATAGATGGTGTAAGGGGACAGATCAATAGCCCATTTGGCCACTCGGCCTGAAGCATCCCGGCTTCCAATGATCTCAGCAAGCGGGGCTGTGCAGACAACAGTTATGGGGTGCTCTTGGAAGTAAGGCTTCAGTTTCTTGGCGGTAAAATGCACACCGTAACACATCTTCTGGTAGTGGGGGTAGTTTTGCTTGGAGGCAGACAATACTTCGCTCAAGTAATACACCGGTCTCTGGACCGGCAATGCTTTGTCCTTCTCTTTGGGCTCTACTACCATGACTATGCTGACAACCCGACTGGTGGCTGCAATGTAGAGGAGCATGGGCTCCTTCTCAGTTGGTGCTGCCAGGACAGGCGGGGTTGCCAACATCTTCTTGAGTTGGAGAAATGCTTCGTCCGCTTTGCCGTCCCACTCGAAAGAAGTGGTTTTCTTCATGAGTTGGTACAGGGGAAGGGCCTTCTCGCCCAGCCGGCTGATGAAACGGCTGACTGACGCCAGGCAACCGATGAATTTCTGCACGTCTAGCAGTCGAGTCGGCACCTTCATCATCTCAATTGCCTTGATCTTCACAGGATTGCACTCTATGCCACGCTCTGAGACCAGGAAACCAAGAAGTTGGACAGCTGGTACTCCAAAGACACATTTCTCCGGGTTGAGCTTAATCTTGAATCGGCGCAGGTTTTCAAAGGTCTCCTTGAGGTCCTCTAATAGAGTGCCGCGCTTCTCCGTCTTTACCACCACATCATCCACATATACATGGGCATTTCTGCCGAGTTGCTTGAGGAGGCACTTTTGCATGCAACGCTGAAATGTGGCGCCGACATTTCTCAAGCCGAACGTCATGGTCAGGTAGCAGAAGGCTCCAAACGGTGTGATGAAGGCGGTCTTCAGCCTGTCGGCCGGGTTCAGCTTTATCTGGTGATAACCTGAGTATGCATCCAAGAAACTCAACAGCTCGCATCCGGCTGTGGAGTCTATCACTTGATCAATCCTTGGCAGAGCAAAGGGATCCTTGGGGCAAGCTTTGTTGAGGCTGGTGTAGTCAATGCACATGCGCCACTGCTTGTTCTTCTTTAATACTAAAACTGGGTTGGCCAGCCACTCTAGAAAGAATACTTCCATGATGAATCCAGCTGCCAGGAGTCGGGCTATCTCTTCTCCAACAACTCTTCTCTTCTCTTCTGACAAACGGCGCAAGGGTTGCCTGACCGGCTTGGCGTCAGGTCGGACATGTAGTTTGTGCTCGGTGAAATCCGTCGGAACACCCGGCATGTCCTTGGGGGACCATGCAAAGATGTCCCGATTCTCACGGAGGAAATCGACGAGCTCGCCTTCCTATTTGTTGTCAAGGCCTGTGCCTATGACAGCGTGCCTCTCCGGGTGCTCTGGGTCCAAGGGTATTTTCTTTGTTTCTTTGGCCGGCTTGAACGAGCCCTCAGCTTCCGACTCCTGGGGTGTGGGTGGCATTTCCGGCTTCTTGCCTGCCAACGCCACCACTCGGTCAAGGAGCTGCTTTTCGGCTGCAATCACGAGGGACTCGGCTAGCCGGCTGCTATCTGCGGCGCAAGCGATCGACTTCTTGTAGTCTCCGACTACCGTCAGGATTCCCTTGGTACTCGGCATCTTCATCTTGAGGTAGGCGTAGTGGGGGACCGCCATGAATATGGCTAGAGCAGGCCGGCCTAGCAATGCATGATAGGGTCTCTGGAGGTCCACCACTTCAAACCAAACTGGCTCTCGGCGAAAGTGATTCTTGTCCCCGAAGAGGACATCAATCTGGGTCTTGCCGATTGGTGAGTAGGAAAGGCCAGGGACTATGCCATGGAATACAGTCCGACTAGGGACGAGCTGCTTCTGCTTGATTCCCAACTTCTCCATGGTATCACGATACAGGATATTGATGCTGCTGCCGCCATCTATCAAGACTCTGGAGAAACGGGCTGCTCGCCTCTTTGTTGCAAGGGTCGCTTCTAGGACCAGGGCGTACGAACCAGGGGAAGGCATCACTTCCAGGTGATCGGCCCTGCTCCAACTGATAGGCTTTTCGGACCAATGCATGAACTCTGGGGTACTGGAGGCCACTGCTTGCACTTCTTGTTGTTGTTGCCGTCTGCTGCGTCTGTCGTCAGCCATGCTGGTGAACACAACATAAGCCCCATGCTCCTCTAGGTACTCATCTTGGATGGCGCCAATTGGCCAGGCCGCCGGCTGCTAGGGCTGAGGAGGCAGGAGTCTGTCTCCCTTGGCAATTCTGGTGAGCCAGTGACACTTCCGAGTGGTGTGGTTGGAGGGCTTCGCCCCGCTATGGAATTTGCAGGGTGCGTCTAAGGTCTGCTCGTAAGAGAAGGCGGGCAACCAATTGGACTTGCCGCCCTTCTGCCGCTTGGGGGCTGACTGCCCTTCTGGCTGCTGATCCTCGACTGTTGCCACCTGCTGGCTAGTGGAAGCCGGCTGAGCAGCCTTTCGCTTGTTATCTCCCGGCTGCTGTCGCCGACTGGTGTCACTAGCCGGAGTCCGAGGTGCCTGGGGTGCCACCTTTCCGGATGCGTCAACCATGATTTCCGCCTTCATGGAGGAGTCGGCCGTGGCGTGCTTGTCGGTGATGACCAGCAGCTCATCGAGGGTCTCGGGCTCGTCGCAGAGGAGTCGATGCTTGAGGAGGGTGCCCTCTCAGCACCCAGCAGTAAAGTACTCGATCGCCTGCACCTCGTGCACGCCTTCGCAGGAATTGCGCAGCTCGGTCCAGCGCATGAGGTAGTCGCGAGTTGACTCCGTGGGCCCTTGGACGCATAAGGAGAGCTGTCGGGGCTTGGGGGCCCACTTGTAAGTGCTGGTGAAGTTGTGGATGAAGACCTCAGTGAAATCAACCCAGCTGTTGATGCTGCGGGGCTTCAGGCTGTTGAGCCACGTCTGCGCAGTGCCTTGAAGCATGAGCGGGACGTACTTCACGGCAATGCGCTTATTGCCGTTTGCTATGCTAACGGTTGTGGAGTAGTCGACCAGCCAGTCCTCCGGCTTCACGGAGCCG
This sequence comes from Triticum dicoccoides, assembly GCF_002162155.2. NCBI lineage: Eukaryota > Viridiplantae > Streptophyta > Magnoliopsida > Poales > Poaceae > Triticum > Triticum dicoccoides. The sequence goes on from NC_041391.1 coordinate 78,531,391, forward strand.
GTGTACTTGGGCGTGTCGCGTGGGAGGGTGAACCCTTCGGGGAAGGGCTCATCACATATTCAGGGGCCGAAGCAAGGCGGGCCCAGCGCATCTTCTTCTTCGAGCGCCAAGGATCGGTTGAGATGGTCGATCCGGTGGCGAGCATCATTCTCTCCGACTCCCTCTCGGCGGCCAAGGCGGTCGCCGAGAGTCGGGTGTGTGACAGGAGGCGGAGTGGGGTATCTCGCTCCATGAGGCGGGGGGGGGGGGCAGGTCACCTCGCCGCTCTACTGCACGAGGGCGGCCCTCCTCGTCCCGCTCGATGGAGATGCGCGTCCGACTGCGGCTAGCAGCCGGCTCATTGCCCTTTCCTCCACGGGTGCCGCCAGTTGGCGTCCGGGAGGTCGCCCCATGGTCTCGGCGTGGGGGCGGCTCGTTGTTTCGTCCGGCTGGGTCCTCAGCGCGGCAGGCGGCCTCGTTCTGCACGGCCGCAGCGTCCAGGAGCTGCTGGGCTCGTTCCATCATGTGGCAGAGTTCGTCGCCATTGTACTTGTTTAACTCATCTGTCACCGCCTGGGCGGCCCGGATGTTTTCTGCAGGCATGGCGTAGACGGGGCACTCCGCCCCGAACATGGTGGCGATGGTCGCACCGCGTTGCCGAACGGTGCCGAGGCGGCTGGGCTCGCCAGGAGCCGGCGTGCCGCCTACGGCCCGGTCCATCTCGCGCCGATAGGTGTCTGATAGCCGGTGCATGCTGGCCAAACGGCCAGCACTCCCGACGAGCTAAAGGCGGCGTGCCTCCAGCACGTCAGCATCCGCGCCCTCTGGAATGGGTGCCGTGAGGTCGCATAGGGTGGCCTCGAGGGGATCTTGAGCACGCCCGTCCGAGTGCTCCTCGCTGTTGATGACGAGCACCTCTGTGACGGTGCTTCCGCCGCTGTACTCGCGAGGAGGCGGCTCATCGTAGACCACCACGTCGGTGGGAAATGCGTCGAGTGACGCAGTGTCGGAGTCGACGATCATCGGATCGGTCAAGCCGACGGACTCCAAGTCCACACCGGGCTCGCTGGTGACATGGAGCTGGTCGAGGAGGCTGACGAGGCGGCTCTCGGGGCAGCTTGTGCCCGTGTTAGAGGCCGGCTCGTCGGAGAGGTCGATCTCGCCGACGAGGTCAGCGAGGCAACTCACCGTGCAGGTGACCTCTGCGCCATGCAGCGCCTCGAGGCTGACACCGTCGGGCGTGCTGGGCTGGCTTTGCTCGCCAGGAAGGAACAGGGTTCCCGTCCAGAGCAAATCTCCAGGAGATGGTGCACCACGCCCCACGGTGGGCGCCAAATGTCGGGGGTTGGGTGCGACATATGCTAATGGATGGCTTATCATGGTGGGGGCGAGTAGAATGTCGCCGGTGCCTGGAAGCGGGATAAGGCGTAGACACGAATGCCGGCGTACTTTACCCAGGTTCGGGGCTCTCCTAGTAGATAACACCCCTAGTCCTGCTCTGCGGGGTCTCCGCATGATCACAAAGGCACAAGTGATACAATGGTGCTCCTCGAGCTGTATGCTAGAGGCAGTAGGAGGCAAGGCTTAGCCCTCTCCCTGCTCTGATCGGTGGCTAGTTCTAATGGGGTCGAACCCTTTGCATGGGTGGCCTGGGGGGTTTATATAGGCCTACCCCCTAGGGGTACAATTGTAATCTGGCCGGCTGCTGGGCCCGGCTGTCAGCGTCTCCAGCCTCTGGCTTCTCCGCCGACCAATGGGGCCCGCCGCCTGGCGGGCCCCGCCAACTGGTTGGTGGCTGCTTACTGTAGCTGTGTCGCTGGTGACGAGAACTTGGTCACCTTTGCGTGGCTACAGTCCCGCCGCCTGGCGGGAGATCACTGTAGCCACACCTGGTCTCATCAGCTTAATGGTATGCATGTCTCGGGATAAGGGACAGCCGCCTGCTGGAGGCCGTCTCCTCTTGAATCCGCTTGGTTGAGCTTCCGCCGTCTTCCTTGGGGTCGCTGCCAGATAGGGCCCGCCTCCGGCGGGCCGTACCGACAGGCCATCGTGGGGAACATGACTCCGCCTGCCTGGAGCCACGTCAGGGTAGATATGGCACAGTGCTCCGTCATGCGGGGATCTCCGTCTGTACGGAGCACCGTAGCCACGCCTGTCCCGAATGTGCGAGGCATCGTTCCTTACTGTAGCCATGCTTTGACTTGTACTCTCGATGGGAGCTCAGCCGCCCTGTAGTCATGAGGTGGCCGCCTGCCCATTGTCGCCCTCTCTGAAAGGCGGCTGTCAGGAGCCGGCCACTCGGAGCGCCGTAGTCTTGGGTCACCCGCCTTCTGGCAGCCGACCGCTGAGCCAGCCGGCCCCAGAGGGCGGAGTTTCGGCTTGGGGCTCAGCTAGGCGGAGCTGGCCCAAAGTCTTGATAAATCTAGGGACTCGGGTGAGCCTACCCGTGGCCCATTACTCCGACTCTCTCTCTCTCTCTCTCTCTCTCTCTCTCTCTCTCTTCCTCTTCTAATCCTTTTCTCTTTATTGTAGAAGCAACAAAGGAGAGGTGTGGGGAAGAGTTGGATGGGGAACCACCATTACCATGGACAACTTCATCCCCTCCAGTATCATTGATGTCTACTACACAACCTTCTTCTTGTAGACGTTGTTGGGCCTGCAAGTGCACAGGTTTGTAGGACAGTAGAAAATTTCCCTCAAGTGGATGACCTAAGGTTTATCAATCCGTAGGAGGCGTAGGATGAAGATGGTCTCTCTCAAACAACCCTGCAACCAAATAACAAAAAGTCTCTTGTGTCCCCAACACACCCAATACAATGGTAAATTGTATAGGTGCACTAGTTCGGCGAAGAGATGGTGCTACAAGTGCAAAATAGATAGTAGATATAGGTTTTTGAAATCTGAAAATATAAAAACAGCAAGGTAACTAATGATAAAAGTGAGCGTAAACGGTATTGCAATGATAGGAAACAAGGCCTAGGGTTCATACTTTCACTAGTGCAAGTTCTCTCAACAATAATAACATAGATAGATCATATAACAAGCCCTCAACATGCAACAAAGAGTCACTCTGAAGCCACTAATAGCGGAGAACAAACGTAGAGATTATGGTAGGGTACGAAACCACCTCAAAGTTATTCTTTCGGATCAATTTATAAAAGAGTTCATACTAGAATAACACCTTAAGACACAAATCAACCAAAACCCTAATGTCACCTAGATACTCCATTGTCACCTCAAGTATCCGTGGGCATGATTATACGATATGCATCACACAATCTCAGATTCATCCAACCAACACAAAGTACTTCAAAGAGTGCCCCAAAGTTTCTATCAGAGTCAAGAACTTGTGCCAACCCCTATGCATAGGTTCCCGATGTCACGAAACCCGCAAGTTGATAACCAAAACATACATCAAGTGGGACATGATATCCCATTGTCACCACAGATAATCACGGCAAGACATACATCAAGTGTTCTCATAAAAGACTCAATCCGATAAGATAACTTCAAAGGGGAAACTCAATTCATCAGAAGAGAGTAGAGGGGGAGAAACATCATAAGATCCAACTACAATAGCAAAGCTCGGGATACATCAAGATCGTGCCATAGATGGAACACGAGAGAGAACACGAGAGAGAGAGAGAGAGAGATCAAACACATAGCTACTGGTACATACCCTCAGCCCCGAGGGTGAACTACTCCCTCCATGTCATGGATAGCGCCGGGATGATGAATATGGCCAGCGGTGATGGGATCCCCCTCCGGCAGGGTACCGGGAAGGGCTCCCGAGAGGTTTTTGGTGGCTACAGAGGCTTGCGGCGACGGAACTCCCGATCTATCTTCTGTTCTGGAAGTTTTAGGGTACGTAGGTATATATGGGTGAAAGAAGTACGTCGGTGGACCAAAGAGGGGGCCACGAGGCAGGGGGCGCGCCCCAGGGGGTGGGCGCGTCCCCCACCCTCATGGCACCTCCCTTCTTCCCTGACATGCACTCCAAGTCTATCGGGTGGCTTTCCTTCCAAAATTAACTTCCCCAGTTGATTTCGTTCCGTTTTGACTCCGTCTGATATTCCTTTTCCTCGAAACGCTGAAATAGGCATAAAACAGCAAATCTGGGCTAGGCCTCCGGTTAATAGGTTAGTCCCAAGAATAATATAAAAGTGGATAATAAAGCCCAATATTGCCTAAAACAGTAGATAAAGTAGCATGGAGCATTCAAAAATTATAGATACATTGGAGACGTATCAATCATCATCGGCCATGGACGGAGAGAACGATGACGCCCAGCAGCAGCCATGGCTGCAATTTTTTTAATTCCTAATTAGTAGTAGTAGCGAGGGTCTAGATCCACGCTACTACTAACTAGTAGTAGCACGGGTGGCGCCCGCTCTACTAACACCAGTAAGCTGTAGCACTCTACTAATAGCGTGGTCACCCGCGCTATGATAACCCACAAGTATAGGGGATCGCAACAATTTTCGAGGGTAGAGTATTCAACCAAAATTTATTGATTCGACACAAGGGGAGCCAAAGAATATTCTTGAGTATTAGCAGCTGAGTTGTCAATTCAACCACACCTCAAAGACTTAATATCTGCAGCAAATATTTAGTAGCAAAGTAGTATGGAAGTAATGGTAACGGCGGCATAAGTAATAGTAGTAGTTTTATAGCAATAGTAACAATGGCAACAGAAAAGTAATTTAGCAAAGATCAATATGTGAAGAGCTCGTAGGCAATGGATCAATGATGGATAATTATGTCGGATGGCATTCATCATGCAACAGTTATAACATAGGGTGCCACAGAACTAGCTCCAAATCATCAATATAATGTAGGCATGTATTCTTAATATAGTCATAAGTGCTTATGGAAAAGAACTTGCATGACATCTTTTGTCCTACCCTCCCGTGGCAGCGGGGTCCTATCGGAAACTAAGGGATATTAAGGCCTCCTTTTAATAGAGTACCGGACCAAAGCATTAGCACTAAGTTAATACATGAACTCCTCAAACTACAATCATCACCGGAAGTGGTCTTGACTATTCTCACTCTGGGGTTTTCGGATCATAACACGTAGTAGGTGACTATAACTTGCAAGATAGGATCAAGAACACAAATATATTCATGAAAACATAATAGGTTCAGATCTGAAATCATGGCACTTGGGCCCTAGTGACAAGCATTAATCATAGCAAAGTCATAGCAACATCAATCTTAGAACATAGTGGATACTAGGGATCAAACCCTAACAAAACTAACTCGATTACATGGTAAATCTCATTAAACCCACCATGGTCCAGCAAGCCTACGATGGGATTACTCACGCACGGCGGTGAGCATCATGAAATTGGTGATGGAGGATGGTTGATGATAACGATGGCGACGGATTCCCCTCTCCAGAGCCCAAAACGGACTCCAGATTTGCCCAACCGAGGAAGAACAGGGCTTGGTGGCAGCTCCGTATTGTAAAACGTGATGAATCCTTCTCTCTGATTTTTTTCTCCCTGAAAGTGAATATATGGAGTTGGAGTTGAGGTAAGTGGAGGTCCAGGGGGCCCACAAGGTTGGAGGGCGCGCCCCCACCCTTGTGGCCAGTGTATGGGCCGCCTTCACTTGATTCTTTCGCCAATATTTTTTATTAATTCCAAAACTTATCTCCGTGAAGTTTCAGGTCATTCTAAGAACTTCTTATTCTTCACAAAAATAACACCATGGCAATTCTACTAAAAACAGCGTCAGTCCGGGTTAGTTCCATTCAAATCATGCAAGTTGGAGTCCAAAAAAAGGGCAAAAGAGTTTGGAAAAGTAGATACGACGGAGACGTATCAACTCCCCCAAGCTTAATCCATTGCTTGTCCTCAAGCAATTCAGTTGACAAACTGAAAGTGATAAAGAAAAACTTTTACAAACTCCTTTTGATCTTGTTGTTGCATATATTTAAAGCCAGCATTCAAGTTTTTGTTTGGGAATGTAGCATGCAATTTCAAAAAAAATCCTACGCTCACGCAAGATCAATCTAGGAGATGCATAGAAACGACACGAGGAGAGTGTGTCCACGTACCCTCGTAGACCGAAAGCGGAAGCATTAGGTTAACGCGGTTGATGTAGTCGAACGTCTTCATGATCCAACCGATCCAAGTACCAAACGTACGTCACCGCCGTGTTCAGCACACGTTCAGCTCGATGACGTCCCTTAAGCTCTTGATCTAGTAGGGTGTCGAGGGAGAGTTCCGTCAGCACAACGGCGTGGCAGCGGTGATGGTGATGTGATCCGTGAAGGGCTTCACCTAAGCACTATGATGCTATGACCGGAGGAGTAAACTGTGGAGAGGGGCACCACACACGGCTAAGAGAATAACTGTTGTGCCTTTAGGGTGCCCCCCCGCCCCCGTATATAAAGGAGGGGAGGAGGAGGCCGGCGGCCAGGAGGGGCGCGCCAAGGGGGGAGTCCTACTAGGACTCCTAGTCCTAGTAGGATTCGCCCCACCCCCCTTTTCCTTTCTCCACCGGAGGGAAAAGGAAGGAGAGGGGAGGGAGAGGGAAAGGGGGGCGCCGCCCCCCTCCCCTTAGTCCAATTTGGACTGCCATGGGAGGGGGCGCAGCCACACCTTGCGGCCCTCCTCTCTCTCCACTAAGGCCCAATATTTCCCCCGGGGGTTCCGGTAATCCCTCGGTACTCTGGTAAAATATCTGAACCACTCGAAACCATTCCGTTGTCCGAATACTACCTCCCAATATATGAGTCTTTACCTATCGACCATTTCGAGACTCCTCGTCATGTCCGTGATCTCATCTGGGACTCTGAACAAACTTCGGTCACCAAAACACATAACTCATAATACAAATCGTCATCGAACGTTAAGTGTGCGGACCCTACGGGTTCGAGAACTATGTAGACATGACCGAGACACATCTCCGGTCAATAACCAATAGCGGAACCTGGATGCTCATATTAGTTCCTACATATTCTACGAAGATCTTTATCGGTCAAACCGCATAACAACATACATCATTCCCTTTGCCATCGGTATGTTACTTGCCCGAGATTTGATCGTCGGTATCATCATACTAGCTCAGATGGCCCATCCGATGCAGTTTCAGTGACCGGGCTCGATTTGGAGTCCCTTGCTCGGTTTGTGAGGCTGGGCTGAGGGGTGAAGGGAAAATATGAGAAATGTTAGATGGCTTGGGCAAAATTGAGTAGAAAAAAGGACGATATATCAGTCTCTTGAAAGTGCACATAGAGGTAGGTTGTGCGTGTGTGATTTTGTATCTTAGAGCATCTCCAACAGCCGCCCAACGCGCCGTGCGCTAAAAAGTGCTTTGTCGCATGCCTTTCGCATGGTTTTTCGTGGCTGGCAGCGCTGGCTCCAACAGCCACGCTAGAATGCAATGCGCGCGCGCCGCTCGACTCGCCGGGGCATTGCCATATATTGCATTTTGGACACAAAATGGATTTCAAACATTCAAAATGCAATGAACATGGCATATAAATTTCACACAAACAAGTTGATGAATAAAAGTTCATGCCCACACGTTCATCCAACCAAGTTCAAAATGCAAACCAAGTTCATGACACAAACGAAAGACACATCAAGCCACGTCCTCGTCTTCGTCCTCATCTTTGGAAGACGATTTTTCCTCCTCCGAAGATGATTCTTCCTCCTACTCCTCATCATTGTCGCGCACCGCATCACGTGAAGCTCGGACGGTGTTGGCAAGATCTTCAACGCCATCTTCATGGGAAGGTGCATTAGGCGCACCGGAAGACATTCTGCCCATGACGGCCGGAGGTGCACCCATGCCTCCCATGAGAGAAGCAAAACTCATGCCTCCCATGGCGGCCATGGCGCCGGGCGATGCTCCAAAGCCTCTCATGAATCCCATGGTCTCCATGATAGCTCCAAAGCCACCCATGGAACCTAAGCCGCTCACGGTACCTCCGAAGCCACCCATGCCTCCCATGGCGCCAAGGCCACCACCACCCATGGCGCCAAGGCCACCACTACCCATGGCACCAAGGCCACCGCCACCCATTGCGTGAATCACGGCTCTTTTTGGATCAAGACTTCTTCACGGGCAAGATTGACATACTCCTTTTGCGCCTCATTGAGGATAGATGTGTTCAAGAAGAACAAGTGCTTCTCCCATTCCAACAATCTAGTTCACTCCTCATTGCTCACCTTCCTCTCCTCCAAAGCCACCTTCCTCTCCTCGGCCGTCACCCTCCTCTCCTCGGCCGCGGCATCTTGGTTCCTTGCCATTTTCCTCACCTCGTTGGCTTCTTTTCTTACCTTCACAATAGCTTCCATAGCATTTTTGAGCTGATCATCTCCTTTCCTCTTCTTCTTTTCTTTTGCGTCTTTCTTGCACCCATCCGGTCGTTGTGTTTGTTGCTCAAATCCAAATCATCCAAATCATCACGCTCCTTCCATTTCTCATCATCCTTTAACACCTCATAGTAATGAGGCAAGGTAAATGGTCTTCCTTTCTTGATCTTCCCCTTCACTAGTAGAAAATAGGGCATTTGTCCCGGTTCGTAAGGGCCTTTAGTCCCGGTTCATGAACCGGGACTAATGGGTCGTTACTAATACCGCCCCCCTTTAGTCCCGGTTCAAACACGAACCGGGACAGATGGTCCTCCACGTGGCCGGTGCGCCAAGCCAAGGCAGGGGGGCCTTTGGTCCCGGTTGGTGGCACCAACCGGGACCAAAAGGCATCCACGCGTCAGCATTCCAGTGGCTGGGGTTTTTGTTTTTTTTTAAAGGAGGGGGGTTGGGGGTTTTGGGGGGTTAATTTAGGTGTTTCATATATTGTGTTAGCTAGCTAATTAATAGAGAGAAGTGTCCTCTCTTATGTCCATGCTTGGTCGACGCTATATACTATATACATAAGTGATCGAGAGAACCATTGAGTACAGAAGTTCATCATGCATACTGAGAGAAGTGATCGATCGACCTCTCCTTCTTCGAGATATTGGTCGAACAACAAGTTTTCGTATCATGTATCCGACGCTACTGGCTACATACATGTACAATATGTATAAGATCTCTTAATTACAATCCCCTAGCAATTGAAATCAACTTCCACATGGTATTCTCCGGCTTTATTGATGACGTGGTCAAGAAAGAATCCCGCCAATTCCTCTTGAATTGCTTTCATGCGATCTGGTTCTAGGAGTTCATTCCGCATCTACCACGTGCAATTTGAAGAAGGGGGTTAATTAATACATATATATGAATGAAACTCAACAGAAATGATGGTGTAATAAAATGAAATTGTGAATATTATTGCTTACGCACTTCATATTGCCTTTTAGAGTAGCCCCGCTTGTTTTTCAAAGTCGCGTTGTGGATGAACTCGCACACGTAGTATCCACAGAAATCATTCCCTTGTTCCTTCCACAAGCACTTTACGAGAAATAGAGGTCAATCAAACTGATAATGAAGCGTTATAAATGGCATTGATGAAAGTATAGCTATAGAATCAACAGGAGATGCGCGCAATTAGCTAGCCAGTAGTACTTACTTTCGGGTATGTATATCGCAGCTCCTTCGGCAGTCCCGGAGCTTCCGCGGTGAACTGTTTCCAAACCCCGCAAGACAAAGAAAATAATTATTATTACTTGAGATATCAGGAAATGAACAAAAAGTTGCCAATATGGTGCGATAATGATCGATTGAACTTACTTGTTGAGCAATTCAGTCATGTCCGCATAGGTTTCGGGATCTTTCCGTCTCGAGTCTAAGACGGTTACTAGTCCCCACTCAAGCTTAATCTCCAGAAGAACATAGTGGTACCTGCGCACGCATGCATAACTCATCAATTACATTACTATAACCTCGCTCGAGTAATAAGGGAAACCGAATATGCACACGATAGTAACACTCACTTGCCGTTGTAAGGAAAGAGTATGGTATCTCGGTTTTGATTTTTGATCAACGATCGTAGCAAGTTGTCCTCGGCCTCTTTGATGTCCTTTTTAACCAGAAATTCATCTATGATATTTGTGTTAATGAACCCAATATCATAAATTTCTTGTTTTTTGCACTCGACGATCTTCAATCTGCATAATATATTGAGGATAATTAATTATAAATACATGAAATGAAAGAGCCGAGCTATATATAGAGACTTAATGACAGAAATAGTACTTACAGACAGTAGCAAAATACCATTAGTTTATTGAGGGCCTTTTGATTGAAGAACGCGAAGAACTCATCAAATGGAACAGTCAACAAATCAGTTGCAACGAGGTCGTGCTCCTCTTTAATATTCAGATACAAAGCATTTGTCCCCCAGACTCTCTGCAGGTTTTCATGTACCAATTATGGAATCTTCGCATCATTGTTGTTAGAGATTTTTCATCTTTCACGAGAGGCTTCCCGTACTCGTATCTGTGTTCGTCCACCTCCAAGAAATCAGGAAGTTGATCGTCAGGCAGGTAATCTTCAAGATTGCCATAACCGGCCACCGTCCCTGGAGCATTAGCGACGATGTTGCCGCTAGACACATTGAGCGGGGGGCACGATTGGTTTGCTTGTTCGCCAAGCTGGTCAATTTTTTTCGCAGTTGCTCGTTCTCTTGACCTTAGATGTCTGACACTACTTCCCGACCGCTCCGCTTGGAGATATGTCTGTTCAGTAATGCGCTCATAGTTGGTTCTCGGCGGAGACTTTGCCGGTTTCCTCAGGGCATCGAGAGTGCGCTTTGCTTTCACTGGATCTACCTTCTCCTCCGGAGGTGGATGTCTCTTTGCTTTCACCCCTTCAAAGAACTCCTTCACGTGGGTCCGCACGATCGTATCGTTTTCCTCCTCGGTCCTCTCGTACGGTAACTTCTCTAGAGGCTTGAGAGGTGGACCGTATCTGTATTGCCTCCCGCCTCTGGTTGTGCTGCTAGACACCGAAGCAGACGGAGCGGCTGCGGCGTCTGTCTTCTTTCGTGCTTGCTTACGAGGCGGAGGAGAAGGAGTACGACGCGTCGGAGCAGCCGGGGCGGCGGCGGGTCTCTTCCGCCCTTGCTGGCGAGGCGGAGAAGGAGGAGGCTACTGGCTGCTCAGGAGCGCCGGCGCAGGTGGAGAAGGAGGCGGAGTTCCGCCACGCGCCAGAGAAGGAGGCGGAGTGCTGCCACGCGTGCCCTGATCATCACTCGCTGGAGGAGGAGGCGGTGGAGGAGGCGGAGTGCCCTGACTCGCCGGGGGAGGAGGAGGCAGAGGCGTCTAGTTCGGAAGGTTGATGAGCTCCTTCTGCCATAGGCATGGAGTCTTTAGAGCAGAACCCACCCTAGTCTCCCCTTCACCGGTAGGGTGGTCAAGCAGGAGGTCCTCAAATCCCTCCGTTATTTCATCCACCATCACCTTAGCATATCCTTCTGGAATCGGCCGACAATGATAAGTTGCTCCGGATCCAGTAGGATAAACAGAGCCAACAGCTGCCTTGACCTTCAAATTCATCCATCGTGCCATAATGTGGCAATTTTGAGACTCCGTGATAGCATCCACGGGATAGCTGGCAGGAGCCATCAAGACATGCTCCGGCTGAAGCAGCTCGGTGGAAGCCACGCTGCTTCTCCACTGATATGGCGGGGTAGCTTCGGGGAAAGCTTCGGCAGGTCATTTGCTGCGATTTGCTGCTTCTCGTTCCTCTTCTCGTTCCTCTAGCCCCATTACCCTTTCATGCAGCGCGTGCAGTTAGCCTTGCTCCAGTTTCTTCCTCCTCTCGTGCGTTTTGTAACCCCCTACATCCGGAAAACCAACCTTCCACGGAATGGAGCCTGGTGTGCCTCGTGTCCGTGCAGGGTGCTCAGGATTCCTGAGGGCCATTGTGAGCTCGTCCTTCTCCCTGTCTGGAAGGAACGTCCCTTGCTGTGCTGCATTGATATAGTGTCGAAGGTTCTTGAGGGGTATTTGTAGTTGCTCGTCCGTCCAACGGCACTCCCCTGATACAGGGTCCAAGGTTCCGCCAGCCCCGAAGAACCAAGTCCGGCAACGGTCTGGCCAGTACATTGTCTCTGGTTTGATCCCTTTTTCAAGCAGATCATTCTCCTCCTTGGACCACTTAGGTCGGGCTTTGAGGTAGCCACCTGACCCCGTGCGATGGTCAAGCTTCTTCTTCGCAGCATTTTGCTTGTTTGTCGCTGACATCTTCTTACTCTTTTCCGATGTCTTGTGGGCCACAAATGCGGGCCAGTGATCTTTGATCTTCTCATATTTGCCGATGAATTCTGGTGTCTTTTTTTGTCGACAAACTTGTTCAGCTCTTTCCTCCACCTCCTGAATAGGGTTGCCATCTTCTTAAGAGCACAAGACTTGATTAATTGCTCTTTAACTGGCTTCTCCAGATCCTCCTCTGGCGGTAGGGTGAAATTTGCCTTCAGCTGAGTCCAAATATCTTCTTTCTGCATATCATTGACATAAGACACCTCAGGGTCGTCCTTAGGCTTATACCATTGCTGGATGCTGATCGGGATCTTGTCCCTAACAAGAACCCCGCACTGAGCAGAAAATGCGTTCTTTGTCCGGATGGGTTCAATCGGTTCGCCGTCGGGCGTGATTTCTATGATCTCAAACCTTTCATCGGAGCTCAACTTGTTCTTCGGGCCTCGTCTCCTTACCGAAGTTGTGCTCGATCCGGAGGGCTAGAAATTAAAAGGAAGAAAGACGAGAGTAATTAATATGTGTACATATACCAAAACAATGGATGCATCAATTAACTAGTTAGCACGGGCTTAACTAATATATATATACCTGGCCGGACTCGGTTCGGTCACCGGAGCAGTCAGCATGGTCTCCTTCTTGTACCTCCATTGTGTCACCGGAGCCATCATGAACATAGCCCTCTTCTTGTACCGGCATTAATGGGCCGAAGCCATCATGAACATAGCCCTCTTCTTCACCCAGTCCTTTCAGCTGACCATCGGTGTCATTGAGAAATGACGCAACTTCATCACTTCCTTGTGCGATTATGTGCCCCAACATCGCTTCTGTTGCTTCGTCTCGGGAGTGCTCCATAGTTTCTGCAAATATTTACAACATGTCAATTATTATTCAAACATGGTACAGATGGATATATATATATATTAGTGGCAAACATAGAACTAGCTAGCTAATCACAATAAGGAATCATGTTAGTGGCCTCGACGGTGCTTCTCTAGGGTTTGGGGTCGCCTCGACACAACGCTTCAAGGGCTTGGGGTGGCCTCGACGACAATGCTCTTTTAACTTGGTAAATTTGGGTGGCCTTGAGAGTTTTGGTCGAGCGAGAGGGCCGAGGGGGTGCTACCGTTGTATAGGTTATAATGGTCGAGAGGGGGTATATATATCGACCACCCCTCATGTCGAAGTTGTCTCGAGGGGGCGGCGAGGGCGAAGGCGAGCAGCCTGACGGCGACAGACCCGATAAAACATAAGAAAACGAAGAAGAAATAAAAAGAGGAGAAGAAGAAAGGAATAGAGGAGAAGATCAAAGAAAAAAAAGAGGAGAAGAAGAAAGGAATAGAGGATTTCTATTTTTTCTTCTTCTCCTCTATTCCTTTCTTCTTCTCCTCTTCCTTTTCTTCTTTTTTGTTCTTCTTATTTATTTCTCCTCTATTCCTTTCTTTCTTTTTCTCCTCTTCTTTTTCTTCTTCTCCCTCGAGAAAGGAAAATAATTAAGGAAAAGGAAGAAAAGAGGAAGAAGGAAGAAGGAAGAAGAAGAAGAAAGGAATAGAGGACAAGAAGAAAAAATAGATTTTTTTTTTCTATTTTTCTTCTTCTCCTCTTCTTTTTCTTCTTTTTTCTTCTTCTTATTTACTTCTCCTCTTATTTTCCTCTCCTCTTCTTCTTTCTTTCCTCTTCTTATTTTGTTCTTTCCTATCCTTCTTTTTCTAAAATTGTAACTTTTGCATATATAAAACTTTTCTAAAATTGTAACTTTCTATATATGAACAAAAAACTTTCTATGAACAAAAAAACATTTTTAACATATATATTTAGCAAATTCTAGCCACATACATCACATACACATATACATTATAGCCACATACACATATACATCACATATGAACAAAAAAATAAACTAATAAAAAAAACATATAGCAACATATGAACAAAAACATATAGCCACATACATACACATACATTATATATATATATATATATGAAAAAAAAAGTAAACTAATAAAAAAACAGAGCCGGCCGGGCAGAGGGGCATGGCGGCAGCAGTGGCGCCAGCGGGGCGGGGCAGGGGTGCAGGAGTGAGGCAAGGCAGGGGCGTGAGGCAGGTGATCACAGGGGGGTAGCGGGGCACGGCGGGCGACGTCAGGGCGCGGGGAGCGGCGCCGGCGTCGGGGCAGATGGCGTCGAGGGCGGTGGCGACGGTGAGGTGGACCAGCCTGATGGCGGCAGCGACGACGAGGTGGAGCAGCCTGGCGGCATCGGAGGCGGCGGCGACGACGAGGTGGAGCAGCCTGACGGCTCGGCGACGACGGCAATGAGGCAGAGCAGCGGGCGTCGGGCGGAGAAGAAAGGGATGGATTTTGGAGAAACTGCTAAGTGCTAGTTATATATGAAGAGAATTGGTCCCAGTTCGTGAAACCAACCGGGACTAATGCCCCCTTTAGTCCCGGTTGGTGCCACCAACCGGGACCAAAGGCCTCTTTTCAGCAGCCCAAAGGGCGGGAAGCGGCGGCCTTTGGTCCCGGTTGGTGGCACCAACCGGGACTATTAGTCCCGGTTGGTGCCACCAACCGGGACCAAAGGACCCTGTGCTGCCCGCGTCGGGGGCAAAGTTTAGTCCCACCTCGCTAGTTGAGAGGGGCGCGCAGTGGTTTATAAGCCCAACTGTCGCACCCCTCTCGAGCTCCTCTCCACCGTAGGCTTGCGGGCCTATTTGCTACTGCTTTGCCTGATGGGCCTTCTGGGCCTACTGCGGGCCTGAATCCTGGCCCATGGTAGGCTTTCTAGTCGTATTCAGGCCGTGGGGGCCCAGTAGGAGGCATTCTTTTTTGTTTTCTTTGTTGCTTTATTTATTTTATTTTGTTTCTACTTACAACAAAATACTTATTGTTGCTAATTTTAATTATTTTCCAGTTTTTTTGTTCTGTTTTCTGCATTATCTATTTCCTTTTGTTTTTTGCTTTATTTTTTAATTCTTTTTGCTTTTAGTTTTAGAAAAATTATAAACTTTCTGTTAGTGCCATTAGTTTTCAAATTTGAAAACACTTTTTTTGTTTTTTTGCTTTCTTTCTTGCTTTATTTATTTATTTTGTTTCTACTTACAACAAAATACTTATTGTTGCTATTTTTAATTGTTTTTTCTTTTGTTTTCTGCATTATTTATTTTCTTTTTTTTTGCTTTATTTTTTAATTTTTTTGCTTT
>NC_041391.1:78547080-78551576 GCF_002162155.2 Triticum dicoccoides
AAAACATTTTTTTGTCTTTTTGTTTTCTTTCTTGCTTTATTTATTTTATTTTGTTTCTACTTACAACAAAATACTTATTGTTGCTATTTTTAATTGTTTTTTTTTGTTTTCTGCATTATTTATTTTCTTTTGCTTTTGCTTTATTTTTAATTATTTTTTGCTTTTAGTTTTAGAAAAATTATAAACTTTCTGTTAATGTCATTAGTTTTCAAATTTGAAAACACTTTTTTTGTTTTTTTGTTTTCTTTCTTGCTTTATTTATTTTATTTTGTTTCTACTTACAACAAAATACTTATTGTTGCTATTTTTAATTATTACGAGGGCCGAACCATAAGACATTAAAGCATTTCAAATGAACTATGAAAAAGTGAAAAGTTGGCATGGTATCATAAATTCACCCACATAGCATGTGCATGTACAAAACGGACAATGGTATCATACTCGTCTGTTATAAAGTTGGCATGGTATCATCATAATAGTTGCGGGAGAAAGTCTTCACTTTTTCTTCGCTTGTGTCATTTGCTTATTGCGCCGTAACCATGGATAATCTTCATCGTTTATCAGGATGCTGGGGTCAGCCTTGACTTTGAAGGGAGGAATATCATGAAACTTTTCATAATCTTCAGACATGTCTGTCTTGCCCTCCACTCCCACGATGTCCCTTTTTCGTGAAAGAACTATGTGGCGCTTTGGCTCATCGTATGATGTATTCGCTTCCTTATATGTTCTTTTTCTCGGTCTGGTAGACATGTCCTTCACATAGATAACCTGTGCCACATCATTGGCTAGGACAAACGGTTCGTCAGTGTACCCAAGATTTTTCAGATCCACTGTTGTCATTCCGTACTGTGGGTCTACCTGTACCCCGCCTCCTAACAGATTGACCCATTTGCACTTAAACAAAGGAACCTTAAAATCATGTCCGTAGTCAAGTTCCCATATGTCCACTATGTAACCATAATATGTGTCCTTTCCCCTCTCGGTTGTTGCATCAAAGCGGACACCGCTGTTTTGGTTGGTGCTCTTTTGATCTTGGTCAATCGTGTAAAATGTATTCCCATTTATCTCGTATCCTTTCCAAATCGTAACAGTGGAAGATGGTCCCCTGGACAACAAGTAAAGCTCATCACAAACAGTGTTGTCACCTCTGAGACGTGCTTCCAACCAACTGCTGAAAGTCCTGATGTGTTCACATGTAATCCAGTCCTCGCATTGCTCCGGGTGTTTGGAGCACAGACTGTTCTTGTGTTCATCGACATACGGGGTCACCAAGGTAGAGTTATGTAGAACTGTGTAGCATGCTTGAGACCAAGAATATCCGTCCCTGCATATTATTCCTTCCAAGCGCGCCTTTTCCAGTCAGTCTCCCCTCATACCGCGATTGAGGGAGACCTATCTTCTTAAGGCCAGGAATGAAGTCAACACAAAACCCGATGACATCCTCTGTTTGATGGCCCATGGAGATGCTTCCTTCTGGCCCAGCGCGGTTACGGGCATATTTCTTTAGGACTCCCATGAACCTCTCAAAGGGGTACATATTGTGTAGAAATACGGGGCCCAGAATGACAATCTCGTCAACTAGATGAACTAGGACGTGCACACGATATTGAAGAAGGATGGTGGGAACACCAGCTCGAAACTGACAAGACATTGCACCACATCACTCCTTAGCCTTGGTATGATTTCTGTATCGATCACCTTCTGAGAGATTGCATTGAGGAATGCACATAGCTTCACAATGGCTAATCGGACGTTTTCCGGTAGAAGCCCCCTCAATGCAACCGGAAGCAGTTGCGTCATAATGAACTTCCACTTCATGCACATCCAAGGAGGAAGGTTATACATACATAGAGTCACGGGCCAGGTGCTGTGATTTCTGCTCTCCTCCCCGAAAGGATTAATGCCATCCGCACTTAAAGGAAACCATACGTTCCTTGGGTCACTTGCATCGACAATGACCCGGCAGAGATCATCATCATCTGGCACATCGTCTGGTTCCTCTTGATCTTCAGCAGCTTCGCCTGTTGCAGCATCATTGTGCACATCGTCTGGTTCCTCTTGATCTTCAGTAGCATCACCGTATTCAGGGGGCACATAGTTGTCATCGTACTTTTCTTCTTCGCCGTCTTCCATCATAACCCCTATTTCTCCGTGCCTCGTCCAAACATTATAGTGTGCCATGAAACCCTTGTAAAGTAGGTGGGTGTGAAGGATTTTCCGGTCAGAGTAAGACTTCGTATTCCCACATATAGGGCATGGACAACACATAAAACCATTCTGCTTGTTTGCCTCAGCCACTTCGAGAAATTCATGCACACCCTTAATGTACTCGGAGGTGTGTCTTGAACCGTACATCCATTGTCGGTTCATCTGCGTGCATTATATATAATTAAGTGTGTAAAAAATCATTACAAAACATCATGAATAGATAATTAAGTGACCAAATTAATAGAAGTTCATCATCACATTAAAACCAAAGTACATACATAGTTCTCATCTAATAACATAAAGCTCTGCAAGCATCTAAATTAATTAAACCATACATTGAAACTATGTAAAACATTTCAATGCGAAAACAAATGCAATCATAATCGCAACCAATGTAACAACTGATCCAACGGCATAATGATACCAAGCCTCGGTATGAATGGCATATTTTCTAATCCTTCTAATCTTCAAGCGCATTGCATCCATCTTGATCTTGTGATCATCCACGACATCCGCAACATGCAACTCCAATATCATCTTCTCCTCCTCAATTTTTCTAATTTTTTCCTTCAAGAAATTGTTTTCTTCTTCAACTAAATTTAATCTCTCGACAATAGGGTCGGTTGGAATTTCCGGTTCAAGAACCTCCTAGGTAAATAAAATCTATGTCACGTTGGTCGGCATAATTGTCATAAACAATAGATGAACCAATAGTTATGAAAAGATAATATATACCACATCCGAATCATAGACAGGACGAGGGCCGACGGGGGCGGATACCAAAACCATCGCACTATATAAGATGCAATAATAAAAGTAAGAAAATTATACAAGTATCTATATAAACATACAAGTAAGAATTTTTTTTCCTTTTAGAAAGAAGATAAGAACAAGAGGCTCACCGCGGTGGTGCCGGCGACGAGATCGGCGCGGGCGATCGACGGCGGTGAAGACGGGACGGGACGTGATGGATCGCTAAACCTAGACAAATAATGAGGAAAATGAAGCTTGGAGGTCGAGCTTGGAAAGGAGAAAGCTTAAGTAGTGTGGCTCGGGCATTCCATCGAACATCTCGTGTGCATAGGAGGTGAGCTAGAGCACCACAAAGCTCTCTCCTCGCCGACCACGAAAAACAGAGCAGTGAGAGTGCTCTGCTCGTGGGCGGGGGGTATATATAGGCAATTAATTGGTCCCGGTTCGTGGCTTGAACCGGGACTAAAGGGAAGGCTTTGGTCCCGGTTCAGGTCACCAACCGGGACAAATGGTGGTGGGCCAGGAGCAAGGCATATTGGTCCCGGTTCGTCCCACCAACCGGGACCAAAAGGTCCAGACGAACCGGGACCAATGGCCCACGTGGCCCGGCCGGCCCCCGGGGCTCACGAACCAGGTCCAATGCCCCCATTGGTCCCGGTTCTGGATTGAACCGGGACTAATGGGCTGACCCGGCCTGGACCATTGCCCCCTTTTCTACTAGTGCTTCTTGGTCCTCTTCTCCTCTCGTTTGAACAAGTTTTGTGCAATGTTAAACTACATGAAAACAAAACAAGTTTTAGCACTTCAAACACCAACAACAAGTATGATGAACATGGATGAAATGGCACTTACTCTATTGTCCTCATTGGTGCCACTTGGGTTCAACTTGTCAACCGTCGCCGCCCACTTTTGACAATCTTTGTTGATTGTCGACCACCGGGACCGAAGAGATCGCTCGGAGCGGTCAATTCCACTCACGTTGCGAACATCAAAGTGTTCCTTCATCCGGTTTCAATAAGCATCTCTACTTTGATCACCTCCAACGGATGGATCCCTCGACACTTGCAACCAAGTATTGCACAATAAGATGTCTTCAGCGTTGGTGTAATTGCCCGCTCTTCCTTTCGGTGCGTCGACATTGCCCTCACCATCCCCGTCCACCTCGAACTCATTGTCTTCGAAATGCATGTCATTGGTTTGAGACCAATGCGAATTGTTGGAGCCAACACACATAGTTGACATGCATGCATCATCGTTGAGACTACAAAATATATAGAACAATGCAAATAAGCTATCTATATGAATGCATTCAAAAAAAAATAAGAAAAGAAAAGTTGGAAACTTTTTCTACCTTTGGGGCATATCGTCGAACACGTTGTGCGCGTCGGCCGCTGGCTCAACGAGTGAGCTCGCCGGCACTTCGGTAGTCGCCGCGCCCTTCACACGCCCTGCAAGCTTCTTCCTCCTCGCCTTCGAGGTGCCGGAGCCGTCTGCCGCCTTGTTCTTCTTCATGGATGTCTTGCCCTTCTTCGGCC
>NC_041391.1:78551749-78654783 GCF_002162155.2 Triticum dicoccoides
GGCATGAAGAGGCCGCGCGCGAGGCCGATGCTCGGAGGAGCTCCGGTGGAGGCGAGGCCAACGCTCCCCGCGCTAGGGTTTGCGGCGGCGGCGGCGGCGGTGGAGGGGTCGCGGCTGTAGGATGGGCTGAGCGGGGTGCCGGCGCGTGCGTCCATCAGGTCCAGTTCGCCGCCGTCGGGTGCGCGGAGCGAAGGTGGCGGGGAGGAGAGAGTGCGGCGCGAGCGTTCGTGTGTGCCGCGCGCGAAAGCGGGCGCGCCAAATACACAGCGCGAATTGGCGACTCGGACCGCGCGCCCAACTCCATATGCCGCGCGCGCAGTTATTGTGCGCCGGCTGGAGCCACTTTACCGGTTTCACGCGCGCTAAAATGGCCAAATTGGCGGCGCGGCGCTTGTTTAGCGCGGATGTTGGAGATGCTCTTAGTATGTACTCCCTCCGTAGTGATCTAAACACTCTTATATTAGTTTACAGAGGCAGTATTAGCGTCTGTGTTGATACCGCGTTAGGAAAAAGGAGTTAGGTAGAAAGCTGTGGTGAAATTTCCAAGATGTCGGATGGGGACTTATTGTATCTCATTGCAATGGGCTTCGCCAAACCAGCTTAGCTCTTGCCATTGAAAACTCACCCAGACGACACCTCTTTAAACAATCGAGTGATGACCTGACCTCACCTCGCGCTCGTCGCCAGCCATGTCGTCGCTGGTCTCTCCCCTCTACGGGGTAGTGGAAGCCAGCCAGTGGGACGCCGAGCGCCTCCTGGGTCGTCTAGTCATCGTGGTCCACGCCGCCTTCCTCGAGTCGGGCTTCATCGTGGCCCGCCGCCACAGCGGGGATCCGTCGTCTACCTGCCGGCTTCCGACAGAGGTGGGCGCGACGGCCTCGACCCTGTCCCTGGAGTACACCGCACCGCAGCTGCTGCCCCGGCACGACATGGACGGCGCCGCGCTGAGGATGTGCACCAACGGGCGGCACGTCATCTTCTACCTGCAGCTGCAGGTCTGCTCTGTCCAGATCCGCACGTACTGGGTGTGCCTGGACGCGCTCTCCGTCGCGCCGCTCCTGTCCAGCGGTTTGGACGACACGGGGCGAAGGCTGCTGGGGAGCGACGGCTCCCGGACGGCCACGCTCTGGAGGTCGCTCACCGACGGGTTCTGCCATCGCATCCTATCAGATATATGCCGCGAGCACGGCGTGGTGCTGGGGCGAGCGCCGCCGCCGCGAGCCCCCACCCTCACGTCCCTCCCAGGTGACGCCATGGTGGCCATCCTGGAGAGCCTCGCCGACGGGAAGGACCTCGTGAGCGTGGAGAGCACCTGCACCGAGCTGAGGCGCTTCGTGGCCGACCGGGACCGCCAGCTCTGGCTGCCCAGGTACAAGGCGCTGCCGGGGAACACGTTGTGGTGGTCGCTCCTCTGCGACATCGATTCCGACGACGACCTGCCGGCGGCGAGCTGGAAGGAGATGTTTGTGTGGGCCACGCGACAGAGGGACCATAGGCTTGTTCTTCCTACTCCTAGTCCTTTCCGCAGTTCACCGTGGTATTCTTCCTTCAATGGACGGGTGGATGGTGACGTAGAAGAAGACGATTCATTTGAGGAGCTGCCGGTGGATGCCGCTGCCTGCTTTGGAGAGATGATGACGGAGACGGAGGACGACGGGGAAAAGAATACCACCGGTCGCCGCCATGGCCATGGTAAGGCGCCCGCGACAGGCGGCCACGAGAAGCAGAAGCAGCAGGGTCGTCGCAGCCGCACCGGCACCGGCGCAATCTACTCCCCGTCTGCTAGGTACCGATGGAAACACAGGTGACCGGCCGGTCATCCTTTGCATGGAATTCCTTGCTCAGTTTGTTCAGAAACACCTGCCTTTGAATGGCACAGTGAACTCTCTGTTGATCGATCACAAGAGTTCCTTTTTTTTTTAGAGTAAGCATAAGCTTTATTACGCAACCGCTGGGCCTAAGTCGCCCATAACAACTACAATAGCTGGTACATCAACATCTGATACAAGAACCTCTCCACTTGGGAGGGAAAGACCTAGTTTAGCTAGGTGATGAGCCGGCATATTTGCCTCTCTCCTACACTGGAGTACTCTCTGTTGATCGATCACAAGAGTTGACCAAAGGCAATCTTGCCATTTGCACTCTCCATGACCTTAGTCGCGAGTTTGCATGGTTTCTAAGGGAGTTGCCAGTTTGCCACCCTAGCACTTGATTATGCGTGATGTTGCAATTAATGCATATATCTTTTTCATCATTGAGTTCGGCCGCGTTGGCTCCGCTCCCCAAGTAGTTAAAATCCTTGCAGCCAGCAAACAGCTGCTCGGCAGATTCTAGAATTTGAGGAAGTTGGTGGACGGCCGAACGCGTCCCATAGCATATTTTATCATGCATAATCAATTACATATTTGTCTTTATTGTACAATTGCACCGTTTCTTCATAGATGTGTTGCCTTTCAGCTAGGTTGACGTACCAAAAATTCGGATAAACTTGCATAAAGTTGTAGCCTGCTCCGTCAAAGAAATGAAGTGGGCCCTACCCCGTCACTTTATGATAATTTCTGCACCAGATCTAATGCACGGCCTCGAACGGATGTTCGTTTTGTTCAAATTATATCCGTTTAGGTTAGGCAAAGAGATGGCGTACGTCTTCAAGTAGCATGTTGCGCCTTCAATTGATTTGCCTTCTTCTCCATACTTCTTGTTTCCTCTTATATGATGTTATTCTTCCCTATTTGAGCCCATTTCGTGTGGTAACACATTAAAGAAAGAATTTCATAATTTCTTGCATTCGTTAGTCATTAGTATCAATATCGGAGTGATTCTCTCAAAAATTTCAGTATTATCCGTCTTAAACAATGGTGGCATGCATGAGCGCAAAAATATCGCTCATCAGTGGCACGGTCCATGTCATTATGGTCGGAGTGGTCCTTCGAGCGGCGGAAGGTAGCGGGGGAGCGGCCGCCTTGACCAGTCGCCGCTTGGCGCTCGCAAAGGAGCCGATCTGCTTCCTCCTGCATCGTGTGGAGGGCCGGTGCGGCCGACGCCGAACCTGGCCTTGGGATCCTTGACCGTGCCCCTCCAAAAGGCACGAGGGCGTCTCCATGGTGGTCATCGGTCGCCCACGGCACGGGGCCTTCACGAGGTCGAGGTTTGCGTGAACCAAGGCCGACGCTTCGTAGGACTTGGCGAACACCGTGCAACGCGTCGTGTTGCGCTGGCAGCCTGGCTGCCCTCACATCTGTCGTGGCGATGCTTCACGACGATGAGGAGTGATGACCCGCAAGCATACGGGGTAGTTATAGCCTCTTTCGATAAGTAAGAGTGTCGAACCCAACGAGGAGCTAAAGGTAGAACAAATATTTTCTCAAACCCCATCTGCCACTGATACGACTCTACGCACGCTTGACGTTCGCTCTACCTAGAACAAGTATGAAACTAGAAGTACTTTGTAGCTAGGTGTGATAGGATAGGATTGCAAGATAATAAAGAACACATAAATAAAAGGTAGGGGCTATTTAGATAAAGAAACAATAAAGTAAATATAGCGAGTGTGAAAAAGTGATGGTAGGAGTTGTGAAAGTGTCCCTAAGAAATTGAATACGTTACTAGACCGATAGCAAGTTTTATGTGGGAGAGGCATAAGCTAACATACTTTCTCTTCTTGGATCATATGCACTTATGATTGGAACTCTAGCAAGCATCCGCAACTACTAAAGATTCATTATGGTAAAACCCAACCATAGCATTAAAGCATCAAGTCCCCTTTATCCCATACGCAACAATCCCCTTACTCGGGTTTATACTTCTGTCACTCAAGCAACCCACTATAAGCGAATCATGCACATATTGCAACACCCTACAGCAGGGATCCCTCACGCTTGCGCGACACGAAGGGCATAATAGGACAGTAACATAACCACAAGCAAATTAAACCAATCATAGCAATTCATCAACCACCACTAGGACAACGAAAATCTACTCAGACATCATAAGATGGCAACACATCATTGGATAATAATATGAAGTATAAAGCACCATGTTCAAGTAGAGGGTACAGCGGGATGCGGGAGAGTGGACCGCTGGATATAGATGGGGGAAGGTGATGGAGATGTTGGTGAAGATGGCAGGGGTGTTGGTGAAGATCGCGGTGATGATGATGGCCCCCGGCGGTGTTCCGGCGCCACCGTAAGCAAGGGGAGATAGCCCCCCTTCTTCTTCTTCTTCCTTGACCTCCTCCCTAGATGGGAGAAGGGTTTCCCCTCTGGTCCTTGGCTCCCATGGCTTGGGAGGGGCGAGAGCCCCTCCGAGATTGGATCTGTCTCTCTGTCTCTCTCTGTTTCTGCGTTCCCAGATCCTTCCCCTTCACTATTTATTTTATATCCGGAGATCCGTAACTCTGATTGGGGTGAATCTTTTGCCCAGATTTTTATCGTAAAACTAGTTTTCTTGCAGCAAAAGAAGAGCGTCAACCGCCTTACGGGTGGCCCAGAAGAGTGCCAGGCGCGCCCCCTATCGCCTGGCCACCTTGGGCACCGTTTCGCGTTGATTCTTCCTCCGGAAAATCCCAAATATTCCAAAATAATTCTCCGTCCGTTTTTATCCCGTTTGGATTCCGTTTGATATTGGGTTTCTGCGAAACATAAAACATGCAACAAACAGGAACTGGCACTGGGCACTTGATCAATATGGTAGTCCCAAAAATAGTATAAAAAGTTGCCAAAAGTATATGAAAGTTGAAGAATATTGGCATGGAACAATCAAAAATTATAGATACGATAGAGACGTATCAGCATCCCCAAGCTTAATTCATGCTCGTCCTCGAGTAGGTAAATGATAAAAAGATAATTTTTAATGTGGAATGCTACCTAGCATAATCTTGATCATATGTCTCATCATGGCATGAATATTAAGACACGAGTGATTCAGCGCAATAGTCTATCATTTGACATAAAAACAGTAATACTTCAAGCATACCAACCAAGCAATTATGTCTTATCGAAATAACATAGCCAAAGAAAGCTCATCCCTACAAAATCATATAGTCTGGCTATGCTCCATCTTCATCACACAAAGCATTCAAATCATGCACAACCCCGATGACGAGCCGAGCAATTGGTTCATACTTTTTAACGTGCTTCAACTTTTTCAACTCTTACGCAATACATGAGCACAAGCCATGGACATAGCACTATGGTGGTATATGGTGGTGGTTGTGAGGACAAAAAGGGAGAAGATAGTGTCACATCAACTAGGCGTATCAACGGGCTATGGAGATGCCCATCAATAGATATCAATGTGAGTGAGTAGGGATTGCCATGCAACGGATGCACTAGAGCTATAAATATATGAAAGCTCAACAAAAGAAACTAAGTGGTTGTGCATCCAACTTGCTTGCTCATGAAGACCTCGGACATTTTGAGGAAACCCATCATTGGATTATACAAGCCAAGTTCTATAATGAAAAATTCCCACTAGTATATGAAAGTGATAACTCAAGAGACTCTCTATATGAAGAATATGGTGCTACTCTGAAGCAGAAGTGTGGTAAAAGGATAGTAACATTGCCCCTTCTTTCTTTTTCCTCTTTTTTTTCTTTTTTCTTTTTCTTTTTTTTTTATTTTTTTGGTGGGCTTCTTTGGCCTATTTTTTTATTTGGGCTTCTTTGGCCTCTTTCATTTTTCATAAAGTCCGGAGTCTCATCTCGACTTGTGGGGGAATCATAGTCTCCATCATCCTTTCCTCACTGGGGCAATGCTCTAATAATGATGATCATCACACTTTTATTTACTTACAACTCAATATTACAACTCGATAGAACAAAGATATGACTCTATATGAATGCCCCCGGCGGTGTATCAGGATGTGCAATGATCTAGCGTAGCAATGACATCAAAAAATGGACAAGCCATGAAAACATCATGCTAGCTATCTTATGATCATGCAAAGCAATATGACAATGAATGCTCAAGTCATGTATATGATGATGATGGAAGTTGCATGGAAATATATCTCAGAATGGCTATGGAAACGCCATGATAGGTAGGTATGGTGGCTGTTTTGAGGAAGGTAAATAATGGGTGCATGATACCGGCGAAGGTTGCGCGGCATAATAAAGGCTAGCAGAGTGGAAGGGTGAGTGTGCGTATATCCATGGACTCACATTAGTCATAAAGAACTCATATACTTATTGCAAAAGTCTACTTAGCCCTCGAAGCAAAGTACTACTACGCATGCCCCTAGAGGGATAGATTGGTAGGAAAAGACCATCGCTCGTCCCCGACTGCCACTCATAAGGAAAACAATCAAAAAAACACCTCATGCTCCAACTTCGTTATATAACGGTTCACCATACGTGCATGCTACGGGACTTGCAAACCTCAACACAAGTGTTTCTCAATTTCACAATTACTCAACTAGAACGACTCTAATATCACCACCTTTATATCGCAAAACTATTGCAAGGAATCAAACATATCATATTCAGTGATCTACAAGTTATATGTAGGATTTTATGACTAACCATGTGAATGACCAATTCCTGTCATCTCTCTAAATAGATATAAGTGAAGCAAGAGAGTTTAATTCTTTATACAAAAGATATGCCAATGCTCTAACAAATATAAGTGAAGCAAAAGAGCATTCTACAAATGGCGGCTGTCTATGTGAAGAGAAACAGGCAATCCAAACTTCAAATGATATAAGTGAAGCACATGAAGCATTCTGTAAAGCCATACTCAAAAGATTTAAGTGAAGTGCAATGCGCATTCTATAAATAAACCAAGGACTATCTCATACCAGCACGGTGCATAAAATAAAAAGTGAAAACTAAATGCAAAAGCCGCTCCAAGACTTGCACATATCGCATGAACAAAACGAATACGAAAACATACCGATACATGTTGAAGAAAGAGGGGATGCCTTCCGGGGCATCCCCAAGCTTAGACGCTTGAGTCTCCTTGAATATTTACTTGGGGTGCCTCGGGAATCCCCAAGATTGAGCTCTTGCCTCTCTTCCTTTTCCTCATATCGAGACTTCCTCGATTAGACACTTCATCCACACAAAACTTCAACAGAAAACTCGGTAAGATCCGTTAGTATAATAAAGCAAATCACCACTCTAAGTATTGTAGCAAACCAATTCATATCTTGTTTTTTCATTGTGTCTACTGTAATATAGCTTTTCATGGCTTAATCCACTGATATAAATTGATAGTTTCATCAAAACAAGTAAACTATGCATCAAAAACAGAATCTGTCAAAAACAAAATAGTCCATAGCAATCTGAACATTCACCATACTTCTGATATCCCCCAAAATTCTACCAAATTTAAGAAAAATAAACAAGTTGTACAGAAAGACAGTGCAAAAGGAATCAGAACCATTTGACGTTCCAGTTAAAAACGTAAAATCGCGCACTACAGCCAAAGTTTCTGTCCTGCACCATACAAACCAACAAGCATTGTAAACATCCTAAAGGAAAATATTGGCACATTATTTTTATAATAAAATGGAATTATACAAGGGGATAATTATTTTTGATGAAAAGTTTCTTTAATCAAGATTCACAAAGTTTCTGTGAGCATGAACAAAGTTCAAGGCTAGCTCCCACCTCAACAATGCTTGTCTTTCTTACTTTCACTTTCCTTTTTGAAAAGTTTTGGGTTCCCCTATTTATTTATTTATTTAAACTATATGAAAGCACTCAACAGAAATAAATGACTCTCTAAAACTTCCGGGTTGTCTCCCTGGCAGCGCTTTCTTTAAAGCCATTAAGCTAGGCATATAGTGCTCAAGTAATGAATCCACCCGGATCCCAAGGTATATCAAAGCCAGTTTTAATTAACAATGATTTGTAATTTAGTAGTGAGCAAAAAGTAACATATATCAAGCAATGAAGAAGTCTAACTCTCTTCCTATGCATCGGCATGTCATAAAAGAACAATTCATGCACACATAGTAAAGGCCAATGCATAGTATAAGCAGATTCTTGCAATTCTATCGTGTTGGAAACATAGAGAGGTGGAGATATAGTTCCTCTCTCATAATAATTGCAAGTAGGAGCAGCAAGCACATGCATATTATATCTATCAAAATCATCATGTGCAACGGTAAAAGGCAACCCATCAATATAACCCTTAATAAGCACAAACTTCTCTGATATAGTGTAGTTTGGAGAATTCAAAAAGATAATAGGACTATCATGCATGGGTGCAATAGCAACTATTTCATGTTTAACATAAGGAACTATAGCAAGTTCATCTCCATAAGCATAATTCATATTGGCATCTTGGCCACAAGCATAGCAAGCATCATCAAAAAGGGATATTTCAATAGAATCAACGGGATCACAACAATCATCATAACAATCATTATAGCAATCATCCTTCGGTAAGCACGAAAGAAAATTAAACAATGTATGAGTTGAAGAGTTACTCTCATTAGAAGGTGGGCATGGATAGCTAATCCGCTCTTCCTCCTTTTGTTCTTCACTCTCCTCATCATCTTTTTCATCTAATGAGCTCACAGTTTCATCAATTTCTTCTTCCATAGACTCCTGCAAAATATTAGTCTCTTCTTGGACAGCGGAGTAGTCCTCAATATGTAGTTTAACATAGGCATTAGAAGCATAATTATAATAGCAATATTCAAGTATGGCAAAAAAATTAGATTTGTAGAGAGTAGCATCATACTTTTCAATCAAAGAAGCAATTCCATAAGCACCCTTAAAAGCAACAAACTCTTCAATTTGTTGAATATCATAGTAATTATAAACACCCTTAGCATACAAAGATATGATTCCATTATCACTAAACTCACATTGGTAGGGAAGGTGTTTCTTAGGGTTTTCAGAACAACAAGTAAAATCATATATTTCACATAAATTCCAAGCATAGCATTGCAAACGATGAATTTGATCCAGCAAAAGTTTCCCTTTTTCAGATATACGGTGTCGCACATAACAAGCATGCTCATCTAAAGATTTGCCCTCAACTAAGCTAGTTGGGGTTTCAGCACGAGCACATAGGGATCGAAGATGATCCAAGTAAAAAGCTTCATGATTGTGATAGATTTTGAGTGGTTCTTCAACCATTGGTGTAGTAGGTACAACTAATTTTTTTGGTATTTTGCGTTTCCTACCCATAACTAAAGATAGAAAACAACTAAGAACAGCAAAAAAATTACTTAGTGATAAAGTAAACAAGCACACACGAGAATATTCACCCCACGCTATGACTCCCCGGCAACGGCGCCAGAAAAAGGTCTTGATGACCCGCAAGTATACGGGATAGTTGTAGCCTCTTTCGATAAGTAAGAGTGTCGAACCCAATGAGGAGCTAAAGGTAGAACAAATATTCTCTCAAGCCCTATCTGCCACTGATACGACTCTACGCACGCTTGACGTTCCCTTTACCTAGAACAAGTATGAAACTAGAAGTACTTTGTAGGTGTGATAGGATAGGATTGCAAGATAATAAAGAACACGTAAATAAAAGGTAGGGGCTGTTTAGATAAATAAACAATAAAGTAAATATAGCGAGTGCGGAAAAGTGGTGGTAGGAGTTGTGAAAGTGTCCCTAAGCAATTGACTATGTTACTAGACCGATAGCAAGTTTTATGTGGGAGAGGCATAAGCTAACATACTTTCTCTTCTTGGATCATATGCACTTATGATTGGAACTCTAGCAAGCATCCGCAACTACTAAAGATTCATTAAGGTAAAACCCAACTATAGAATTAAAGCATCAAGTCCCCTTTATCCCATACGCAACAATCCCCTTACTCGGGTTTATGCTTCTGCCACTCAAGCAACCCACTATAAGCGAATCATGAACGTACTGCAACACCCTATAGCGGGGATCCCTCACACTTGCGCGACACGGAGGGCACAATAGGACAACAACATAACCACAAGAAAATTAAACCAATCATAGCAGTTCATTAACCACCAATAGGACAATGAAAATCTACTCAGACATCATAGGATGGCAACACATCATTGGATAATAATATGAAGCATAAAGCACCATGTTCAAGTAGAGGGTACATCGGGATGCAGGAGAGTGGACCGCTGGATATAGATGGGGGAAGGTGATGGAGATGTTGGTGAAGATGGCGGAGGTGTTGGTGAAGATCGTGGTGATGATGATGGCCCCCAGCATCGCTCCGGCGCCACCGAAAGCAAGGGGGAGAGAGTCTCCCTTCTTCTTCTTCTTCTTCCTTGACCTCCTCCCTAGATGGGAGAAGGGTTTCCCCTCTGGTCCTTGGCTCCCATGGCTTGGGAGTGGCGAGAGCCCCTTCAAGATTGGATTTGTCTCTCTGTCTTTCTCTGTTTTTGCGTTCCTAGATCCTTCCCCTTCACCGTTTCTTTTATATCCGGAGATCCATAACTCCGGTTGGGGTGAATCTTTCGCCTAGATTTTTCTCGTAAAATTAGATTTATTGTGGCAAAAGAAGAGCATCAACCGCCTTACGGGTGGCCTAGGAGAGTGTCAGGCATGCCCAGGGGGGTGGGCACGCCCCCTATCTCCTGGCCACCTCGGGCACCATTTCGCGTTGATTCTTCCTCCGAAAAATTCCAAATATTGCAAAATAATTCTCCATCCGTTTTTATCCCGTTTGGATTCCGTTTGATATTGGGTTTCTGCGAAACATAAAACATGCAACAAACAGGAACTGGCACTAGGCACCGGATCAATATGTTAGTCCCAAAAATAGTATAAAAAGTTGCCAAAAGTATATGAAAGTTGAAGAATATTGGCATGGAACAATAAAAAATTATAGATATGACGGAGACGTATCAAGGAGTCGTTGCCGCCACAGCCGACGCCAAACCTGGCATGGGATCCTTGACCGTGCCCCCCCCCCAAAGAAATGCGGCCGTCTCCATGGTGGTCATCGGTCGCCCTCGGCACCAGGTCTTCACAAGGTCAAGGTTTCCGCAGACCAAGGCCGATGCTTCCTAGGACTTGGTGAACACCATGCAGCGCGCTGTGTTGCACCGGCCGCCTCGCTGCCCTCTCATCTACCGTGATGATGCTCCGCGATGATGAGGATTCGTTGCCGCCGCGGCTGATGACCCACAAGTATATGGGGTCAATTGTAGCCTTTTCGATAAGTAAGAGTGTCGAACCCAATGATACGTCTCCAACGTATCTTTAATTTTTTTATTGTTCCATGCTATTATATTATCCATCTTGGATGTTTTATATGCATTTATATGCTATTTTATATGATTTTTGGGACTAACCTATTAACCTAGAGCCCAGTGCCAGTTTCTGCTTTTTTCCTTGTTTTTGAGTTTTATAGAAAAGGAATACCAAACGGAGTCCAATTGACTTACCAATTTTTTGGATCTTTTATGGACCGGCCCGAAGTAAAAGAGTTGGGCCAAAAGAGTCACGAGCCATCCACTAGGGTGGAGGGCGCGCCCTACCCCCCTGGCGTGCCCCCTATCTCGTGGATGACTCGGAGACCCCCCTGACGTGAGACTGATGCCAAAAATTCCTATAAATACAGAAACCCCCGAAAATAAACCTAGATCGGGAGTTCCGCCGCCGCAAGCCTCTGTAGCCACCAAAACCAATCGGGACCCTGTTCCGACACCCTACCGGAGGGGGGAATCATCACCGGTGGCCATCTTCATCATCCCGGCGCTCTCCATGACGAGGAGGGAGTATTTCACCCTCGGGGCTGAGGGTATGTACCAGTAGATATGTGTTTGATCTCTCTCTCTCTCTCGTGTTCTTGATTTGGCACGATCTTGATGTATCGCGAGCTTTGCTATTATAGTTGGATCTTATGATGTTTCTCCCCCTCTACTCTCTTGTAATGGATTGAGTTTTTCCCTTTGAAGTTATCTTATCGGATTGAGTCTTTAAGGATTTGAGAACACTTGATGTATGTCTTGCGTGGGATACCCGTGGTGGCAATGGGGTATTCCATTGATTCACTTGATGTATGTTTTTGTGATCAACTTGTGGGTTCCGTGACCTTGGGAATCTATGCATAGGGGTTGGCACACGTTTTCGTTTTAACTCTCATGTAGAAACTTTGGGTCACTCTTTGAAGTTCTTTGTGTTGGTTTGAATAGATGAATCAGAGATTGTGTGATGCATGTCATATAATCATACCCACGGATATTTGAGGTGACATTGGAGTATCTAGGTAACATTAGGGTTTTGGTTGATGTGTGTCTTAAGGTGTTATTTTACTACAAACTCTAGGGCTGTTTGTGACACTTATAGGAATAGCCTAATGGATTGATCGGAAAAAATAACTTTGAGGTGGTTTCGTACCCTACAATAATCTCTTCGTTTGTTCTTGCTATTAGTAACTTTAGAGTGACTCTTTGTTGCATGTTGAGGGATTGCTATATGATCAATTATGTTATCCTTGTTGAGAGAACTTGCGCTAGTGAAAGTATGAACATAGGCCTTCTTTCGAAGCATTGCAATACCGTTTGTGCTCACTTTTATCATTAGTAACCTTGCTGTTTTTATAATTTCAGATTACAAAACCTATATCTACCATCCATATTGCACTTGTATTACCATCTCTTCGCCGAACTAGTGCACCTATACAATTTACCATTGTAGTGGGTGTGTTGGGGACACAAGAGACTCTTTTTTATTTGGTTGCAGAGCTGTTTGAGAGAGACCATCTTCATCCTATTCCTCCCACGGATTGATAAACCTTAGGTCATCCACTTGAGGGAAATTTGCTACTGTCCTATAAACCTCTGCACTTGGAGGCCCAACAACGTCTACAAGAAGAAGGTTGTGTAGTAGGCATCAAGCTCTTTTCTGGCGCCGTTGTCGGGGAGGTTATTGCTTGAAGGTATATCTTTAGATCTTGCAATCGAATCTTTTTTTCTTGTTTTATCACTAGTTCAGTTTATAAAAGAAAACTACAAAAAAATGGAATTGAGGGTGCCTCATATGCTTCATCTTTTTATTGTCTTTCGTGAAAATAAGAATTCCGATAATTGTGCCAAAGTGTTAGAAGAAGAATGCATTAAAATGTTTGGCACTAAATCTTTGAATGACGAGCTTGGTTGCAATGTTGTTAGTATGAACTCTTTGAATATCCATAGTACTAATGATGATTGCACTAGTCATGATGAAAATGTCTATTATAAGCATGTCAACTTTTGTGGAGTGCATAGAGTTTGCAAACACACATCAAATAGGGAAGATAGATTTTGCAAGAGGCATAAGTATTTAGAAACTAAATGGTTGCAAGAGAGGCTAGATGTTTGTGCTAAAAAATTAAATTTTCTTTGCCATCCTTGTGAACTTTGCAATGAACGTGATCATTTAAATCTCCAATGCAAATTGTTTCATGATCGAATCATGTCCAAAAGTTGTGATGACTTAATTTTCCTTGCGCATCATAATGAACTTAGTTTGCTTGTGGGTTATGAAGAAATGAAACGTATAAGTAAGGATATTCCAGAATTTGTCCTTGATAAAGTTCTTGATTTTTATCTAGAGGAAATTTATATGTATTATGGGGTGAATTGCATTGAAAATCCTTATATTGCCAATTACATAAAGACAAGAAAACAAATAGAAGATGAAGAGAATGCTAATGAAATGGAAGAGATTTCCCAATATCATCCTATTCTTTCTTATGATGAATCAGGTAACGAGGAGGATCTTTCTATTCAACCAATCTCATTAATAAGGAGCTCCAAAAAAAGAACTAAACCCACACATAATGTGGAGAAGAAAAAGAAAAGACGGAGAAGCAAAGGTAAAGAGGTATCCCTCCCAAATGATGTTGCTCCTACTACTCATTGTGATGGTGATAATTGCTATACTATTGGTGTTATGCATACTATTAATGATGAGAGTGATTATGCTTATGATATGCAAAGGCCCAAGCTTGGGGATGCTATTTTTTATGAGAATAACAGGTTTGAGAATTTATTTGCTGCAATTAATGTTTGTCCCAAGCTTGTGGATGCTATGTTTAATTAAGATGATATTTTTAGCCTCCCAAGTTTTGATATGCAAATTTATTATGATGATAGCATGCCTCCTACCTATGATAATTATATTGATGAAAGTGGGTTTGGAAGAGTGTCAACTTTAGGAAGTAATGATCCCACTATTTTGGAGGGTGTTGAATCTTATTGTGATAATTATAAAAGTGGATTTGGAGAGGTCATGACTTTATTTAGTAATGATTCCACTATCTTGGAAGAGGCTTCAATTGATTTTGATGAGAACAAAGTTGCTACTTATGATGATTATTGTGATGATACTTATG
The DNA here is from genome assembly GCF_002162155.2 of Triticum dicoccoides. Classification (NCBI taxonomy): domain Eukaryota; kingdom Viridiplantae; phylum Streptophyta; class Magnoliopsida; order Poales; family Poaceae; genus Triticum; species Triticum dicoccoides. The sequence goes on from NC_041391.1 coordinate 78,566,024, forward strand.
CTATAAAAAGTAGTAACGATTATATTTATAAAACTTATCATGATTATGATTATCCTTTTTCTGAACACTACTCTTTTAATGCGGAAACAATTTATAGTATTCAAGTTTCTTACGATGCCCTCACTATTCCGAATGAGAAGAAATTTGCTTATGTGGAGGGTAATAAAAATTCTATGCTTGTGCATCATAAAAATAGTGCTTTATGTGATAGTTATATTATTCAATTAATTAATAGTGCTACTGAAAATTATTATGAGGCAGGAATATATGCTTGTAGGAATTGCAATAATATCAAGTTTCCTCTCTATGTGTTGAAAATCTTGAAGGTATGCTTGTTTTGCTTTTCTATGCTAGTTGATTCTTATTCCCATAAGTTGTTTGCTCAGAAAATTCTTATGCATAGGAAGTGTGTTAGACTTAAATGTGCTAGTCATATTCTTCATGATACTTCCGTTATGTTTCAATTCTTGTCTTTTATGTGAGCATCATTGTCATCATCATGCCTAGCTAAAAGGCATTAAAGAAAAGCGCTTGTTGGGAGACAACCCAATATTTACCCCTACTGTTTTTGTGTCCATATGATTAAGCTACTATAGTAATCATGTTTTATAGATTTTTGTTTCAATAAAGTGCCAAGTAAAACCTTTAGGATAACTTATGGTGATAGTTGTGTTGATCCTGCTGAAAATCAGAAACTTTTGCGCTCAGTAAATTAGTTTTGATAATTCACAGAAACAAGCTTTTGATATGATTCTTTTTGCTCTGGATTGGTACACAAGTTTCTCAGGTTTTCCTAATTTTGTAGGATTTTTAGAATTACAGATAACTACATACTGTTCTGGTTTTGACAGATTCTGTTTTCTATGTGTTGTTTGCTTATTTTGATGAATATATGAGTAGTATCGAAGGGTATGGACCATGGAGAAATTGGAATACAGTAGGTATTACACCAATCTCTACTCTTAGTGGAGCAGTACTTGGGTCGTTCGTTCCTTCGCTTCCTCGCCTCCACCCCTAGATCGCCCTCGTCTCCATCGATTTTCTTTCCTTTTTTCCCGGCCCTCGCCGATATCTTAGGCGTAATGATTCTACGTGCTTTCCATCATTGCCTCTCCTGTCCTTTCCTTTCCTTCTCTTTCCTTGGTATAGAGCATCTCCAAAAGATTGATCTGGATCGTGTACAACATTGCCTAAGCGTGGAGATCATCCAAAGTCGCCTCCACAGGCCATCCTCCCCTTCCGAGCTGCCTCACACCACCATCCGGAGATCGGGACGTCGCCAGGTCATCCAGTGAGTTCGCCATCGCGGTCTTCCCCATCGATCGGAGCTATGCCCGATTACGACGAGATCGTGGTCAATCCGGCCGTCGCCACGCTCCATGCTTCTGGATCGAGTGAGGAAGAGGGGATGGCCGAGGAGAGGAGCGGTGGGCTGTCGATGCGACGATGCCTTTCTAGGGACGAGAGGAGGAGCTGCTCGCTGATGCGCATGGGGTAACGGCTGCTTCTTCAGCCATCGCCAACACCTAAGCTGCTCTGCCATCGAGAACGGGGTGGAGTGATAACTGTCGAGTAGAGAGCTGAAGGTTGTGGAGAAGAGATATGGAGAAGGGTCGATCCTCAAAGGTAGAAACCATCATCCTCAATCTTAAAGTTTTTGCCGGCCACGTACGTCCACGTAGTGTACTGTTATCGTCTATCATCGTACATGTGTTTCATGGTCTCTTGTGGTATCTACGGTTTACATCTATTCTTTCTATTTCATGGCCGCAATGTTTCTTTTAGTATACGATTACCATAGTGATGCCAGTTCCACAGCGAGCATGAGCGACGGCAGTAGCATCTCTAAGTACTTGACCCAGACTCTGCAGGCGGTACATACGTCGAGGACTTCCGCCGCCGCCTTGACTGTCGTTGTCTCATACAAACCGGATAAGGTCAGTTCCAGTGCAGAAACATGTACAACACTACTTCGGACGAATGGCAGTCAATGTCGGATCGCACACGATCTGTCCTACGGCTCCGGGTCCGTACGCATTAGCTCGTATCTACCTGTATCCGACTCACAGTTCACAAGGTATTGTTCTTATTCCATGGCTGCAATGTTTTCTGTACAATTGAGTCTTATTATATGTTGCTAATTGGAGAAGTATATTCGTGCTAACTGGAGAATAACTGTTTGTAAGAAGCTCACGTCAGATGTTTGCGGTGGTATTTCTATGGCAGTGAGCAATATATGTTTGCCCAGAGTGTTTCATTTTTCGGTGATCTATGATGGCAGTGAGTAATCGGTGGTTATTAATGCCATGGCTGTGAGAAAACTATCCTTGATTTTAACAGTTTAATTAGGAAAAGACAGGTGAAGCAACTACCTTTGTTCGAATTTAACTATTTAGGTCAAACCATGCACTAGGAGAAGAAACCTAACGTGTAGACTTACGTAAACATGCCAATCTGTATTAGTATTACATACACAGTATCATCTGATGGAAAGTGTTGATGCTCCAAATTTTCTCATCAGCAGTTGGTTCATCAGCACTCACATGTCAGGAAGTCGAATGTGAAGACATACTAGGAAACCACATGCAAAGACGAGGACACTATTTTAGGTCAGGATAACCTAAAAACATATATTACCGACTATTATAAGCAGTTATTTGGACCTCCGGAGGATAATTGTGTGTCCCTCGATGAGTCCAGGACTGAGGATGTACCTCAGCTATCGGCTGCCGATAATGATATTCTGGTTGCCCCGTTCTCGGAGAAGGAGGTGTTTGATGCTATTGCACAGATGAAAAACAATAAGGCTCCCGGACCGGATGGATTCCCGACAGAGTTATATAAAAAATGCTGGCACATTATTAAGGGGGATTTACTACCTATGTTCCATGATCTGTTCTCTGGACAGCTTCAACTATTTCACTTGAATTTTGGGACTATCACACTGCTTCCTAAAAAGACGGATGCAGTGAGAATTGAGCAATTCAGGCCGATCTGTCTCCTCAATGTTAGTTTCAAAAATTTCACCAAGGTCGGGACTAACAGACTCACACAGATTGCGCATTCTGTGGTGCAACAGTCCCAAACCGCTTTCATGCCGGACAGAAATATCCTTGAAAGGGTGGTAGTCCTGCATGAAACACTCCACGAAATCCATTCCAAAAAATCAAATAGAGTAATTTTTAAGGTGGATTTCGAGAAAGCGTATGATAAGGTCAAATGGCCATTCCTCCAACAGTCATTGCATATGAAAGGTTTTGATGAAGCCTGGCGCCGACAGGTTGAATCATTTACGCAAAAAGGTAGTGTGGGAATTAGAGTTAATGATGACATAGGTCACTACTTCCAGACACATAAAGGCCTAAGACAAGGAGATCCGATGTCCCCTATCTTGTTTAACATTATGGTGGATATGTTAGCAATTTTGATAGGAAGGTCTAAGGAAAATGGTCAAGTAGGTGGATTGGTACCTCATCTTATTGATGGAGGTGTGTCCATCCTTCAGTACGCTGATGATACAATCATCTTTATGCAGCATGACTTGGCCAAGGTGAGAAATATGAAGCTTGTGTTATGCCTATTTGAACAATTGACCGGGTTAAAGATTAACTTTCATAAGAGCGAGCTGTTCTATTTTGGTAGGGCCAAAGATGAACAGGATGCTTATAGGCAATTGTTTGGGTGTGAGTTGGGAGAGTTACCCTTCTCTTACTTGGGGATTCCAATCCACCATCGTAGGCTAACAAACAGAGAATGGAAGTGCATCGAGGACTGATTTGAGAAGAAAATGAGTTGCTGGAAGGGTAAGCTCATGGCATACGGAGGCCGATTAATCCTAATTAATTCGGTGCTCACGAGTATGCCAATGTTTCTCCTATCGTTCTTTGAGGTCCCAGTTGGTGTTAGGAAGAGACTGGACTTCTATCGATCGCGTTTCTTTTCACAGGGTGATGAGCTTAAAATAAAATATCGGCTTGCTAAATGGGATATCATCTGTAGACCGAAAGACCAAGGGGGTCTAGGTATCGAGAATATAGAAGTTAAGAATAAATGCCTTCTTAGCAAGTGGCTGTGGAAGCTCTCATCGGAGAATGATGGTATGTGGGCTCAAATCCTTCGCAGCAAGTACCTCTAGACAAAAACTTTGTCCCAGGTTACAGTCAGGCCGACCGACTCGCCCTTCTGGAAAGGCCTGATGAAAGTCAAACAGGCCTTGTTTAATAGGACGAAGTTTGTTATTGGAAACGGCACGAGTACACGTTTCTGGGAGGATACTTGGCTCGGCGAGACACCCTTGGCCACCCAGTACCCGTCTTTGTACCGCATTGTTCAACGACGTGAGGTGTTGGTCACATCGGTCTTTCAATCTACCCCCCTTAATATTCAGTTCCGACGAACGCTAGCGGGCAATCGTTGGGAAGAATGGCTCCGTCTAGTTAGGAGACTGATGGAAGTCCAGCTTTCACAACAACCCGATGAATTACGCTGGAAATTGACTAAGTCTGGAGCTTTCATGGCTAAATCAATGTATATTGATGTTATTAATTCGAACTCCATTCCTACGTCCAAGCATGTTTGGGATGTCAAAGTTCCTTTGAAAATAAAAGTGTTTATGTGGTTTGTCCATAAACAAGTTATTTTAACTAAGGACAACTTGATAAAGCGTAATTGGACAGGACCTACTAGGTGTAGTTTCTGCGATCGGGATGAGACTATCAAACACCTCTTTTTTGATTGCCCGTTGGCCAAGGTACTTTGGCAGACGGTCCACATTGCTTTTAATACCAATCCACCGAATTCTGTTAATGCGTTATTTGGGACATGGCTTAATGGGATTGAGCCTGACTTAGCGAGACATATTCGGGTTGGAGTTTGTGCTTTGCTGTGGACTATCTGGACTTGCAGAAATGATTTGGTTTTTAACAGAATATCATGTATACAATTTTTGCAGGTCTTATTCCGAACTACGGCACTGATCCGTTCGTGGTCGCTACTCACCCAGACGGAGGCCAGGGAGCATTTGGTTACTGGGTCCTTCCGCTAGGAGATTGTAGCTCGGGATATCTTCAACCGGTTTGGATGGCGGTCATGTAATAGGATAGGCATTTAGTATCCCTATCTAGTTTTAGCCAGCCAGTTGTGGCGTCTTTTCTTGGCTAGTTGATGTTTCTAGCCCTCTTTGGCTCTGTGTGAGCTTTCTGTGCTTTTTTTTTACTTTAGGAGACCTTTGGAACCATGTTGGCACTACTTTATTTGGTTAATAAGATGGCCGTATGCATCTTTCTGATGCAGAGGCCGGGGAATCCCCCCTTTTCGGAAAAAAAGGAGACTACATGCAAAAAAATTAGATCAGAACAAAAAAATTCAAACCGATCTAATCTTTGTTTTGCTAATTGTGTTTTTAGTTTGAAGAATGATTGTTTTATAATATCCGATGGAAATGATCAACAAATCATAAGATTGTGCTTGCAATTATTATTATAAAGTAATCCGTTGCCTGGTAAGTTCACCTCAGTGGAGCTTGCCATTGTCGAACTCACTCATTCTACATTCTGTATTTTTCTTGCTCTATGCATTGCCCTATTTGCAAGGTTGGAACCCGGAATTCTAGACTTTTTTTCTATTTTATGCACAATTCTTGCATTGTAGACATGCCTCTATGGTATATTTACCACAAAGTTTAGTGCCACAAGAAGATAAGAAATAATTTGAAGAATGAGAATTCTTTAGCAGCAACGAAGGCTCATGGATTGAATAACAACTTGAACTTCATCTGATTACAATACTTCTGTTCCAATCAAAAGTTCCAGTGTGATGTACGTAGCGATATGATGCTTAACTGTGCGGTCTAATATTTTTTAACAGGTTACACTAGCAAATATCTACACCCAAAAATGTTGAAGATCAAGAATTAGGGGAATAACACGAGTACACGAATTCTGGAAATGGATCATGGGCGTCATGCTCAAAGAAAGTCTTCGTTCCATGAAGCACTGTATGTGCTGTTTCCGAAGATAATTATTCGATCTCGAGTGATCGATCGAGTCAATGCATGCGATCTCCTGTTGATACCAAATTGATCTAAAACTAAGATTTTCATCATTGCTGATACTTTTGTCTACACAAGTCGTATACCTCCCTATAGCCCACATTACTTCCTTAACCTCCAAATTATCATACTCTGACTAAGAACTCCAACAATTAGTACATTTAGTTGACAACCTCCCGTTTATAGGGACTTATATGATATTTCTATTTCTGTTGGATTAGAGCACTGAACTTGGCTTTCCTATAAGGTTTCCCTTCTTTTTGAGAGCTATAGATGGGGATCACCTGTCTCATTTGTTTTATAATCGACCATAGGAATTCAAGAACCATTGCTCTGTTCAAACTGTTGCCAAGTCGGTGCCAAGCTTTATCTATATTTAACCAAGAAGAAGAACAAAAATGATCAAATCAATTAATTGTTCCCTAAAAAAGAGATCAAAATCTTTTGAAATTATATAATATGTAGAAATACAAGATTCTAAAAAGGAGGTTAGACACGTGATCCAAGTGAAGGTTTAGGGGAAGGAGGTGGTGTGAGAAAGTTGTCGATTTGTCTTCATGCAAGGTGAGAGTGATTAAGAAGCCACAAAGACGGCCAGGGAGGAAAGAGCGGGAGTGTGAATCAATTAATTGACAGCGTTATGGATAAATGCATACTCCCTTGGTGAAGAGTGTGCGTTTGGCTTTAAAATTTGTCCACAAAAGAGTGTACTTCTATCTCCCCAATGCACTTTAAAGTAGGAAAAATGTTTCTATCTCATCACACAGTAATCAAGACCAATAACATTCTACACATGGTCTTCATAATTTTTACATGGATTTAGCTCATTGGGGGTTGGGTAATTAAAAAGGCGAGAGATGGTGGCTTGCGCCTTTTCAATGCATTGTTTACTCCACTCCATAATTTGTCCTAAAAATTTTCTATACTTTTCACCGGACAAAGGGAGTAGAACTCATTCATTTGAGTTTAAAATAGTTATGGGTGAAAATAGAAGAAACAAAATGTACTAATATCGAACCACAACAAAGATGGGAAACTGAGGTTGTAGCAGAAACAGGGAGAATCATTCGACGGGTTGGAAGTGGGTCGAGATAGAAATATATTAACAAACATGGGCTACTGAGGTTGTAGGTGAAACAGGGAGAATCATTCAACGGGTTGGAAGTGGGTCGAGATAGAAAATTATGCACATTAGATACTGATAATGACTCGGTTTTCTGAAGAAAGAAAGTTGCATTGTAGGGATTTACTATTTAAGAAAAGTTATGGCAGTTGCTCGCGATAGATTCATTTGTTTGCCCGTGGCAACGCACGGGCATTTAGCTAGTATAAATAAAGAATGAGTTCACAACAGTATCAAAAGTGGTGATTTATTTTCTTATACTAACGGAGTTTACGAGTTTTATGTTGAGTTTTGTGTTGTGAAGTTTTCAAGTTTTGGGTAAAGATTCGATGAATTATGGAATAAGGAGTGACAAGAGCCTAAGCTTGGGGACGCCCAAGGCACCCCAAGGTAATATTCAAGGACAATCAAGATCCTAAGCTTGGGGATTCCCCGGAAGGCATCCCCTCTTTCGTCTTCATTCATCGGTAACTTTACTTTGAGTTATATTTTTATTCACCACATGATATGTATTTTGCTTGGAGCATCATTTTATTTTACTTGTTGTTTGAATAATATCCCAAGATATGATATTCTTAAATATTAGAGAGTCTTCACATAGTTACATAATTATTCGACTACTCATTAATCTTCACTTATATCTTTCGGAGTAGTTTGTCGATTGCTCTAGTGCTTCACTTATATCTTTTTGAGAACGACGGTGGTTTTATTTTGAAGAAATAGATGAACTCTCATGCTTCACTTATATTATTTTGAGAGTCTTAAACAACATGGTAATTTGCTTTGGTTATGAATTTAGTCCTAATATTATGGGCATCCAAGAGGGATATAATAAAAACTTTCATATGAAGTGCATTGAATACTATGAGAAGTTTGATTATTTATGATTGTTTTGAGATATGAAGATGATGATATTAGAGTCATGCTAGTAGAGTAGTTGTGAATTTGAGAGATACTTGTGTTAAAGTTTGTGATTTCCGTAGCATGCACATATGATGAACCGTTATGTGATGAAGTTGGAGCATGATTTATTTATTAATTGTCTTCTTTATGAGTGGCGGTCGGGGACGAGCGAAGGTCTTTTCCTACAAATCTATCCCCCTGGGAGCATGCGCGTAGTACTTCATTTCGATAACTAATAGATTTTTGCAATAAGTATGTGAGTTCTTTATAAATAATATTGAGTCCATGGATTATACGCACTCTCACCCTTCCACCATTGCTAGCCTCTCTAGTACCGCGAACTTTCGCCGGTACCATACACCCACCATATATCTTCCTCAAAACAGCCACCATACCTACCTATTATGGCATTTCCATAGCCATTCCGAGATACATTGACATGCAACTATCCACCATTCTATTTATTATGACACGCTTCATCATTGTCATATTGCTTTGCATGATCATGTAGTTGACATCGTATTAGTGGCAAAGCCACCTTTCATCATTCTTTCATACATGTCACTCTTGATTCATTGCACATCCCCGTACACCGCCAGAGGCATTCACATAGAGTCATATTTTGTTCTAAGTATCGAGTTGTAATTCTTGAGTTATAAAGTAAATAAAAGTGTGATGATCTTCATTATTAGAGCATTGTCCCAGTGAGGAAAGGATGATGGAGACTATGATTCCCCCACAAATCGGGATGAGACTCCAAATGAAATAAAAAAATAAAAGAAAAAAAGAGGCCAAAAAAAGAGAAGGCCCAAAAAAACAAAAAAAACAAAGAGAGAAAAAGAGAGAAGGGGCAATGCTACTATCCTTTTACCACACTTGTGCTTCAAAGTAGCACCATAATCTTCATGATAGAGAGTCTCCTATGTTGTCACTTTCATATACTAGTGGGAATTTTCATTATAGAACTTGGCTTGTATATTCCAATGATGGGCTTCCTCAAATGCCCTAGGTCTTCATGAGCAAGTAAGTTGGATGCACACCCACTTAGTTTCTTTTTGAGCTTTCATACACTTATAGCTCTAGTGCATCTATTGCATGACAATCCCTACTCACTCACATTGATATCTATTGATGGGCATCTCCATAGCCCATTGATACGCCTAGTTGATGTGAGACTATATATCTTCTCATTTTTGTCTTCTCCACAACCACCATTCTATTTCACCTATAGTGCTATATCCATCGCTCACGCTCATGTATTGCGTGAAGATTGAAAAAGTTTGAGAACATCAAAAGTATGAAACAATTTCTTGGCTTGTCATCGGGGTTGTGCATGATTTAAGTATTTTGTGTGATGAAGATAGAGCATAGCCAGACTATATGATTTTGTAGGGATAACTTTCTTTGGCCATGTTATTTTGAGAAGACATGATTGCTTTATTAGTATGCTTGAAATATTATCGTTTTTATGTCAATATTAAACTTTTGTTTTGAATCTTATGGATCTGAATATACTTGCCACAATAGAGATGATTACATTGATAAATATGTTAGGTAGCATTCAGCATCATAAATTCTGTTTTTATCATTTACCTACTCAAGGACGAGCAGGAATTAAGCTTGGGGATGCTTGATACGTCTCCAACGTATCTATAATTTTTGATTGTTCCATGCTATTATATTATCCATCTTGCATGTTTTATATGCATTTATATGCTATTTTATATGATTTTTGGGACTAACCTATTAACCTAGAACCCAGTGCCAGTTTCTGTTTCTTTCCTTGTTTTTGAGTTATACAGAAAAGAAATATCAAACGGAGTCCAATTGACTTGTCAATTTTCGTGGATTATTTATGGACCAAAAGAAGCCCCCGAAGTAAAAGAGTTGGACCAGAAGAGTCCCGAGCCATCCACGAGGGTGGAGGGCACGCCCTACCCCCTGGGCATGCCCCCCTATCTCATGGCTAACTTGGAGAACCCCCCTGATGTGAGACCGACGCCAAAAATTCCTATAAATACAGAAACCCCCGAAAAGAAACCTAGATCGGGAGTTCCGCTGCTGCAAGCCTCTGTAGCCACCAAAAACCAATCGGGACCCTGTTCCGGCACCCTGCCGGGGGGGGACTCATCACCGGTGGCCATCTTCATCTTCCCGGCACTCTCCATGACAAGGAGGGAGTAGTTCACCCTCGGGGCTGAGGATATGTACCAGTAGTATGTGTTTGATCTCTCTTTCTCTCGTATTCTTGACTTGGCACGATCTTGATGTATCGCGAGCTTTGCTATTATAGTTGGATCTTATGATGTTTCTCCCCCTCTACTCTCTTGTAATGGATTGAGTTTTCCATTTGAAGTTATCTTATCGGATTGAGTCTTTAAGGATTTAAGAACACTTGATGTATGTCTTGCGTGGGATGCCGGTGGTGACAATGGGGTATTCTATTGATTCACTTGATGTATGTTTTGGTGATCAACTTGCGGGTTCCGTGACCTTGGGAATCAATGAATAGGGGTCGGCACACATTTTCATCTTAACTCTTCGGTAGAAACTTTGGGGCACTCTTTGAAGTTCTTTGTGTTGGTTTGAATAGATGAATCTGAGATTGTGTGATGTATGTCATATAATCATACCCACGGATACTTGAGGTGACATTGGAGTATCTAGGTGACATTAGGGTTTTGGTTGATGTGTGTCTTAAGGTGTTATTTTACTACGAACTCTAGGGTTGTTTGTGACACTTATAGGAATAGCCCAATGGATCGATCGGAAATAATAACTTTGAGGTGGTTTCGTACCTTACAATAATCTCTTCGTTTGTTCTCCGCTATTTGTGACTTTGGAGTGACTCTTTGTTGCATGCTGATGGATTGTTATATGATCCAATTATGTTATCCATGTTGAGAGAACTTGCGCTAGTGAAAGTATGAATCCTAGGCCTTGTTTAGAAGCATTGCAATACCGTTTGTGCTCAATTTTATCATTAGTTACCTTGCTGTTTTTATAATTTTAGATTACAAAAACCTATATATATCATCCATATTGCACTTGTATCACCATCTCTTCGCCGAACTAGTGCACCTATACAATTTACCATTGTATTGGTGTGTTGGGGACATAAGAGACTCTTTGTTATTGGTTGCAGGGTTGTTTGAGAGAGACCATCTTCATCCTACGCCTCCACGGATTGATAAACCTTAGGTCATCCACTTGAGGGAAATTTCCTACTGTCCTACAAACCTCTGCACTTGGAGGCCCAACAACATCTACAAAAAGAAGGTTATGTAGTAGACATCACCTAACGAGGAGCAGAAGGAAATGACAAGTGGTTTTTAGCAAGGTAATGTCTGCAATGGATAAAACTGTAAGTAGAGGAGTAGTTTGATAGCAAGATAATTTGTAACGAGCAAGTAACGATAGTAGTAACAAAAGTGCAGCAAGGTAGCCCAATCCTTTTTGAGGCAAAGGACAGGCCAAAACGGTCTCTTATGATAAGCAAAGTGTTCTTGAGTGTACACTGGAATCTCATCTAGTCACTTTCATCATGTTGGCTTAATTCGTGCTTGCTATTTTGATAATTTGATATGTGGGTGGACCGTTGCTTAGGTGTTGTTCTTACTTTAACAAACCTCCTACTTATAATTAACCCCCTCACAAGCATCCGCAACTACGAGAAAAGTATTAAGAATAAATTCTAACCATAGCATTAAACTTTTGGATCCAATCGGTCTCTTACGGAATAGCGCATAAACTGGGGTTTAAGCTTCTGTCACTCTCGCAACCCACCATCTAATAACTACTCCACAATGCATTCCCTTAGGACCAAATATGGTGAAGAGTCATGTAGTCGACATTCACATGACACCACTAAGGGAATCACAACATACATATCATCAAAATATCGAACACATATCAAGTTCACATGATTACTTGCAACATGATTTCTTCTGTGACCTCAAGAACGAAAGTAACTACTCACAAATGATAATCATGCTCAAGATCAGAGGGGTATTAAATAGCATAATGGATCTGAACATATAATCTTCCACCAAATAAACCATATAGTAATCAACTACAAGATGTAATCAACACTACCAGTCACCCACATGCACCAATCTATAGTTCTGGTACAAATATTAAATACAAGAGATGAACTAGGGTTTGAGAGGAGTTGGTGTTGTTGAAGATGTTGATGAAGATAGCCCTCCCTAGATGGGAGAGTTGTTGGTGATGATGATGACGATGATTTCCCCCTCCGGGAGGGAAGTTTCCCCGGCGGAATCGCTCCGCCAGAGGGCAAAAGTGTTTCTGCCCAGGTTCCGCCTCGAGACGGCAGCGCTTCGTCCCAAAAGTCCTCTCCTTATTTATTTTTTCTAGGTCAAAATGACTTATATACCAGAAGAGGGGCACCGGAGGTGGCCCTGGGTGAGCACAACCCACCAGGGCGCGCCTGGGCTCCCTGGCGCTCCCAGGTGGGTTGTGCCCACCTGGTGGGCCCCCTCTGGCACTTATTGACTCCACAAATTCTTATTTATTTCATAAAAAATCCTCGTGAAGTTTCAGCTCATTTGGAGTTGTACAGAATAGGTAGCCTGACGTATCTTTTTCAGGTCCGGATTTTCAGCTGCCAGAATTCTCCCCCTTTGTGTATATCTTGCATATTATGAAAGAAAAGGCATTAGAATTACTCCAAAAAGCATTATTATACAATAAAACAACATAAATAACAGTATGAAAACATGATGCAAAATGGACGTATCAGCGGCCGACGCCGAACCTGGCCTGGGATCCTCAACCGTGCTCCTCCCAAAGGCACGCGGTCATCTCCATGGTGGTCATCGGTCACCCACGGCACTAGGCCTTCACGAGGTCGAGGTTTGCGCGGACCAAGGCCGACGCCTCGTAGGACTTGGCGAACGCGATGCGGTGCACCGTGTTGCGCCGGCAGCCTGGCTGCCCTCTCATCTATCGTGACGATGCTCCACGGCGATGAGGAGTCGTTGCCGCCGCGACCACCGAGGTAGTGAAAGCGGCGCCTGCACGCCTTTGGGATCGCCGGCGGACCACCTCCCTTTGAGGTCTAGCTAGGAATGTTCGCACCTTATTAGTGTCCAATAAAAATGTTGTAGCAACTAGCCCATTAGTACCAAAAAAAAGTTGCGTTGTTGAATGCTGGCCTAAATGACGTGAAAAGTCGCCTAAAAAGGAGCTTGCCTCAAACTTCATTTAAACGACATAGCACAATGTAGGGATTAAAACGCATCGAGCTCGGCAGAAAACCGGCGCCACCCTTTTGCTCCCAAGAAAACCGGTCAGCTAATTTTTTTTCCTCCCCAAATAGAAAACGGTTAAAACATCGACAACTCCTCGCTTTGATTTTTTTGCATGGAGTTTGAAAATGTTCATGAATTCAAATAAAAATTCAAGATTTTTGAAAAATACTCATTGATTTATAGAACTGTTTTCAAATTAATAAAATATTCATAAATCTTTAGAAATGTTCATGAGATAAAAAATAAATGAACTATATTTCATGACTGATTACTTTTTCAATATGCTCATTAATTTAGGAAATCGAGAACAAAAATAAAATTAGAGAAACCCCCAAAAGGGAACAGAGAACACAAAAGAAAACCGCAAACTCATGCGGGCGACTGTCTTATTGGGCTGTCTACAAAGTCGCCTCTGTACGGAAAAAGACTTCATGAAATGGGCTGGCCCTTGGCGCGGAGACTGTGCTATTTGCATGCTTGGCCCACATTCATTCCTAGTGACTGAAGACTAGGAATTTCTCTATTTTCCGGCCTGAAATAATCGAAGGCCAACATTGGATATCGCAGCTCCTGTACAAACGGCGAGGATCCTATTCCCAGCACACGTTCGGGGATCCCAACTCCTATTTGGTGCCTTAAGCGCTGGTTAACGCGCATTCTGCAAACCGGTGGACACTCCCTCCACTGCACTGGTATCTCATGTAGGTTTTTCTAAAGGTTCCTCACTTTGTTTTCTTTTCCTTTCATCTTCTTTCTTTGTTTTCTCATTTATCACTTTTTTCACATTCAAGACCTTTTCCCAAATTTGCTAACATTTTTTTTCAAATTTGAAAACTTTTTCAATTTTTTTCTAAATATTTTATTAAAACTTTTCTAAATACTTTTTCAAATTCGTGATTTTATCATCATTCTGAGCTTTTTCAAGACTAGAACTTCTTTCACATTCGTGAACTTTTCTAAAATTTGCAAGTTTTTTTCCGGAATTCATAAACATTTAAAAAAAAGTTGAACTTTTTCTAAAACAATTGTTAGCCTTTTCCTGCTTTGCAAAATTCACCAATCAACTCTTCGTGGTCAACAGTCAATGGTTACTATTGGACCAGCCAGCAGTCAACGATCGCATGTCTACTGGCCCGATATTGTCTCAAGAAAAAAAAAGGATAGACGACACTATCTCAAGAAAAAAAATGACTATACGGTGATTAGGAGCTCTCTTTGTGGAGAAAGCGAACATACATGCAGCCCTGCACACATCTTTTTTCCCTTTCTTCTTTTTCACTTGGTTTTTTCTTTTCACTTTTCTAATCAGTCATAATTTTTTGACAAATTCGTTAATAATTTTCTAAATATGTAAATTCTTTTCAAAAGACAGAGTTTTTTTAGAAATTTACATGTTTTACACAATCTTGAGTATTCTGAAATTAATGAAGTTTTTCCAAAATAACGAACATTTAATGAAATCCATGAACATTTTTTGAATTCCCAAACAATTTCTAAAATCCTGAATTTTACGAATATTTGATCATTTTTTAAATTCGAGGACTTGTTTTTGATATGAGAACTGTTTTGAATGAACGAAAATTCTATTGGAATTACAAAAAATATTGGATAGGCGAAAAATATTTAAATTCTTGAATAATTTTTAATTTGCAAACAATTTTTCAATTGGAGCATGTTTTTTGAATTTGGAATACTTTTTATATCCGTGACCAAAATTTTGAATTCATGAACATTTCTCAATTTGATGAACATTTTTTGAATTTGGCATTTTAAAAAATCTGTGAATATTCTTTGAATCCGAGAGCAGTTATCAAATTCACATTTTTTGTAAACTCAGAACATTTTAAATGCGGGGTACACTTTTCGTTTTCTGAACATGTTAAAACTCATAAAAAAGTTTTAACATTTTTTTTTGAAATGCCAAATATTTTTATTAATCAAAAAGAAGAAGCGAAAATTTAAAAACATAGTAAAAATGAAGGGGTGTGCCCGCCCCGCATATGGGCTGGCCCGGAAGCACTAGAGAAGGCGGGCGTTGCGTGTTTGCGGGTCACCGAGCGCCATGTGCGCTCAATAGGAGGTCCCATACACTGGCAGTGCTGTGTTGAGAACAACATGTTAAGGGACACCCCATGAGGCAGCCATGCAAGGGTCACTTTGGTGGACTGAGAGCGCACCAAGTGTTCCGTCCAACTGCTGCCACGCTGGGATTTTGTTTCTTTTTTTGATACACATTTTCAGGTTTGAGATGTCTTTTCCGTGTGTTTCATCTTTTTAGTTAATAATTTTCTGCGCCCTTTTTTCTGTTTCCACATGAAGCACAGATGTGCATCTCGGAAAGTGATAAAAATCGCGTGTTTACTTGCTTCCACGAGAAAAGCAGAGTTGCTTCTTGTGGAGGTATGGATTTGCTTCACAAGAAGCACATCGGTGCGTCTCGGAAAAAAATATTTTTTTCTTCCACGATAAGAATGGATTTTGTTTCTCATGGATGTACAGATTAGCTTCCACTAGAAGCACAACC
Source organism: Triticum dicoccoides (assembly GCF_002162155.2). Taxonomy (NCBI): domain Eukaryota; kingdom Viridiplantae; phylum Streptophyta; class Magnoliopsida; order Poales; family Poaceae; genus Triticum; species Triticum dicoccoides. Next base: position 78,581,896 of record NC_041391.1, read on the forward strand.
ATGCCTTGTTTTTCATCCACGAGAAGCACATATTCACTTCTTGTGGAGGCACATATTTTCTTCCGCGGGAAGCACGGCTGTGCCTCTCGAAAAGTGAAATATATCATGATTTTTTGCTTCCACGAGAAGCACACATTTGCTTCTCGTGGACTTGGAGGTAGGGATTTTGTTTCTGTGAGAAGCACAATGGTGTCTCTCGGAAAGGGGGAAAAGTGAAAAACAAATGTGTTCTGGCTCCGGTTTTTTACTTCTAGTTTTTTCTAAAAAAAAGTTCGTCATAACATATTAACATGTGATCTGGTTTCAAAGATCTTGACTCCGGAAATCCAATAGTGAAAATAGTTCACGATTTGAACACACAGTTCAACAGATAAAACATTTTGAATAAACGGATCTATAAAAAAACTCACCGGTTGGTAAAACTGCGCCACTTGTCAGCCTGTGAGAAGGTGGGAGCAACCTTGGCAAGGGGTATCTCTTAACTAGTGATTTCGTGCTATGTCTCGCTTATAGCGAGACCTAGTGTGATCTAGCCATGACCTCGTTTTTTTCATGTTTATTGATTTTGTTTATACTTCTGAATATTCTATATAAATATATGACAACAAAAACTTTATGTTAAAACATTTGATTTTTTGATAATCAATCATCTAGAAAATGTTAAATGTATATAAAGAAAATGTTTCTCATGTATACCATACATATACAATGTTTGTGAAAAAATATGAAAATGTATATAAAGTTAATCCTATATTGTATTTAAAAATATGTTAAATATGTATTAGGAAAATATTAATCAAATATTTTAAAAAAATGTATATAAAAAGGTTGACCATGTATCAAAAAATAGTTAATCTTGCATCTGAAAAATGATAAATCAGTATGGAAATTTTTTAGCCATAGATTAGCAAAATCTTAATCCTGTATTGGATAAACTTTAATCAAGCTTTGAAATGTGTATAGAAAATATTGACAATGTATTCAAAAAAATTTAAACTGTATTTTACAAATATTATTTATGATTTTAGAAAAATGAAAATGTGTATAGTACAAATATTGGCCATGTATTCAAAAACTGAGAAAAATAAATGAAAAGAAAAAAGGGACGAAAACTAAAAAAGAAACAAAAAAGAACAACAAAGAAAGCTGAAAAAGAAATAAATCTGAAAACCGAGAAAGGAACAAAGAAAGAGGAAGAAAAAAGATAGAAAACGAAAAACTATGAAGACCGTGAAACCTGGTGAAGAAATTAAGAGAATTGAAAGACAAAGAAAAGTGAATAAAGAGAAGAAACCAGGACATCAACCAGCACAAAATTAACTTTCACAAGAGCGAATTGTTCTGTTTTGGAAGAGCGAATGATGACCAGGAGGCGTATAAGCAATTATTCGGATGTGAATTGGGTTCATTACCGTTCACGTACTTAGGTATACCCATTCATCATCGTAAGCTGACTAACAAGGAGTGGAAGTGTATCGAGGATCGTTTTGAGAAGAAACTGAGATGTTGGAAAGGGAAGCTCATGTCATATGGAGGGCGATTAATTCTGATTAATTCGGTTCTCACCAGTATGCCTATGTTTCTCCTATCCTTTTTTGAGGTCCCGGTGGGGGTCAGGAAGAGGTTAGACTTTTATCGATCACGATTCTTCTGGCAGAATGATGAGCTTAAACGAAAGAATAGGCTTGCAAAATGGGACATCATCTGTAGGCCAAAGGACCAAGGGGGTCTAGGCATTGAAAATCTGGATGTCAAGAACAGATGTCTCCTCAGCAAATGGCTATTCAAACTTTCGTCCGAGACGGAGGCTACTTGGGCTCAGATTTTGCGAAATAAGTACCTTCACTCTAAAACATTGGCATAGGTGATTGTGAGACCGACTGACTCACCGTTTTGGAAAGGGTTGATGAGAGTCAAGCCACTCTTTTTTAACAGGGCTAGATTCTTAGTCGGAAATGGAGCTAATACGAGGTTCTGGGAGAATACGTGGCTTTGGGAGACGCCCCTTGCACTTCAATATCCTACTTTATACAACGTTGTTCAACGGCGAGAAGCTTACGTTGCAAACGTTTTACAATCCACTCCCCTAAATATTAGCTTTCGAAGGACGCTAGTTGGCAATCGTTGGGAGGTCTGGCTGCATCTTGTTAGACGGTTGATGGATGATCAGCTGTCTCAGCAGCCAGATAGGCTGTATTGGAAACTGACCAAGGACGGCGTGTTCTTGGTCAAATCCATGTATCTGGATGTCATAAACTCTAGTGTCATTTCCTTCTCGAAGCACGTCTGGAAAGTAAAGGTACCTTTGCGAATCAAAGTGTTTATGTGGTTTGTGCATAAACAAGTCATTTTGACAAAGGATAATCTGGCAAAACGTAATTGGATTGGTTCTGCTAGGTGTAGTTTTTGTGATCATAACAAAACTATCAAACACCTCTTTCTAGATTGTCCGCTGGCTAAGATTCTTTGGCGTTCAATTCATATTGCTTTTAATATTACTCCGCCTAACTCTATCAATATGTTATTTGGAACGTGGCTTGATGGGGTTGACTCAGATTTAGCGAGGCACATTCATGTTGGAGTTTGTGCCTTATTATGGGAAGTCTGGAACTGCAGAAATGATTTGGTGTTTAACAGATCAACGAATATTCACTTTTTGCAGGTTATCTTCAGGGCCACAGCTTTGATCCGTATGTGGTCGCTACTCACTCCGACGAAGGCCAGGGGTCGTTTGGCTACTGCGTCTACCCGATGGGAGATGGTAGCTCGGGTTATTTTCAACCGATTTGGATGGCGGTCATGTAATAGGATAGGCATGTAGCCGGTTGTGGCTTTCGATTTCGCTCTTCTGAGCTTTTTGTTTCTTTTTTTACTTCGAGACTTGGAGACTTTGTTGATGGTTTACTTTTAATAATATGAGCCGTATGCATCTTTCTGATGCAGAGGCTGGGGTAAAACCCATTTTCGAAAAAAAAATCAACCAGCACAAGGGATCTTCCGGATTAGAAACAACGAAAGGAAAAAAAAACATACCAAAATCGTCCCGGTCTAGTAACACTCGCCTGTACACCGGTACTCCTTTTTTTTACCATCCGAATAAAGCGTTTTCTTTCTTTTTTTTTGCCCTTTGCCATTTTTCTTTCATTTTATGGTTTTCCTTTTTATTTTTCAATTTTATACTCTATTTCCTATTATATTTTACCCCTTTTGTTCAGATTTTCCTTTATATCTCTGTTTTCCCCCATGTATATAATGTATTGGAGTTATTTCAAAACAGGTTTATATAATAACTTGGTCATGGAATACTATAATTTTTCAGAGATTTTATTTGACAGAAAAAACAAATTTAATACAAGGGAGTATATCATTCTAATGAATTATGTTAACATTTCCGAACTACATCAAACATACTTCTCACAATGTAGAACATAATTTTAAAATTGTTCACAACAATTTTACCGTCAAAGCAGTTTTAACATTTTTAGAAAGATGCATGGAAATTTTAAGCACGTGAGCACTTCACATAGTTTGTTTTAAATAGACGAGGAGCATATTAAAGTCTGTATGAAATACTATTATTTGTGAAAAACAATTATAAGAAATTGGATGAACATTTTCTTAATCACCCGTGAACCAACCCATGAACATTCAAATTGGTTTCTTGATCGGTGAAACATGTTTTTTTATCTGTTACATTTTTTAGTATAAACAAAATAAAAGTTTACATTTCTGCGGGTGCAAAAGTAATTTTATTACTCAATCATCTAGATGTCATTCGTACATAGCTGGGAAAAAATTAATTGTAGCCACATGCAATTTTTGTTTTAAAAATTATTTGTTGTTCAAGTGCAACTTACTTTTATATCTATTACACGGTTGAACACTAGTCAGTCGCACACAGTTGCATATCCATCAACCACACGTCATTTTGTTTTCTTTTTATTTCATTGTTACATTAAAGATTCCCTTTTGTTTCTTAAAAATGCCAACTGATATTTTGGAAGAAAGGATGAAAGGACAACAGAAGAAAGCGAGATGAAGAGAAGGAACGGATCATCAGTGACCTTATTAGTGACAAAAGAATAAAAAACAAGATATGATGGACAAGCCCAGCCTAAAATGTCTAGCCCACACGGTGAAAAGGCAGACAAACAGTCAGTGCAGATAGCTAAAGCCCACAATGACAAATGCAACCCAACTACAGGAGAGTCAACGCTCAAAAAAAAGAAAAACTACACGAGAGTGAAAACAGGCCAAAACACATGAAGTCAGCTGACAGAGACTTGGTTAGGTCTCAGCCGATCGAGTTCCAAAAAAACAGTCTCAGTTGACTGAGTCTTAGCTAGACCCATTGACAAAACCCTCGCCACAATAGACGGCGGGAAGCCATCCAGGCCCATGCCAAAAAATGGCTACTCGTGTCGCGGCTAGACCACTCGGACTCTAACGACAAACATTTTAGAAAGAAAAAACCTTACGCGCAACCGACCATCCATCTCATGTCATCATCACCCCAAAGGCTTCTTCACGTGAGATCGGACTCCAAGATGATGCAACAAGGCACAATAAGGGTTGGCATATCTGGTGAAATGTTCGCCACAAGAGATAACATTTGCGAACGATTCGTATGGCAGTTTCAATGTTTTTGGGCCCGAGTGGCTTTATTTGCAAAACTGCCATAGCATTTAATTTTGAGTGTGAAAAAAACCCAATCTGCATCGTAGGATTGAGATTGTGTGGCACTTTAGGCGTTCGTTGGCATTTGCTCCCTGGCGAACATTCGCCAGTTACTATTTCCACACAATAAACCTCTCAGACACATCGGAGAGAATCATTACTGTCATCGTTGCCAAACAAGATGCCACACCAACGGATCCAGGGCCACCTCCCAATATCAAGCAGCCACCCGGCTATATCGACAAACAAAGATGTAAGGTTCGGCGCCACCATCTATTCAATGCAGTTAGGGTGTGTTTGGTAGTATGTATAGACCTAGCCTAGTTGTTCTTCTCTAATACATGTTGAGTGTAGACATGATGAGTTCATGCATTTGTTGTTGTTTGGTAGCGGTGTATGCGCTGAGACATGCTAAGTTGAAACTTTGTTTGGCAGCCTGCATGTGTTTAGACATGATGAACAATTTTGAATTCCGAATATTCCAAAAAACATGAACAAAAATTTAAACATATTTTGAAATTATGAAGTTTTATTAAAAATTTAAACAAAATTTGGAACTATGAATATTTTTTGATAATTTAAATAAAAGTATGAAATTCTGAATATTTTTTGAAAATTTAAACATATTTTGAAATTTGAACTTTTTTGGAAAATTTAAACATATTTTGAAAATTTGAATTGTTTTATTTTTTTAAAATTCTTGTACATTTTATGAAAATTTAAACAAAACTTGTCTGAGCATTTTTTGTTTTTTTAAATCCTAAACTTTTATGAAAATGTAAAGAAAACTGAAATTCCGAACATTTTTGAAAAAAAATAAAAAATGAAATTCTAAACATTTATTGAAAATTTAAGGAAAATGAAATCCTAAACATTTTTTTAAAATTTAAACAAAATTTAATATTATTAGCTTTTTTCAAAATTTAAACATATATGGACGTGGTTTTGTGGGTGGGGACGAGGGTCAAGACGAGCATGGCTGCCTCCATGCACCCTCTCTGGGGTGCATGAGATGGGCATGGCTGAATGCCCTTTTTTGCATCAGACGGGCATAATCCGGATGAACCATGCATGCACACTACTGAACAAAGAAAAGTGGGTCGGATTGCGAATTTTTGCCCTCGTGCATACTCCATGCACCTACCAAACACACCCTTGGAGGAAGCGTTTTCCCCCGGAGTTTCGGAAGGAGGACATAGGTAACCTGACAACGACGTCTCCAAAATGGCTAGCTAGTGGCGACAAGGGCATTGCCATTGCCGGCTCCGACCGAGCCGAAGCAAAAGCACTATTTTCGCCCCAAGGTTCCAAAACATGTACGCCGCAGCATCGGCCGATGACACCTGCAGCCCAGCTTGGCCACCACCCAGCCACCCCACAGTAGCAGGTGCAGCAAATCCTTGGCCACTGGTACCTGCGGACAAGTATCGGCAGGCGTACAAATCGTTGATTATTACCGGTGCCTGACGAACTACAATCAGCAAGCCGGCCGTGCATTATGGATGTACTGTCAGAACGCGCACAGCTAGAAAGACCCGGTCCAAGACGGCTGTGTCCCACCAAAACCACATGCAGAAGAAGATAGAGGAAGCCTGAGCAAGCATGTGTCCCACGCACAGTCGAAGTTGGAAAATTAAAGCCTCGAATATTGAAGCTTCGCACAGTCAAAAGATCCCCGATCCGTGCAGGTTCCCATGCATCTCTACGTGCTATATATACGGACCATCTCCTCCTTCCAATCCAGAAACCACAAGCAGCACCAGCAAGCAAACCACACCACAGTCCACAGCTTCCAGCTCCAGATACATACAGGGGTGAGAACTTGAAGCAAACGTGTACATACCCTTGTTCGATCTCCGCCGACAACTGTGTTCATTGTTGTTGTTCTTGCTGCAGATTTCCAGATTTCCGCGGAGATGGGTGACGCCAAGTCGTCATGGCCAGAGGTGCTGGGGGCGCCGTCCGAGGTGCGCGTGTTCGTGGCTCCCGTCGGCTCCGTCGTCACCACCGACTTCGACGACAAGCGCGTCCGCGTCTTCGTCAGCACCCGCGGCGACGTCGCCAGGGTCCCCAACATCGGCTAGGACGATCACGCTCCATCATGCATGTAATATATGCTAGTGTGATCGGCATGCATGCATCGTCATGGTTCATGTTAGCCAAGATTATTATGTATTGTACGCGTACGCACCTATGTACTATTCAACATTATATTGTATCTCCATTGCAATAAAGCTCACTGATTGTGGTCAGACTTGGTTCATTATGTGTGCGCCCACGGAAAAACTATTCTCGGTTGCCAGTTTGCCACCAAGTCGGACACATGCTAGAGTACACAAGAACGTATAGCTGTTAGTTTCTTTGAGAAGACATGGAGACATTACAGTAAGAGCAGTTTCTAAAAATAGGACAATTGATTAATTTGCGCTTAATCAGTGTACATTTGTGTCATTTCAGTTTAAAGCAGACAAAAATAGATAATTAATTTATGCTTAATCAACATATAAACATCAAACTCATCATTTATGAGGCGTTACAGACATTAATTCTCGGGAATATGTAGCCCAGCGGATTGTAAAGTTTCTCATAAGCTATCTGTGATATCAACCTCTTTCTTTTTTACATGATAATACATGTCCCATTCATGAAATAAAGGTCAAGACAAACCACGTAGACACTGAATACCAACCAGATATCTCAAACAAATGTCTAGATCCAATTAAGCTCTCCTAGACGAACTGTAATATACTACAAATATCAGTAACTCTCTACATGCACTCACAAATACCAGTAACTCTCTACAATGCAGTAGACCCTGCTTACTCCCTTAGTTTAATAACATTGGAGTTATGGAGTATGCCTCTAGCCCTCTACCCTGTCAATGGATAGGGAGAGAACAAAATATTGATAAATACCGATTCCTATTACTGATACATAGTAAATAAAGAGTTCTCGTGGTTCAGAATCCACAAAATTTGTGTTTGATCCTAACTGAAGCCAAAAGGCTGTTGCTGTGTCGCAGCCACTCCAGGAGAGCTTACTTTTGTATTCTGAAGCAAACACGAGTTTAATTTAAAAATGTACTCCCTCCGTCCCATAATGTAAGATGTTTTTTGACACTACACTAGAGTAGAAAAACGTCTTACATTATGGGACGGAGGGACTAGATGTAAAGTACTGTCAATCATTGGCTACAGTGGTGCTTTGTTTTAAGTTTTTGTGTGGGAGAATCCTTGGCTATACCAGGTAAAGGTGGCCAAGGCTCACACGTTAAAGCATCACATTGTCAACCAAAGATACCTTAGCATAGTCTACTATTCTGAACTTAAAAAAAAACTTCCAAAAAATAGTCTACTATTCTTTGCTTGCCTCTAAATACCACAAAACATGGCTTATGTGCATAAAATTATACTCCATTCATTCAAAAATATAAGATGTTCTAACTTTTTCGAAATCGAATGTATATAGACATGTTTTACTGTGTTTGGTCACTCACTTCATATTTGTGAACAAAGGAGTACAACTGCAAACATTTCATGAACATGGATATAAGAATATATCTTTGACGCCCAAGGCAGGAACACTTCTAATTTCTTTAAAAGAGAAAACAAAAATATGAATGGCCTGGTTTATGAAAAGAACTAGGCTAAAAACCACACAATTGATTAAGGATAACCATGCACAAACCCAAACAACAAAAGAGAGAAGAAAACAATACCAACACCGGCGAATTCGAACTCCACTACCCCCACAACTGGGAGATGAGTGGGCGAGCCCTTTAGAGACGCCTTCAAGAAGGAAAAGGACAACTTGGTCATCGTCGCTGCTAGCATCGACTCCCGTTGAAGACTTTCACCCAGAGCCACCCACAATAGCCCCGCCAGACCCCGAGAAAAAATTATGGACATACCAAGCACTGCTGTCATGGTGACGTGACTCGTGCGCTCTGAATCCTATTGTTTGAGCTCTTAATTGTACGAACTGTTCTCTCTTTTGCTGGTGAACTGTAAATTTTGCCCACGGATCCGCACCCTAGATTGTGTGCCCCGGTTATCTTAAAATTGATGTAGTGTCAATTGTGTGGTAGTGTGCACCGTTTAATTGTGTGGTAATTGTGTAGGAGCGGTGTTAATTGTGTTCCTACTGGATATGTGATGCCTTGCTATGAAGTGTGTGCTACATCTGAGTGGTAAGTTCATCAGATTTGAAAGGGATGAACAGAACAGCATAATGCACACAACGAAACAACTGTGGTTTGCACCTGCTCATCCAACACAAATACAGACTACCAAACAACATGCATAAACTACTCCCTGATGCAACGCATGCTACCAAACTATGTGCACAATATGGTTTTCAGCCTGCATTTATTGTTCAGCTTATCCAAAGTGAGCCACACATACGAAGAGGCAAATATTGGTTCACGCTATCAAACAGGCCCAAAGTGACCAGGCCGCACCTATTTTTTTTCGAGAGTACGCCAATGGCGTAACATATTTTTATAGAAGGCAGAAATATGTACAAGAAGTTGAGTGTGATGCTAACATCACGCAAAGAAAGGAAAAAACCACCCACACCCACTCCTAATACAAAGCCTATTCTCTCACAAACCTATCTAACGCCCCAGCACCTAACCCGGCATCTTTCCATTCTTTGATTTCAGACATGATATGGTTATGGAGCTCGTCCACCGTTTTCTGTTGGTTTAACCGGTTGAACACCCTAGCGTTTCTTTGCTTCCAGAGCGACCAAGGCACTGCAGTTACAACCTTGTCGAAGGCTCTCTTGTCAGCCCGAGTGAAACTCCGTCTTGCGAGTAGCCACCAGTCCATCAGGTTATCTTGTCCTTGTGGGTGAGCCACCTCCAAGTTCAGGCCAATGATGCATTTGTGCCACACTTGTCTAGCATAGGAGCATTGGATGCGTATGTGCTCCGCATTGTCTTCCTCTTGAAGGCACGTAGAAGATAACTCAGCAAATCCTCGGCTACTACTTACATGCGGACAAGTATCCGCAGGCGCACAAATCGTTGATTATATCGGTGCCTGACGAACTACAACGACCAAGCCGGCCGTACATCGTGCATGTACTAATGTACGTCAGAACGCGTATAGAAATACCCAGTCCAAGACGGCTGTGTCCCTCCACAACCACACGAAGAAGCAGAAGAAGAACTAGCTAGGCCGGACCCCGGAGCAAGCAAGCGTCCCTCTCGCTCGCACAGTCAAAGCTGGAAAATTATAGCCTCCAATGTTGAAGCTTCGCGCTGCTAAAGATGCCCGATCCGTGCAAGTTCCCATGCATCTCTGCGTGCTATAAATACAGACCATCTCCTCAATCTAATCCAGAAACCACAAGGAGTAGCACCAGCAAGCAAACCACCCCACAGGCTCCAGCTTCAGACACATACAGAGGTGAGCACTAGCTTGCAGCAAACGCATGTCCCATACATATGTGTTCTTCTATCTCCATGCAATTTCTCATTTATACTTCCATTGATCTCCAGGTCTTCAGTTTCCGCGGAGATGGGTGACGCCAAGTCGTCGTGGCCGGAGCTGCTGGGGGCGCCGTCCGAGGTGGCGAAGCAGAAGATCCTCAGTGACCGCCCGGACGTGCGCGTGTTAGTCGTGCCCGTCGGCAACAATGTCACCGGCGACTTCAACGACAAGCGCGTCCGCGTCTTCGTCAACACCCGCGGCGACGTCGCCAGGGTCCCCAACATCGGCTAGGACGATCACGCTCCATCATGCATGTAATATAGGCTAGTGTGCCCGGCATGCTTGCATCGTCATGCACTCATGGTTCATGCTGCCGGGTGTGTTAGCCAAGATTATTATGTACTGTACGCGTACGCACCTATATATTCATCATTATGTTGTATCTTCATTGCAATAAAGCTCACTGATTGTGGCCAGGCATGATTCGTTTTCTGTGCGCCCACATAAACTATTTTCAGACACATCAAGGTACACAAGAGCGTATAGCTGTTAGTATTTTTTTTAGAAGACACCGAGACATTACAGCAAGAGCAGTTCAAAACTAAATGGGACAATTAGTTAAGTAGCGTTTAATTAGTGTATGTTTGTGCTATATTAGTTTAAAGAAGACAAAAAACAGCTAATTTACGCTTCATCAACATATAAACATCAAAGTCATCATTGAAGCCAGGGGTGTTGTAAACATTTCCCAACCCTCATGGTCCCAACAACTGACCAATATCGGTAAACCAAAAGTCTACTCTCTTTTTTGAGAACCCCTCCCATATATTAATTAAAAAAAGTCTACTTCTGATTCTCCAGAATCCACAACCACAGCTGATTCTCATAAATCCACAGTCACGATAATTCTCGAATATGTAGCCCAAGCAAAGCGGATTGTAAAATTTCTCATAAGCAATTTGTGATATCAACCTAACAAGGCCGTCGTGGTTATATCAACCATATGTACGAGACAATGTACACGAGAACACAACTTATTTGCATTTATCCACTTACCTCAAACAGCAATGAAATATCTTAACAAATTTACATTTATTTGCTACCTCCATCTAATTGTCCTCCGATTAATTCCTGCAAAAAACAAACCATAAAGCATAGCAATAAAACACAAATAATAACCAAGCATAAAAATTACTAGCCTTACACCACCAAGTAATAGGGCATCAACAATCAAAATCCCTGGTCTATGAGAAAACGCCAAAAGGTTTTTTTAATAAATAGCTCAACTGCGGTGACCCTTCAAATAAATCTGGATTTTGAAAACTATCTTTGTATCAGGAAGTGCACTAATTAATGTTCATGGATAGGTAATCTCTCCAAATAAGTACTTCACTTATTTTGTTCCGGACTGGCGGAGATGAAAGGGTGTTTGTTTCCAGGGACTTATTGATTTAGGGACTTAAAAAAGTCCCTATAAGTCCCACCTAAACCAAACACAAGGGACTTATTGGGACTTATTGTGGTGATTTGCGACTTATCAAATAAGACTCTCAGGGAGAGAAGCTTATTGGGACTTATCCGAGCCGGACCTACCCTGCGTCGCTCCAGGCTCGTTCCCCGCACGCCGCCTGCCTCTCGGTCCAATCGCCGTCGCCGCCCCGCCTCTCGCCCCGTCGCCGCCCCCCCTCTCGCCCCGTCGCCGCCCCGCCTCTCGCCCCGTCGCCGCCCCGCCTCGGTTCGTTCTGCCTCGGTTCGTTCTGCCTCGGTTCGTTGCAGCGGTGCCTCCAATCGCCAGACAGCCCCTCTCCCGAGCCTCGTTGCAGCGGTGCAACATGGACTTATAAGTCCCTGTAAACAAACAGGTACGGACTTGGAACTTATAAGTCCCTGTAAACAAACAAGTAGGGACTTAGGACTTATAAGTTGGGACTTAAAAAAGTCTTAGGACTTATGAAACAAACAGAGCCGTCATCATTCACGGGTGACTAAAATCTATGGACATGGAAAAACTTGTAAGAGATGTTATGACATCACTAGCGATTGTCGGTTATCAACCATTTGTGATAGCCCAATCTCTAGCAGTGATATCACCTATGTGAGGTTTCGTCAAAACTGTTTTGTGTTATGCACTTATCTCATATGGTAATCACCAAAACCGTTTGGGGTGTTAGGTTTATCACAAAAATTATCCGAGATCTAATTTTGACAAATGTCTAGAAGAACTGTAATATATAATACAAATATCACTATCTCTCTACGTTGAGCTGTATCAATACAGTAGACCCTTAGTTTAACATTAGAAGTATCTTTACAATTTTGGACAAAAATACAGCAACACTCTATAAACTATGGCACAGAGTTGTAATTCGAAATTTAATGCATATCTCAAGAATAGAGAAGATAAATTTTATGAGAATAGTACCAATATGACACCGTTCACTTTTTTTCTCATTTTGTGTGTGTAAAGTTGTGAATCAAATTTCGGACGTAAAAGAGGTGTCCCCATTCAAACCTGTTGTCATTTTTTGTCTAATTGTGAACAAATTTCAGAAGTAAAATTTTGCGCGACCGCGTCCGTCCCCCGCGGGCGGCTGGCCACGCCATCCATCCCTCATTCCCTCTTCCCCAACGCGCCCCCACCCTCCCTCTCCCCTCCACCGCCGGCTTGCGTCGCCGGGCTCGGCCCGGGGCAGCGCTGGCGCCGGCGGCCCACGGCTTTTCCCCTCCCGTCGCGGATCTTGCGTGGGGAGGCGCTGCTTCGGGAGGTACGTCCAGGCGCGGGTTGGCTCGCCGCTGGCGTCGGTGGTCGGAGCCGTGGGGCGGGCAATTGGCGGCGGAGCTCCACAGCGGCGCCCGCTCGGCCCAGATCTGGGCCCCATCTGGGCCGGGGCGGGCCAGCGGCTCCGACCTACGGTGTAGCTTCCTGGATGTGGCGGTGGGGCGTCGGGGTCCTGGGTGGTGGCGGCGCCGTCGTCGGCTTGCTGCAGCATGGCGGTGGAGTCTTTGCGAGCTCGATTTGAGCACGGCCAGGCCCGAGTGGCCTAGTTTGCCTCCTGCTGAGGCGTCCAGCTGGCTACCGCGATGGCGCTGGAGGGACTGGCCTCTGGTGCGATGGCGGTGGAGGTTGTCCCCTCCCGCTCGGCCGCGGTGATGTCGCCCCCGGCTCCATGCCATTCTCATTTTCTGTCCTCTAGGCCTCGTGGTGGTGGCCATAGTGAGACGGTGTGGGTGGCTTCAAGACCCTGGTGGCGCAGGCAGGTGGGTGGCCTGCTGGGTGGAAGACTCCGGAGCGATTGGGTAGTGGTGTTCTGGGGTGGGAGAAATCCATGTCGGCTCGTCCGACTCTGACGTGGTGACGCTTGCGGGTGCCGCCACCCCTCATTGGAGGGCGTCGGGTGACCCATTTCACCTTCTTCCTCCGCATGCCGGGGGAATCCCTAGGACAAGTCCGGGCAATAGCGTCATTGTCGTCGCTCTCCTTCCTGAAGGTGTTGCTTGGTACGCGGTGCTCCGCAGTGTTGGTGCGTGGTGGGACGACTTCGGAGGGCGCAGCGGTGGCGGGTCATTCACGTGTCATCAAGTTGCCATTGTTGTCATTTGTTCCGCTCTTATTCTTCTTGTTTTATCTTTGGGCTTGATGTGTTGTTCGTCCCAGCAATGCGATGATGGTTGCTTTGTAATACAAAGCGGGGGGAAACCCTATTTCGAAAAGTAAAATTTTGCAGCATTTGTCACAGCTATTATTTCCATAATAAACTTCTAAATGACCATTCATAACTGAAGCTACAAAGCCTGCCGCTGTGCCGCGGCCACTGTAGGAGAGCTTTGTTTAGCACTCTTAATCTTGAAACATGGGTTTTATTAAGAAAATCAGATGTAAAGTATACTATGAATCCTTGGCTGCACGCAGTTGTTTCTTGTTTTGTGTTTTTATTATGCGGGAGAATCCTTGGCCACTAGTAGAAAAAGGACCTTATGTGAGACACATTAGTCCCGGTTCGATTTTGGCCCGGTACTAATGGTATCATTAGTACCGGTTCGAACGGCTATGCATTAGTGCCGGTTCGTGTTGAACCTTTAGTACCGGTTCATGCCACGAACCGATACTAAAGAGGTGGTGGCAGGCTGGCGTCAGGCCGGGGCCCCACGAGCCCCTTTAGTCCCGGTTTGTGGCACAAACCGGTACTAAAGGGCCAACCTTTAGTACCGGTTTTCGTGCCACGAACCGGCACTAAAGGGGTCTAACCTATAGTCCCGGTTGGAGACACAAACCGGGACTATAGGGCAATTTTTAAACTTGAAAAAATCATAACTAAATCATCCTAATTCACAAAAATACATATAATATATAAAATTTGCAGAACAAAAAGATTGATCCGCTGAAACAACAAGTTTTCCGTTTCGACAATTTTTTAAAATCTCAAAATTCCGAGTTGCCCAGGCCCACGCCGGAGCCACTAGGCGCTGGAGGGGCAGGCGGTGAGCCCGGCGAGGCCGGCCCATCAGGAGCCGAAGCCGGCGCGCGCGAGCCCGGCGTGGCCGGCCCAGGAGAAACCTCCTGCGAAGCCAGCTCAGGCGATGCCCACGAAGCGGGCGAGGGCGATGCCCGCGAGGCAGCTTCAGGCGAGGGCAATGCCCGCGAGGCGGCTGCGGGCGCAGCTCCCGCGGGTTGCTGGGTACCGCCCGGTATGCATGCCCCATGCACGCGATCATCCTCCAGACTCGGAGCGTGTGCCGGTGCCTGTTCCTCAAGAAGCTCAAGATGAGCGCCACGGCCAACACCTGCAGCATGGTTAGGAAGCAACACAGGAGCATTTGCAACATCCACAAATTGATCAGGCGTAGGTGTGGTAGAAGAAACGTCTGGCATAGAAGTGATAGAGGTATTCGAAAGTGCACGAAAGGGAAACACATTCTCATCAAATACGACGTCACGAGAAATGTAAACGCGATTGGTGGGAACATGCAGGCATTTGTACCCTTTGTGAAGGGAACTATACCCAAGAAAAACACACTTTTTCGACCGAAACTCTAACTTATGTTTATTATACGGACGCAAATGAGGCCAACATGCACACCCGAAGACTTTGAGAAATGTGTAGTCTGGGATTTCATTGAGCAAGAGTTCAAGTGGAGTTTTCATATTCAGTAGTCGTGAGGGCAGCCTATTGATCAAAAAAACAGGTAGTGGAGAAAGCATCACTCCAAAACCGAAAAGGTACGGAGGCATGAGCTAATAAAGTAATGCCAGTTTCTACGAGATGACGATGCTTACGTTCGGCAGTCCCATTCTGCCGATGTTTATGAGGGCAAGACACACGATGTGCAATCCCAAGTTTGTTAAAGAACGAGTTGAGGTTGTGATATTCACCCCCCCAGTCGCTTTGGACATGAATAATTTTCTGGTGAAGGAGATGCTCAACATGTGCTTGAAACTATATAAACACATCAAACACATCAGATTTTTTTTAATAAGATAGAGCCAAGTAAAACGATTGTAAGCATCAATGAAACTGACATAATAATTGTGGCCACTAACAGACGTTTGGGCATGACCCCATACATCGGAAAACACAAGCTCAAGAGGATGTTTCACAACACGACTAGACTCTGAAAACGGGAGTTGGTGACTCTTGCCCTGCTGACAGGCATCACAAATAGTTTCAGCAGTTTTATTTGACACAACTGGTAGCTCATGACGATGCAACACATGACTGACTATGGGAGCAGCAGGATGACCAAGTCGCGCGTGCCAATGTGTAGGTGAGACACGAACACCACTGAATGCCTGAGGAGAAAACTGCATGGGAGGTGCGGTCGGCGCGTCAAGTGCATACAAGCCACGGCGAAGACGACCGCTAAGCAGAACGGCCCTCGTGTCCTGATCCTTGATAAAGAAACGAAAAGGGTGAAATTCAGTAAGGACATTATTGTCACGAGTAAGTTGTGGAACAGACAACAAACTACGTGAAGTAGTGGGAATACGAAGAATGTTAGACAGATGCAGTTTTCGTGAATTGTGTGCAAGAAGGGATGCCTGACCAACATGGGAGATGCGCATACCTGCTCCGTTGGCAGTGTGCACATGATCATGGCCGCGATATGGCTCCTGAACGGAAAGCTTGCTCATGTCGTTGGTGAGGTGGTTTGTAGCTCCCGTGTCCATGTACCATGTGGGATCAATCGAGTAGGATGGAGTACGCCCGTGCTCATGACTCACTACCGCAGCGGCCGTCTGTTTTTCATTCCCCTTGCCATTGCTGCCTAGGCCAAGGAAATCTTGCTTGTAGCGGCGATGACAGCGAGAAGCTACGTGACGCTCAATCCCACACAGTTGGCAGGCCTGCTGAGCGCCACAACTGGGGCAGCAAGCCACCGTCCGTGATCCGCCTGTGATGGACGGCGCGGTGCCCCGTGAGGTCTGAGATGGAGCCGTCGGCTTGGCAGGGAGCGACGGCTTCTGTGATTTGCCACGAGTAGCGGCGTTAGCAGAGGCAAAACTCGGAGTCGATCGACGCGCTTTGATGCGCTGTTCGCGACCAAGGAGACGCGCGTACAGTTCCCGTGGTGGGAGAGGCGCCTCGCGACCATGGATGTTCTCAATAAGATTATCATAGTCATCATCGAGGCCATTGAGCACATGAGTGGTGAAATCCTCATCTCCAAGGGGCTGCCAATTGAGGCCAACGTATCGGCAAGACCGGACATCTTGTTGAAGTACTCCGTGATAGTGAGGCCACCAAGCTTGGTCTCTCCCAACTCGGTGCGGATGGAGTGAGCACGCGCCTGAGACTGAGAGGCAAAACTGCTGTGAAGCGTAGACCAAGCCTCCCGAGATGTCGCGGCGAAGATGACAAGCGACGATACGCTCGGAGTGAGCGAGGACTGAATGACCGAAAGTATCGCCTGGTCTTGAGCCACCCACACATGATGAGCCGGATGATACGGCGGTGAACACGGGATGGAGCCATCAACATAGCCCTCCAAGTAGCAACTCCGTAGGAGGGGGAGCACCTGCGCCCGCCAGGACAAGTAGTTGTCCGGTGTAAGCTTCACCAGAAGGAGATGCGAGAAGTAGAACGGCGATGGCGTCGGAGCATAACCCGCAGAAACATGTGTCGATGGCGCATGGAAGCCCAGGTTCTGCACATCAGCATGAGGAGCAAGCGCCAAGGACGCCTCATAGCCAGGACCAGCAGGGGCATCGACCGAACCGGGCGTGGTTCCCGAGCACACGACGGGCGCAGCACCATAAGCCGCCCCATAGGGCGACGAGGCCATCTGAGACGACGACGGAGGGGCCGACCCATAGGGTGAGGCCGGCCAGGCAGGGGGCAGCGGTGGCGCGGCGCCGTGGGTTGATGCAGGGGCGCCGTACCACTGGGCATAGGGCTGGGGCACACCATATAGATGAGGGGCGCCGTAGGGCGGAGGGGCTCCGTAGGGTTGAGGGGGAGCCATCCCGTAGGCAGTCGGTGCAGGGCCGCGAAGGGGCGGCGGCTCGAAGGCGAGGGTCGAGGAAGTGGCGCCGCTGGCGGCGATCGGCGGCTGCAGATGGCCCTGCCCGCCCTGCTCCTGCCCGCCCTGCCCGCCCTGCAGATGGCCCTCCGCGGGCAGTGATGGCTGCCGCCAGGCTATGGTGAGCGGGGGCGACGCAAGGAAGGGCGATGAGGGGGCGATCGGCGCGACGGCGGTGGAGGCGGCCGAGGCAGCGGCGGGGTTGGAGGAGGCCATCGCGGCGAGGCGGCAGCGGCGATCGGCGGCGCGAAGGGGTGCAGCGGAAGACACAAGAAACCCTAGTCTGATACCATGTTAAACCAGAATATCGGGCAACTGCTCGACACCCTTAGGGGGGGTGCGGCTATCTCATTATATAAGTACCAAAGCGTACAAGTACAAGGTGTATACACAAGTTTACGTATAAACAAAGTCTACGTATACATATACAGTCTAACATATCCTTCTATCTCTTTAACATCGATCTCCACCAACACTGTGTTCATTGTTGTTGTTCTTGCTGCAGATTTATACTTCCATCGATTTCCAGGTCTTCTATTTTTCCGCCGAGATGGGTGACGCCAAGTCGTCGTGGCCGGAGGTGCTGGGGGCGCCGTCCGAGGTGGCGAAGCGGAAGATCCTCAGCGACCGCCCGGACGTGCGCGTGTTCGTGGCTCCCGTCGGCTCCGTCGTCACCACCGACTTCGACGACAAGCGCGTCCGCGTCTTCGTCAGCACCCGCGGCGACGTCGCCCAGGTCCCCAGCATCGGCTAGGTCGATCACGCTCCATTATGTGCATGTATTGCTAGTGTGCCCGACATGCATGCATCGTCGTGGTTCATGCTGCCGGGTGTGCTAGCCAAGATTATTATGTGTTGTACGCGTACGCACCTATGTACTCCCTCCGTCCCGTACTATTCAACATTATATTGTATCTCCATTGCAATAAAGCTCACTGATTGTGGCCAGCCTTGGTTCATTTTAATTTGTGTGCGCCCAGGGAAAAACTATTCTCGGTCGCCACCAAGGCGGACACATGCTAGGGTACACAAGAACGTATGGCTGTTAGTTTCTTTCAGAAGACATGGAGACATTACAGTAAGAGCAGTTTTTTTAAAAAATAGGACAATTAATTAATTTGCGCTTAATTAGTGTACATTTGTGTCATTTCAGTTTAAAGCAGACAAAAATAGATAATTAATAAATTTATGCTTTATCAACATATAAACATCAAACTCATCCTTCAGGAGGCGTTACAGACATTAATTATCGGGAGTATGTAGCCCAAACAAAGCATAAGCTATCCGTGATATCAACCTCTTCCTTTTTTGCATGGTAATAAACGTTTCATTCCTAGAATAAAGGTCAAGATACAAACCTTCTAGACACTGAATACCAACAGATATCTCTAACAAACGTATTCAATTAAGCTCTCCTGGACAGAGGGGGGGCACTAGGTGCACCAATGCAGTAGACCATTTTTACAAGTTTCGACAAAAAAAATCAGCAACACTCAACAAACTGTGCCACAAAGTTGTAGTTCCAAATTTAATATGTAACTCTAGAATAAAAAAGACAAATTATGCTGAAAATAGTACCGAAATGACGGCATTGACTTAACCTTTTCTCCCTTTTTGTGTATAAAGTTGTGAATCAAATTCAGACGTAATATTTTGTACTCCCTTAACGCTGTACTATATCAGCGTTAATTCATTTGGATCGGAAGGAGTAGTATTTTTCATAGTTCCTTTTTCTAGATTTTTCTCATAACTTTTAAATAGCCATTCATATACGCGTGAAGTACTCTTTGTTGAACGTCATGGGCACCTGGTGTATCCGAGGACCTCCGGTGGGAAGCCTTCAGAACCTCTTGAACGCCTTCTCAAAGGATTCTTGAAAATTCAAGATGGATATAATTAGACTTTTTTTTTACATATTTCTGCATTAATAGAGCAAACTAGTAAAAACACCATTTAAGATAATACTTCTACTTGGGTAAGAGAGCCTCTAGCCCTCTACCCTGTCAATGGATAGGGAGAGAACAAAATCTTGATAAATATCAATTCCTATTACTGATACATAGTAAAATAAAGAGTTCTCGTGGTTCAGAATCCATAAAATTTGCGTTCTATCCTAACTGAAGCCACAAAGGCTGTTGCTGTGTCGCAGCCACTCGGGAAGAGCTTAATTTTGTATTCTTAAGCAAACACGAGTTTAATTTAAAAATGTAGATGTAAGGTACTGTCAATCATTAGCTACAGTGGTGCTTTGTTTTATGTTTTTGTGCGGGAGAATCCTTTGCTATAGTTGATCACCGCATGTATTCCCTCCGTTCCAATTTACTCGTCGTGATTTTAGTTTGAGTTATATGTAAACAAATACTCCCTCCGTTCCAATTTACTCGTCGTGGTTTTAGTTCAAATTTGAACTAAAACCACGACGAGTAAATCGGAACGGAGGGAGTATTTGTTTACATATAACTCAGATGTTAAGCACGCACAGACTTGCCCTTCTCTATCGAGGCGTGCCGAAGTCCACTAACCGTGCAGGCCGGCAGTGCATGCATGTACGGACAGTTGCAAATACGTCAGATAGGCTCGGTCCAAGATGGAGACCAAAGTGTCGCAATCGTCAAACAAAATCTCAAATTTGTACTAAAATCACGACAAGTATTTTGGAACGAAGGACGTGCATACCAGGTAAAGGTGGCCAAGGCTCACACGTTGAAGCATCGCATTGTCAACAAAAGATACCTTATCATAGTCTACTATTCTGAACTTAAAAAAAAAGAACTTTCAAAAAATTAGTCTACTATTCTTTGCTTGCCTCTAAATAACACAAAAACATGACTTATGTGCATAAAATTATACTCCATTCATTCACAAATATAAGATGTCCTAACTTTTTCGGAATCGAATGTATATACACATGTTTTACTGTGTTTGGTCACTCACTTTATATTTGTGAACAAATGAGTAACACTGCAAACATTTCATGAACATGGATATAAGAATATATTTTTGACGTCCAAGGCAGGAACACTTCTGTTTTCATTAAAAGAGAAAACAAAAACATGAATGGCCTGGTTTATGAAAAGAACTAGGCTAGAAACCACATAATTGATTAAGGATAACCATGCACAAACCCAAACAACAAAAGAGAGAAAAAACAATACCGACACCGGTGAATGCGAACTCCACCGCCCCCACAATCGGGAGATGAGTGGGCGAGCCCTTTAGAGACGCCTTCAAGAAGGAAAAGGACACCTTGGTCATCGTCGGTGCTAGCATCGACTCCCGTTGAAGACTTAAGCTTTCACCTAGAGCCACCCACAATAGTCCCGCTAGACCCCGAGAAAAAATTACGGACATACCAAGCACTGCTGTCGTGGTGACCTGACTCGTGCGCTCTGAATCCTATTGTCGGAGCTCTTAATTGTCCGAACTGTTCTCTCTTTTGCTGGTGTACTGTAAATTTTGCC
The DNA here is from genome assembly GCF_002162155.2 of Triticum dicoccoides. NCBI lineage: Eukaryota > Viridiplantae > Streptophyta > Magnoliopsida > Poales > Poaceae > Triticum > Triticum dicoccoides. The sequence continues at coordinate 78,602,990 of NC_041391.1, forward strand.
CACGGATCGGCACCCTGGATTGTGTGCCCCGGCTATCTTAAAATTGATGTAGTGTCAATTGTGTGGTAGTCTGCACCGTTTAATTGTGTGGTAATTGTGTAGGAGCGGTGTTAATTGTGTTCCTACTGGATATGTGATGCCTTGCTATGAAGTGTGTGATACATTTGAGTGGTAAGTTCATCAGATTTGAAAGGGATGAGCAGAACAGCATAATGCACACAACGAAACAACTGTGGTTTGCACCTGCTCATCCCTGAAACACAAATACAGACTACGAAACAACATGCATAAACTACTCACTGATGCAATGCAGGCTACCATACTATGTGCCGGCATAATTTTTAGCCTGCATTTGTTGTTCAGCTTACCCAAAGTGAGCCACGGATACAAAGAGGCAAAAATCGGTCCAGGCTATCAAACGGGCCCACAGTGACCAGGCCACACCTATTGCACAGTAGAAGATGCAGCAAATCCTTGGCTACTACGTACATGCGGACAACGTTCCGCAGGCGTACAAATCGTTGATTATTATCGATGCCTGACGAACTACAACGACCAAGCCGGCCGTACATTGTGTATGTACTAATGTACGTCAGAACGCGTACAGAAATACCCGGTCCAAGACGGCTGTGTCCCTCCACAACCACACGAAGAAGCAGAAGAAGAACTAAGCCGGACCCCGGACGAGCAAGCAAGCGTCCCTCTCGCTCGCACAGTCAATGTTGGAAAATTAAATCCTCAAATGTTGAAGCTTCGCGCTGCCAAAGATGCCCGATCCGTGCAGGGTTCCCATGCATCTCTCCGTGCTATAAATACAGGCCATCTCCTCAATCCAATCCAGAAACCACAAGCAGTAGCACCAGCAAGCAAACCACACCACCGGCTCCAGCTTCAGATACATACACAGGTGAGCACTAGCTTGCAGCAAACGCATGTCCCATACATATGTGTTCTTCTATCTCCATGCAATTTCTCATTTATACTTCCATTGATCTCCAGGTCTTCAGTTTCCGCGGAGATGGGTGACGCCAAGTCGTCGTGGCCGGAGCTGCTGGGGGCGCCGTCCGAGGTGGCGAAGCAGAAGATCCTCAGTGACCGCCCGGACGTGCGCGTGTTAGTCGTGCCCGTCGGCAACAATGTCACCGGCGACTTCAACGACAAGCGCGTCCGCGTCTTCGTCAACACCCGCGGCGACGTCGCAAGGGTCCCCAACATCGGCTAGGACGATCACGCTCCATCATGCATGTAATATAGGCTAGTGTGCTCGGCATGCTTGCATCGTCATCCACTCATGGTTCATGCTGCCGGGTGTGTTAGCCAAGATTATTATGTACTGTACGCGTACGCACCTATATATTCATCATTATGTTGTATCTTCATTGCAATAAAGCTCACAGATTGTGGCCAGGCATGATTCGTTTTCTGTGCGCCCACATAAACTATTTTCAGACACATCAAGGTACACAAGAGCGTATAGCTGTTAGTATTTTTTTTTAGAAGACACCGAGACATTACAGCAAGAGCAGTTCAAAACTAAATGGGACAATTAGTTAAGTTGCGTTTAATTAGTGTATGTTTGTGCTATCTTAGTTTAAAGAAGACAAAAAACAGCTAATTTACGCTTCATCAACATATAAACATCAAAGTCATCATTGAAGCCAGGGGTGTTGTAAACATTTCCCAACCCTCATGGTCCCAACAACTGACCAATATCGGTAAACCAAAAGTCTACTCTCTTTTTTGAGAACCCCTCCCATATATTAATTAAAAAAAGTCTACTTCTGATTCTCCAGAATCCACAACCACAGCTGATTCTCATAAATCCACAGTCACGATAATTCTCGAATATGTAGCCCAAGCAAAGCGGATTGTAAAATTTCTCATAAGCAATTTGTGATATCAACCTAACAAGGCCGTCGTGGTTATATCAACCATATGTACGAGACAATGTACACGAGAACACAACTTATTTGCATTTATCCACTTACCTCAAACAGCAATGAAATATCTTAACAAATTTACATTTATTTGCTACCTCCATCTAATTGTCCTCCAATTAATTCCTGCAAAAACAAACCATAAAGCATAGCAATAAAACACAAATAATAACCAAGCATAAAAATTACTAGCCTTACACCACCAAGTAATAGGGCATCAACAATCAAAATCCCTGGTCTATGAGAAAACGCCAAAAGGTTTTTTAATAAATAGCTCAACTGCGGTGACCCTTCAAATAAATCTAGATTTTGAAAACTATCTTTGTATCAGGAAGTGCACTAATTAATGTTCATGGATAGGTAAGCTCTCCAAATAAGTACTTCACTTATTTTGTCCCGGACTGGACTGGCGGAGATGAGAGGGTGTTTGTTTCCAGGGACTTATTGATTTAGGGACTTAAAAAAGTCCCTATAAGTCCCACCTAAACCAAACACAAGGGACTTATTGGGACTTATTATGGTGATTTGCGACTTATCAAATAAGACTCTCAGGGAGAGGAGCTTATTGGGACTTATCCGAGCCGGACCTACCCTGCGTCGCTCCAGGCTCGTTCCCCGCACGCCGCCTGCCTCTCGGTCCAATCGCCGTCGCCGCCCCGCCTCTCGCCCCGTCGCCGCCCCGCCTCGGTTCGTTCTGCCTCGATTCGTTGCAGCGGTGCCTCCAATCGCCGGATAGCCCCTCTCCCGAGCCTCGTTGCAGCGGTGCAACATGGACTTATAAGTCCCTGTAAACAAACAGGTAGGGACTCGGAACTTATAAGTCCCTGTAAACAAACAAGTAGGGACTTAGGACTTATAAGTTGGGACTTAAAAAAGTCTTAGGACTTATGAAACAAACAGAGCCGTCATCATTCACGGGTGACTAAAATCTATGGACATGGAAAAACTTGTAAGAGATGTTATGACATCACTAGCGATTGTCGGTTATCAACCATTTGTGATAGACTAATCTCTAGCAGTGATATCACCTATGTGAGGTTTCGTCAAAACTGTTTTGTGTTATGCACTTATCTCATATGGTAATCACCAAAACCATTTGGGGTGTTAGGTTTATCACAAAAATTATCCGAGATCTAATTTTGACAAATGTCTAGAAGAACTGTAATATATAATACAAATATCACTATCTCTCTACGTTGAGCTGTACCAATACAGTAGACCCTTAGTTTAACATTAGAAGTATCTTTACAATTTTGGACAAAAATACAGCAACACTCTATAAACTATGGCACAGAGTTGTAATTCGAAATTTAATGCATATCTCAAGAATAGAGAAGATAAATTTTATGAGAATAGTACCAAAATGACACCGTTCACTTTTTTTCTCATTTTATGTGTGTAAAGTTGTGAATCAAATTTCGGACGTAAAAGAGGTGTCACCATTCAAACCTGTTGTCATTTTTTGTCTAATTGTGAACAAATTTCAGAAGTAAAATTTTGCGCGACCGCGTCCGTCCCCCGCGGGCGGCTGGCCACGCCATCCATCCCTCATTCCCTCTTCCCCAGCGTGCCCCCACCCTCCCTCTCCCCTCCGCCGCCGGCGTGCGTCGCCGGCGGCCCACGGCTTTTCCCCTCCCGTCGCGGATCTTGTGTGGGGAGGCGCTGCTTCGGGAGGTACGTCCAGGCGCGGGTTGGCTCGCCGCTGGCGTTGGTGGTCGGAGCCGTGGGGCGGGCAGTTGGCGGCGGAGCTCCACAGCGGCGCCCGCTCGGCCCAGATCTGGGCCCCATCTGGGCCGGGGCGGGCCAGCGGCTCCGACCTACGGCGTAGCTTCCTAGATGTGGCGGTGGGGCGTCGGGGTCCTGGGTGGTGGCGGCACCGTCGTCGGCTTGCTGCAGCATGGCGGTGGAGTCTTTGCGGGCTCGATTTGAGCAAGGTCAGGCCCGAGTGGCCTAGTTTGCCTCCTGCTGAGGCGTCCGGCTGGCTACTGCGATGGCGCTGGAGGGACTGGCCTCTGGTGCGATGGCGGTGGAGGTTGTCCCCTCCCGCTCGGCCGCGGTGCTGTCGCCCACGGCTCCATGCCATTCTCATTTTCTGTCCTCTAGGCCTCGTGGTGGTGGCCATAGTGAGACGGTGTGGGTGGCTTCAAGACCCTGGTGGCACAGGCAAGTGGGCGGCCTGCTGGGCGGAAGACTCCGGAGCGATTGGGTAGTGGTGTTCTGGGGTGGGAGAAATCCATGTCGGCTCGTCCGATTCTGACGTGGTGACGCCTGCGGGTGCCGCCACCCCTCCTTGGAGGGCGTCGGGTGACCCATTTCACCTTCTTCCTCCGCATGCCGGGGGAATCCCTAGGACAAGTCCGGGCAACAGCGTCATTGTCGTCGCTCTTCTTCCTGAAGGTGTTGCTTGGTACGCGGTGCTCCGCAGTGTTGGTGCGTGGTGGTACGACTTCGGAGGGCGCAGCGGTGGCGGGTCATTCACGTGTCATCAAGTTGCCATTGTTGTCATTTGTTCCGCTCTTATTCTTCTTGTTGTATCTTTGGGCTTGATGTGTTGTTCGTCCCAGCAATGCGATGATGGTTGCTTTGTAATACAAAGCGGGGGGAAACCCTATTTCGAAAAGTAAAATTTTGCAGCATTTGTCACAACTATTATTTCCATAATAAACTTCTAAATGACCATTCATAACTGAAGCTACAAAGCCTGCCGCTGTGCCGCGGCCACTGTAGGAGAGCTTTGTTTAGCACTCTTAATCTTGAAACATGGGTTTTATTAAGAAAATCAGATGGAAAGTATACTATGAATCCTTGGCTGCACGCAGTTGTTTCTTGTTTTGTGTTTTTATTATGCGGGAGAATTCTTGGCCACTAGTAGAAAAAGGACCTTATGTGAGACACATTAGTCCCGGTTCGATTTTGGCCCGGTACTAATGGTATCATTAGTACCGGTTCGAACGGATATGCATTAGTGCCGGTTCGTGTTGAACCTTTAATACCGGTTCATGCCACAAACCGATACTAAAGAGGTGGTGGCAGGCTGGCATCAGGCCGGGGCCCCACGAGCCCCTTTAGTCCCGGTTTGTGGCACAAACCGGTACTAAAGGGCCAACCTTTAGTACCGGTTCGTGCTACGAACCGGCATTAAAGGGGTCTAACCTATAGTCCCGGTTGGAGACACAAACCGGGACTATAGGGCAATTTTCAAACTTGAAAAAATCATAACTAAATCATCCTAATTCACAAAAATACATATAATATATCAAAATTTGCAGAACAAAAAGATTGATCCGCTGAAACAACAAGTTTTCCGTTTCGACAATTTTTTAAAATCTCAAAATTCCGAGTCGCCCAGGCCCACGCCGGAGCCACTGGGCGCTGGAGGGGCAGGCGGTGAGCCCGGCGAGGCCGGCCCATCAGGAGCCGAAGCCGGCGCGCATGAGCCCGGCGTGGCCGGCCCAGGAGAAACCTCCTGCGAAGCCAGCTCGGGCGATGCCCACGAAGCGGGCGAGGGCAATGCCCGCGAGGCAGCTTCAGGCGAGGGCGATGCCCGCGAGGCGGCTGCGGGCGCAGCTCCCGCGGGTTGCTGGGTACCGCCCGGTATGCATGCCCCATGCACGCGATCATCCTCCAGACTCGGAGCCTGTGCCGGTGCCTGTTCCTCAAGAAGCTCAAGACGAGCGCCACGGCCAACACCTGCAGCATGGTTAGGAAGCAACACAGGAGCATTTGCAACATCCACAAATTGATCAGGCGTAGGTGTGGTAGAAGAAACGTCTGGCATAGAAGTGATAGAGGTATTCGGAAGTGCACGAAAGGGAAACACATTCTCATCAAATACGACGTCACGAGAAATGTAAACGCGATTGGTGGGAACATCCAGGCATTTGTACCCTTTGTGAAGGGAACTATACCCAAGAAAAATGCACTTTTTCGACCGAAACTCTAGCTTATGTTTATTATACAGACGCAAATGAGGCAAACATGCACACCCGAAGACTTTGAGAAAGGTGTAGTCTGGGATTTCATTGAGCAAGAGTTCAAGTGGAGTTTTCATATTCAGTAGTCGTGAGGGCAGTCTATTGATCAAAAAACAGGTAGTGGAGAAAGCATCACTCCAGAACCGAAAAGGTACGGAGGCATGAGCTAATAAAGTAATGCCAGTTTCTACGAGATGACGATGCTTACGTTCGGCAGTCCCAATCTGCTGATGTTTATGAGGGCAAGACACACGATGTGCAATCCCAAGTTTGTTAAAGAACGAGTTGAGGTTGTGATATTCACCCCCCAGTCGCTTTGGACATGAATAATTTTCTGGCGAAGGAGACGCTCAACATGTGCTTGAAACTGTATAAACACATCAAACACATCAGAGTTTTTCTTAATAAGATAGAGCCAAGTAAAACGACTGTAAGCATCAATGAAACTGACATAATAATTGTGGCCACTAACAGACGTTTGGGCATGACCCCATACATCGGAAAACACAAGCTCAAGAGGATGTTTCATAACACGACTAGACTCTGAAAACGGGAGTTGGTGACTCTTGCCCTGCTGACAGGCATCACAAATAGTTTCAACAGTTTTATTTGACACAACTGGTAGATCATGACGATGCAACACATGACTGACTATGGGAGCAGCAGGATGACCAAGTCGCGCGTGCCAATGTCTAGGTGAGACACGAACACCACTGAACGCCTGAGGAGAAAACTGCATGGGAGGTGCGGTCGGCGCGTCAAGTGCATACAAGCCACGGCGAAGACGACAGCTAAGCAGAACGGCCCTCGTGTCCCGATCCTTGATAAAGAAACGAAAAGGGTGAAATTCAGCAAGGACATTATTGTCACGAGTAAGTTGTGGAACAGACAACAAACTACGCGAAGTAGTGGGAATACGAAGAATGTGAGACAGATGCAGTTTTCGTGGATTGTGTGAAAGAAGGGATGCCTGACCAACATGGGAGATGTGCATACCTGCTCCGTTGGCGGTGTGCACCTGATCATGGCCACGATATGGCTCTTGAACGGAAAGCTTTCTCATGTCGTTGGTGATGTGGTTTGTAGCTCCCGTGTCCATGTACCATGTGGGATTAATCGAGTAGGATGGAGTACGCCCGTGCTCATGACTCACTACCGTAGCGGCCGCCTGTTTTTCATTCCCCTTGCCATTGTTGCCTAGGCCAAGGAAATCTTGCTTGTAGCGGCGATGACAGCGAGAAGCTATGTGACGCTCAATCCCAGGTGGGTGGCCTGCTGGGTGGAAGACTCCGGAGCGATTGGGTAGTGCTGTTCTGGTGTGGGAGAAATCCATGTCGGCTCGTTCGACTCTCACATGGTGACGCCTGCGGGTGCCACCACCCCTCCTTGGAGGGCGTCGGGTGACCCCTTTCACCTTCTTCCTCCGCATGCCGGGGAAATCCCTAGGACAAGTCTGGGCAACAACGTCATTGTCGTCGCTCTCCTTCCTAAAGGTGTTGCTTGGTACGCGGTGCTCCGCAGTGTTGGTACGTGGTGGGACGACTTCGGAGGGCGCAGCGGTGGCGGGTCATTCACGTGTCATCAAGTTGCCATTGTCGTCATTTGTTCGGCTCTTGTTCTTCTTGTTTTATCTTTGGGCTTGATGTGTTGTTCGTCCCAGCAATGCGATGATGGTTGCTTTGTAATACAAAGCAGGGGGGAACCCTATTTTGAAAAGTAAAATTTTGCAGCATTTGTCACAGCTATTATTTCCATAATAAACTTCTAAATGACCATTCATAACTGAAGCTACAAAGCCTGCCGCTGTGCCGCGGCCACTGTAGGAGAGCTTTGTTTAGCACTCTTAATCTTGAAACATGGGTTTTATTAAGAAAATCAGATGTAAAGTATACTATGAATCCTTGGCTGCACGCAGTTGTTTCTTGTTTTGTGTTTTTATTACGCGGGAGAGTCCTTGGCCACTAGTAGAAAAAGGACCTTATGTGAGACACATTAGTCCCGGTTCGATTTTGGCCTGGTACTAATGGTATCATTAGTACCGGTTCGAACGGCTATTTATTAGTGCCGGTTCATGTCGAACCTTTAGTACCGGTTCGTGCCACGAACCGGTACTAAAGGGGTGGTGGCAGGCTGGCGTCAGGCCGGGGCCCCACGAGCCCCTTTAGTCCCGGTTTGTGGAACAAACCGGTACTAAAGGGCCAACCTTTAGTACCGGTTCGTGCCACGAACCGGCACTAAAGGGGTCTAACCTATAGTCCCGGTTGGAGACACAAACCGGGACTATAGGGCAATTTTCAAACTTGAAAAAATCATAACTAAATCATCCTAATTAAGAAAAATACATATAATATATCAAAATTTGCAGAACAAAAAGATTGATCCGCTGAAACAACAAGTTTTCATTTAGACGATCTTTTAAAATCTCAAAATACCAAGTCGCCCAGGCCCACGCCGGAGCCACTGGGCGCTGGAGGGGCAGGCGGTGAGCCCGGCGAGGCCGGCCCATCAGGAGCCGAAGCCGGCGCACGCGAGCTCGGCGTGGCCGGCCCAGGAGAAACCTCATGCGAAGCCAGCTCGGGCGATGCCCACGAAGCGGGCGAGGGCGATGCCCGCGAGGCAGCTTCGGGCGAGGGCGATGCCCGCGAGGCGGCTGCGGGCGCAGCTCCCGCGGGTTGCTGGGTACCGCCCGGTATGCATGCCCCATGCACACGATCATCCTCCAGACTCGGAGCGTGTGCCGGTGCCTGTTCCTCAAGAAGCTCAAGACGAGTGCCACGGCCAACACCTGCAGCATGGTTAGGAAGCAACACATGAGCATTTGCAACATCCACAAATTGATCAGGCGTAGGTGTGGTAGAAGAAACGTCTGGCATAGAAGTGATAGAGGTATTCGGAAGTGCACGAAAGGGAAACACATTCTCATCAAATACGACGTCACGAGAAATGTAAACGCGATTGGTGGTAACATGCAGGCATTTGTACCCTTTGTGAAGGGAACTATACCCAAGAAAAATGCACTTTTTCGACTGAAACTCTAGCTTATGTTTATTATAGGATGCAAATGAGGCCAACATGCACACCCGAAGACTTTGAGAAAGGTGTACTCTGGGATTTCATTGAGCAAGAGTTCAAGTGGAGTTTTCATATTTAGTAGTCGTGAGGGCAGCCTATTGATCAAAAAACAGGTAGTGGAGAAAGCATCACTCCAGAACCGAAAAGGTACGGAGGCATGAGCTAATAAAGTAATGCTAGTTTCTACGAGATGACGATGCTTACGTTCGGCAGTCCCATTCTGCTGATGTTTATGAGGGCAAGACACACGATGTGCAATCCCAAGTTTGTTAAAGAACGAGTTGAGGTTGTGATATTCACCCCCCAGTCGCTTTGGAGATGAATAATTTTCTGGTGAAGGAGACGCTCAACATGTGCTTGAAACTGTATAAACACATCAAACACATCAGATTTTTTCTTAATAAGATAGAGCCAAGTAAAATGACTGTAAGCATCAATGAAACTGACATAATAATTGTGGCCACTAACAGACGTTTGGGCATGACCCCATACATCGGAAAACACAAGCTCAAGAGGATGTTTCACAACACGACTAGACTCTGAAAACGGGAGTTGGTGACTCTTGCCCTGCTGACAGGCATCACAAATAGTTTCAGCAGTTTTATTTGACACAACTGGTAGCTCATGATGATGCAACACATGACTGACTGTGGGAGCAGCAGGATGACCAAGTCGCGCGTGCCAATGTGTAGGTGAGACACGAACACCACTGAACTCCTGAGGAGAAAACTGCATGGGAGGTGCGGTCGGCGCGTCAAGTGCATACAAGCCACGGTGAAGACGACCGCTAAGCAGAACGGCCCTCGTGTCCCGATCCTTGATAACGAAACAAAAAGGGTGAAATTCAACAAGGACATTAGTGTCACGAGTAAGTTGTGGAACAGACAACAAACTACACGAAGTAGTGGGAATACGAAGAATGTTAGACAGATGCAGTTTTCTTGAATTGTGTGCAAGAAGGGATGCCTGACCAACATGGGAGATGCGCATACCTGCTCCGTTGGCGGTGTGCACCTGATCATGGCCGCGATATGGCTCCTGAACGGAAAGCTTGCTCATGTCGTTGGTGAGGTGGTTTGTAGCTCCCGTGTCCATGTACCATGTGGGATCAATCGAGTAGGATGGAGTACGCCTGTGCTCATGACTCACTACCGCAGCGGCCGCCTGTTTTTCATTCCCCTTGACATTGTTGCCTAGGCCAAGGAAATCTTCCTTGTAGCGGCGATGACAGCGAGCAGCTACGTGACGCTCAATCCCAGGTGGGTGGCCTGCTGGGTGGAAGACTCCGGAGCGATTGGGTAGCGGTGTTCTGGGGTGGGAGAAATCCATGTCGGCTCGTCCGACTCTAACGTGGTGACGCCTGCAGGTGCCGCCACCCCTCCTTGGAGGGCGTCGGGTGACCCCTTTCACCTTCTTCCTCCGCATGTTGGGGGAATCCCTCGGACAAGTCCGGGTAACAGCGTCATTGTCGTCACTCTCCTTCCTGAAGGTGTTGCTTGGTACGCGGTGCTCCGCAGTGTTGGTGCCTGGTGGGACGACTTCGGAGGGCGCAGCGGTGGAGGGTCATTCACGTGTCATCGACTTGCCATTGTTGTCATTTGTTCCACTCTTTTTCTTCTTGTTTTATCTTTGGGCTTGGTGTGTTGTTCGTCCCAGCAATGTGATGATGGTTGCTTTGTAATACAAAGCGGGGGGAAACCCTATTTCGAAAAGTAAAATTTTACAGCATTTGTCACAGCTATTATTTCCATAATAAACTTCTAAATTACCATTCATAACTGAAGCTACAAATACTGCCGCTGTGCCGCGGCCACTGTAGGAGAGCTTTGTTTAGCACTCTTAATCTTGAAACATGGGTTTTATTACGAAAATTAGATGTAAAGTATACTATGAATCCTTGGCTGCACGCAGTTGTTTCTTGTTTTGTGTTTTTATTATGCGAGAGAATCCTTGGCCACTAGAAGAAGAAGGACCTTATGTGAGACACATTAGTCCCGGTTCGATTTTGGCCCGGTTCAAACGGCTATGCATTAGTGCCGGTTCGTGTTGAACCTTTAGTACCGATACGTGCCACGAACCGGTACTAAAGGGGTGGTGGCAGGCTGGCGTCAGGCCGGGGCCCCACGAGCCCCTTTAGTCCCAGTTTGTGGCACAAACCGGTACTGAAGGGCCAACCTTCAGTACCGGTTCGTGCCACGAACCGGCACTAAAGGGGTTTAACCTATAGTCCCGGTTGGAGACACAAACCAGGACTATAGGGCAATTTTTCAAACTTGAAAAAATCATAACTAAATCATCCTAATTCAGAAAAATACATATAATATATCAAAATTTGCAGAACAAAACGATTGATCCGCTGAAACAACAAGTTTTCTGTTTTGACGATTTTTTAAAATCTCAAAATTCCGAGTCGCCCAGGCCCACGCCGGAGCCACTAGGCGCCGGAGGGGCAGGCGGTGAGCCCGGCGAGGCCGGCCCATCAGGAGCTGAAGCCGGCGCGCATGAGCCCGGCGTGGCCGGCCCAGGAGAAACCTCCTGCGAAGCCAGCTCGGGCGATGCCCACGAAGTGGGCGAGGGCGATGCCCGCGAGGCAGCTTCGGGCGAGGGCGATGCCCGCGAGGCGGCTGCGGGCGCAGCTCCCGCGGGTTGCTGGGTACCGCCCAGTATGCATGCCCCATGCACGCGATCATCCTCTAGACTCGGAGCATGTGCCGGTGCATGTTCCTCAAGAAGCTCAAGACGAGCGCCACGGCCAACACCTGCAGCATGGTTAGGAAGCAACACAGGAGCATTTGCAACATCCACAAATTGATCAGGCGTAGGTGTGGTAGAAGAAACGTCTGGCATAGAAGTGATAGAGGTATTCGAAAGTGCACGAAAGGGAAACACATTCTCATCAAATACGATGTCACGAGAAATGTAAACGCGATTGGTGGGAACATGCAGGCATTTGTACCCTTTGTGAAGGGAACTATACCCAAGAAAATCGCACTTTTTCGACCGAAACTCTAGCTTATGTTTATTATACGGACGCAAATGAGGCCAACATGCACACCCGAAGACTTTGAGAAAGGTGTAGTCTGGGATTTCATTGAGCATGAGTTAAAGTGGAGTTTTCATATTCAGTAGTCGTGAGGGCAGCCTATTGATCAAAAAATAGGTAGTGGAGAAAGCATCACTCCAGAACCGAAAAGGTACGGAGGCATGAGCTAATAAAGTAATGCCAGTTTCTATGAGATGACGATGCTTACGTTCGGCAGTCCCATTCTGCTGATGTTTATGAGGGCAAGACACACGATGTGCAATCCCAAGATTGTTGAAGAAAGAGTTGAGGTTGTGATATTCACCCCCCTAGTCGCTTTGGACATGAATAATTTTCTGGCGAAGGAGACGCTCAACATGTGCTTGAAACTGTATAAACACATCAAACACATCAGATTTTTTCTTAATAAGATAGAGCCAAGTAAAACGACTGTAAGCATCAATGAAACTGACATAATAATTGTGGCCACTAACAGACGTTTGGGCATGACCCCATACATCGGAAAACACAAGCTCAAGAGGATGTTTCACAACACGACTAGACTCTGAAAATGGGAGTTGGTGACTCTTGCCCTCCTGACAGGCATCACAAATAGTTTCAGTAGTTTTATTTGACACAACTGGTAGATCATGACGATGCAACACATGACTGACTATGGGAGCAGCAGGATGACCAAGTCGCGCGTGCCAATGTCTAGGTGAGACACGAACACCACTGAACGCCTGAGGAGAAAACTGCATGGGAGGTGCGGTCGGCGCGTCAAGTGCATACAAGCCACGACGAAGACGACAGCTAAGCAGAACGGCCCTTGTGTCCCGATCCTTGATAAAGAAACGAAAAGGGTGAAATTCAGCAAGGACATTATTGTCACGAGTAAGTTGTGGAACAGACAACAAACTACGCGAAGTAGTGGGAATACGAAGAATGTGAGACAGATGCAGTTTTCGTGGATTGTGTGCAAGAAGGGATGCCTGACCAACATGGGAGATGTGCATACCTGCTCCGTTGGCGGTGTGCACCTGATCATGGCCACGATATGGCTCTTGAACGGAAAGCTTTCTCATGTCGTTGGTGATGTGGTTTGTAGCTCCCGTGTCCATGTACCATGTGGGATTAATCGAGTAGGATGGAGTACGCCCGTGCTCATGACTCACTACCGTAGCGGCCGCCTGTTTTTCATTCCCCTTGCCATTGTTGCCTAGGCCAAGGAAATCTTGCTTGTAGTGGCGATGACAGCGAGAAGCTATGTGACGCTCAATCCCAGGTGGGTGGCCTGCTGGGTGGAAGACTCCGGAGCGATTGGGTAGTGCTGTTCTGGTGTGGGAGAAATCCATGTCGGCTCGTCCGACTCTCACATGGTGACGCCTGCGGGTGCCACCACCCCTCCTTGGAGGGCGTCGGGTGACCCCTTTCACCTTCTTCCTCCGCATGCCGGGGAAATCCCTAGGACAAGTCCGGGCAACAACGTCATTGTCGTCGCTCTCCTTCCTAAAGGTGTTGCTTGGTACGCGGTGCTCCGCAGTGTTGGTACGTGGTGGGACGACTTCGGAGGGCGCAGCGGTGGCGGGTCATTCATGTGTCATCAAGTTGCCATTGTCGTCATTTGTTCGGCTCTTGTTCTTCTTGTTTTATCTTTGGGCTTGATGTGTTGTTCGTCCCAGCAATGCGATGATGGTTGCTTTGTAATACAAAGCAGGGGGGAACCCTATTTTGAAAAGTAAAATTTTGCAGCATTTGTCACAGCTATTATTTCCATAATAAACTTCTAAATGACCATTCATAACTGAAGCTACAAAGCCTGCCGCTGTGCCGCGGCCACTGTAGGAGAGCTTTGTTTAGCACTCTTAATCTTGAAACATGGGTTTTATTAAGAAAATCAGATGTAAAGTATACTATGAATCCTTGGCTGCACGCAGTTGTTTCTTGTTTTGTGTTTTTATTACGCGGGAGAGTCCTTGGCCACTAGTAGAAAAAGGACCTTATGTGAGACACATTAGTCCCGGTTCGATTTTGGCTTGGTACTAATGGTATCATTAGTACCGGTTCGAACGACTATTTATTAGTGCCGGTTCATGTCGAACCTTTAGTACCGGTTCGTGCCACGAACCGGTACTAAAGGGGTGGTGGCAGGCTGGCGTCAGGCCGGGGCCCCACGAGCCCCTTTAGTCCCGGTTTGTGGAACAAACCGGTACTAAAGGGCCAACCTTTAGTACCGGTTCGTGCCACGAACCGGCACTAAAGGGGTCTAACCTATAGTCCCGGTTGGAGACACAAACCGGGACTATAGGGCAATTTTCAAACTTGAAAAAATCATAACTAAATCATCCTAATTAAGAAAAATACATATAATATATCAAAATTTGCAGAACAAAAAGATTGATCCGCTGAAACAACAAGTTTTCATTTAGACGATCTTTTAAAATCTCAAAATACCGAGTCGCCCAGGCCCACGCCGGAGCCACTGGGCGCTGGAGGGGCAGGCGGTGAGCCCGGCGAGGCCGGCCCATCAGGAGCCGAAGCCGGCGCACGCGAGCTCGGCGTGGCCGGCCCAGGAGAAACCTCATGCGAAGCCAGCTCGGGCGATGCCCACGAAGCGGGCGAGGGCGATGCCCGCGAGGCAGCTTCGGGCGAGGGCGATGCCCGCGAGGCGGCTGCGGGCGCAGCTCCCGCGGGTTGCTGGGTACCGCCCGGTATGCATGCCCCATGCACACGATCATCCTCCAGACTCGGAGCGTGTGCCGGTGCCTGTTCCTCAAGAAGCTCAAGACGAGCGCCACGGCCAACACCTGCAGCATGGTTAGGAAGCAACACATGAGCATTTGCAACATCCACAAATTGATCAGGCGTAGGTGTGGTAGAAGAAACGTCTGGCATAGAAGTGATAGAGGTATTCGGAAGTGCACGAAAGGGAAACACATTCTCATCAAATACGACGTCACGAGAAATGTAAACGCGATTGGTGGTAACATGCAGGCATTTGTACCCTTTGTGAAGGGAACTATACCCAAGAAAAATGCACTTTTTCGACTGAAACTCTAGCTTATGTTTATTATACGGATGCAAATGAGGCCAACATGCACACCCGAAGACTTTGAGAAAGGTGTACTCTGGGATTTCATTGAGCAAGAGTTCAAGTGGAGTTTTCATATTTAGTAGTCGTGAGGGCAGCCTATTGATCAAAAAACAGGTAGTGGAGAAAGCATCACTCCAGAACCGAAAAGGTACGGAGGCATGAGCTAATAAAGTAATGCTAGTTTCTACGAGATGACGATGCTTACGTTCGGCAGTCCCATTCTGCTGATGTTTATGAGGGCAAGACACACGATGTGCAATCCCAAGTTTGTTAAAGAACGAGTTGAGGTTGTGATATTCACCCCCCAGTCGCTTTGGAGATGAATAATTTTCTGGTGAAGGAGACGCTCAACATGTGCTTGAAACTGTATAAACACATCAAACACATCAGATTTTTTCTTAATAAGATAGAGCCAAGTAAAATGACTGTAAGCATCAATGAAACTGACATAATAATTGTGGCCACTAACAGACGTTTGGGCATGACCCCATACATCGGAAAACACAAGCTCAAGAGGATGTTTCACAACACGACTAGACTCTGAAAACGGGAGTTGGTGACTCTTGCCCTGCTGACAGGCATCACAAATAGTTTCAGCAGTTTTATTTGACACAACTGGTAGCTCATGATGATGCAACACATGACTGACTGTGGGAGCAGTAGGATGACCAAGTTGCGCGTGCCAATGTGTAGGTGAGACACGAACACCACTGAACTCCTGAGGAGAAAACTGCATGGGAGGTGCGGTCGGCGCGTCAAGTGCATACAAGCCACGGTGAAGACGACCGCTAAGCAGAATGGCCCTCGTGTCCCGATCCTTGATAAAGAAACCAAAAGGGTGAAATTCAACAAGGACATTAGTGTCACGAGTAAGTTGTGGAACAGACAACAAACTACACGAAGTAGTGGGAATACGAAGAATGTTAGACAGATGCATTTTTCTTGAATTGTGTGCAAGAAGGGATGCCTGACCAACATGGGAGATGCGCATACCTGCTCCGTTGGCGGTGTGCACCTGATCATGGCCGCGATATGGCTCCTGAACGGAAAGCTTGCTCATGTCGTTGGTGAGGTGGTTTGTAGCTCCCGTGTCCATGTACCATGTGGGATCAATCGAGTAGGATGGAGTACGCCTGTGCTCATGACTCACTACCGCAGCGGCCGCCTGTTTTTCATTCCCCTTGACATTGTTGCCTAGGCCAAGGAAATCTTCCTTGTAGCGGCGATGACAGCGAGCAGCTACGTGACGCTCAATCCCAGGTGGGTGGCCTGCTGGGTGGAAGACTCCGGAGTGATTGGGTAGCGGTGTTCTGGGGTGGGAGAAATCCATGTCGGCTCGTCCGACTCTAACGTGGTGACGCCTGCAGGTGCCGCCACCCCTCCTTGGAGGGCGTCGGGTGACCCCTTTCACCTTCTTCCTCTGCATGTTGGGGGAATCCCTCGGACAAGTCCGGGTAACAGCGTCATTGTCGTCACTCTCCTTCCTGAAGGTGTTGCTTGGTACGCGGTGCTCCGCAGTGTTGGTGCCTGGTGGGACGACTTCGGAGGGCGCAGCGGTGGAGGGTCATTCACGTGTCATCGACTTGCCATTGTTGTCATTTGTTCCACTCTTTTTCTTCTTGTTTTATCTTTGGGCTTGGTGTGTTGTTCGTCCCAGCAATGTGATGATGGTTGCTTTGTAATACAAAGCGGGGGGAAACCCTATTTCGAAAAGTAAAATTTTACAGCATTTGTCACAGCTATTATTTCCATAATAAACTTCTAAATTACCATTCATAACTGAAGCTACAAATACTGCCGCTGTGCCGCGGCCACTGTAGGAGAGCTTTGTTTAGCACTCTTAATCTTGAAACATGGGTTTTATTACGAAAATTAGATGTAAAGTATACTATGAATCCTTGGCTGCACGCAGTTGTTTCTTGTTTTGTGTTTTTATTATGCGAGAGAATCCTTGGCCACTAGAAGAAGAAGGACCTTATGTGAGACACATTAGTCCCGGTTCGATTTTGGCCCGGTTCAAACGGCTATGCATTAGTGCCGGTTCGTGTTGAACCTTTAGTACCGATACGTGCCACGAACCGGTACTAAAGGGGTGGTGGCAGGCTGGCGTCAGGCCGGGGCCCCACGAGCCCATTTAGTCCCAGTTTGTGGCACAAACCGGTACTGAAGGGCCAACCTTCAGTACCGGTTCGTGCCACGAACCGGCACTAAAGGGGTTTAACCTATAGTCCCGGTTGGAGACACAAACCAGGACTATAGGGCAATTTTTCAAACTTGAAAAAATCATAACTAAATCATCCTAATTCAGAAAAATACATATAATATATCAAAATTTGCAGAACAAAACGATTGATCCGCTGAAACAACAAGTTTTCTGTTTTGACGATTTTTTAAAATCTCAAAATTCCGAGTCGCCCAGGCCCACGCCGGAGCCACTGGGCGCCGGAGGGGCAGGCGGTGAGCCCGGCGAGGCCGGCCCATCAGGAGCTGAAGCCGGCGCGCATGAGCCCGGCGTGGCCACCCCAGGAGAAACCTCCTGCGAAGCCAGCTCGGGCGATGCCCACGAAGTGGGCGAGGGCGATGCCCGCGAGGCAGCTTCGGGCGAGGGCGATGCCCGCGAGGCGGCTGCGGGCGCAGCTCCCGCGGGTTGCTGGGTACCGCCCAGTATGCATGCCCCATGCACGCGATCATCCTCTAGACTCGGAGCATGTGCCGGTGCCTGTTCCTCAAGAAGCTCAAGACGAGCGCCACGGCCAACACCTGCAGCATGGTTAGGAAGCAACACAGGAGCATTTGCAACATCCACAAATTGATCAGGCGTAGGTGTGGTAGAAGAAACGTCTGGCATAGAAGTGATAGAGGTATTCGAAAGTGCACGAAAGGGAAACACATTCTCATCAAATACGATGTCACGAGAAATGTAAACGCGATTGGTGGGAACATGCAGGCATTTGTACCCTTTGTGAAGGGAACTATACCCAAGAAAATCACACTTTTTCGACCGAAACTCTAGCTTATGTTTATTATACGGACGCAAATGAGGCCAACATGCACACCCGAAGACTTTGAGAAAGGTGTAGTCTGGGATTTCATTGAGCATGAGTTAAAGTGGAGTTTTCATATTCAGTAGTCGTGAGGGCAGCCTATTGATCAAAAAATAGGTAGTGGAGAAAGCATCACTCCAGAACCGAAAAGGTACGGAGGCATGAGCTAATAAAGTAATGCCAGTTTCTATGAGATGACGATGCTTACGTTCGGCAGTCCCATTCTGCTGATGTTTATGAGGGCAAGACACACGATGTGCAATCCCAAGTTTGTTAAAGAAAGAGTTGAGGTTGTGATATTCACCCCCCTAGTCGCTTTGGACATGAATAATTTTCTGGCGAAGGATACGCTCAACATGTGCTTGAAACTTTATAAACACATCAAACACATCAGATTTTTTCTTAATAAGATAGAGCCAAGTAAAACGACTGTAAGCATCAATGAAACTGACATAATAATTGTGGCCACTAACAGACGTTTGGGCATGACCCCATACATCGGAAAACACAAGCTCAAGAGGATGTTTCACAACACGACTAGACTCTGAAAACGGGAGTTGGTGACTCTTGCCCTCCTGACAGGCATCACAAATAGTTTCAGTAGTTTTATTTGACACAACTGGTAGCTCATGAAGATGCAGCACATGACTGACTATGGGAGCAGCAGGATGACCAAGTCGCGCGTGCCAATGTGTAGGTGAGACACGAACACCACTGAACGCCTGAGGAGAAAACTGCATGGGAGGTGCGGTCGGCGCGTCAAGTGCATACAAGCCACGGCGAAGACGACAGCTAAGCAGAACGGCCCTCGTGTCCCGATCCTTGATAAAGAAACGAAAAGGGTGAAATTCAGCAAGGACATTATTGTCACGAGTAAGTTGTGGAACAGACAACAAACTACGCGAAGTAGTGGGAATACAAAGAATGTGAGACAGATGCAGTTTTCGTGGATTGTGTGCAAGAAGGGATGCATGACCAACATGGGAGATGTGCATACCTGCTCCGTTGGCGGTGTGCACCTGATCATGGCCGCGATATGGCTCTTGAACGGAAAGCTTGCTCATGTCGTTGGTGATGTGGTTTGTAGCTCCCGTGTCCATGTACCATGTGGGATTAATCGAGTAGGATGGAGTACGCCCGTGCTCATGACTCACTACCGTAGTGGCCGCCTGTTTTTCATTCCCCTTGCCATTGTTGCCTAGGCCAAGGAAATCTTGCTTGTAGCGGCGATGACAACGAGAAGCTACGTGACGCTCAATCCCAGGTGGGTGGCCTGCTGGGTGGAAGACTCCGGAGCGATTGGGTAGTGCTGTTTTGGTGTTGGAGAAATCCATGTCGGCTCGTCCGACTCTCACGTGGTGACGCCTGCGGGTGCCACCACCCCTCCTTGGAGGGCGTCGGGTGACCCCTTTCACCTTCTTCCTCCGCATGCCGGGGAAATCCCTTGGACAAGTCCGGGCAACAACGTCATTGTCGTCGCTCTCCTTCCTAAAGGTGTTGCTTGGTACGCGGTGCTCCGCAGTGTTGGTACGTGGTGGGACGACTTCGGAGGGCGCAGCGGTGGCGGGTCATTCACGTGTCATCAAGTTGCCATTGTCGTCATTTGTTCGGCTCTTGTTCTTCTTGTTTTATCTTTGGGCTTGATGTGTTGTTCGTCCCAGCAATGCGATGATGGTTGCTTTGTAATACAAAGCAGGGGGGAACCCTATTTTGAAAAGTAAAATTTTGCAGCATTTGTCACAGCTATTATTTCCATAATAAACTTCTAAATGACCATTCATAACTGAAGCTACAAAGCCTGCCGCTGTGCCGCGGCCACTGTAGGAGAGCTTTGTTTAGCACTCTTAATCTTGAAACATGGGTTTTATTAAGAAAATCAGATGTAAAGTATACTATGAATCCTTGGCTGCACGCAGTTGTTTCTTGTTTTGTGTTTTTATTACGCGGGAGAGTCCTTGGCCACTAGTACAAAAAGGACCTTATGTGAGACACATTAGTCCCGGTTCGATTTTGGCCCGGTACTAATGGTATCATCAGTACCGGTTCGAACGGCTATTTATTAGTGCCGGTTCATGTCGAACATTTAGTACCGGTTCGTGCCACGAACCAGTACTAAAGGGGTGGTGGCAGGCTGGCGTCAGGCCGGGGCCCCACGAGCCCCTTTAGTCCCGGTTTGTGGAACAAACCGGTACTAAAGGGCCAACCTTTAGTACCGGTTCGTGCCACGAACCGGCACTAAAGGGGTCTAACCTATAGTCCCGGTTGGAGACACAAACCGGGACTATAGGGCAATTTTCAAACTTAAAAAAATCATAACTAAATCATCCTAATTAAGAAAAATACATATAATATATCAAAATTTGCAGAAAGGCCCTCGTGTCCCGATCCTTGATAAAGAAACGAAAAGGGTGAAATTCAGCAAGGATATTATTGTCACGAGTAAGTTGTGGAAATGACAACAAACTACGCGAAGTAGTGGGAATACGAAGAATGTTAGACAGATGCAGTTTTCGTGAATTGTGTGCAAGAAGGGATGCCTGACCAACATGGGAGATGCGCATACCTGCTCCGTTGGCGGTGTGCACCTGATCATGGCCGCGATATGGCTCCTGAACGGAAAGCTTGCTCATGTCATTGGTGAGGTGGTTTGTAGCTCCCGTGTCCATGTACCATGTGGGATCAATCGAGTAGGATGGAGTATGCCCGTGCTCATGACTCACTACCACAGCGGCCGCCTATTTTGCATTCCCCTTGACATTGTTGCCTAGGCCAAGGAAATCTTGCTTGTAGCGGCGATGACAGCGAGAAGCTACGTGACGCTCAATCCCAGGTGGGTGGCCTGCTGGGTGGAAGACTCCGGAGCGATTGGGTAGTGGTGTTCTGGGGTGGGAGAAATCCATGTCGGCTCGTCCAACTCTGACGTGGTGACGCCTGCAGGTGTCGCCACCCCTCCTTGGAGGGCGTCGGGTGACCCCTTTCACCTTCTTCCTCCGCATGCCGGGGGAATCCCTAGGACAAGTCCGGGCAACAACGTCATTATCGTCGCTCTCCTTCCTGAAGGTGTTGCTTGGTACACGGTGCTCCGCAGTGTTGCTGCGTGGTGGGACGACTTCGGAGGGTGCAACGGTGGCGGGTCATTCCTGTGTCATCAAGTTGCCATTGTTGTCATTTGTTCCGCTCTTGTTCTTCTTGTTTTATCTTTGGGCTTGATGTGTTGTTCGTCCCAGCAATGCGATGATGGTTGCTTTGTAATACAAAGCGGGGGGAAACCCTATTTCGAAAAGTAAAATTTTGCAGCATTTGTCACAACTATTATTTCCATAATAAACTTCTAAATGACCATTCATAACTGATGCTACAAGCCTGCCGCTGTGCCCCGACCACTGTAGGAGAACTTTGTTTAGCACTCTTAATCTTGAAACATGGGTTTTATTAAGAAAATCAGATGTAAAGTATACTATGAATCCTTGGCTGCACGCAGTTGTTTCATGTTTTGTGTTTTTATTATGCGGGAGAATCCTTGGCCACTAGTAGAAAAAGGACCTTATGTCAGACACATTAGTCCCGGTTCGATTTTGGCCCGGTACTAATGGTATCATTAGTACCGGTTCGAACAACTATGCATTAGTGCCGGTTCGTGTTGAACCTTTAGTATCGGTTCGTGCCACGAACCGGTACTAAAGGGGTGGTGGCAGGCTGGCGTCAGGACGGGGCCCCACGAGCCCCTTTAGTCCCGGTTTGTGGCACAAACCGGTACTAAAGGGCCAACCTTTAGTACCGGTTCGTGCCACGAACCGACACTAAAGGGGTCTAACCTATAGTCCCGGTTGGAGACACAAACCGGGACTATAGGGCAATTTTCAAACTTGAAAAATCATAACTAAATCATCCTAATTCAGAAAAATACATATAATATATCAAAATTTGTAGAACAAAAAGATTGATCCGCTGAAACAAAAAGTTTTCCGTTTTGACGATTTTTTAAAATCTCAAAATTCCTAGTCGCCCAGGGCCACGCCGGAGCCACTGGGCGCTGGAGGGGTAGGCGGTGAGCCCGGTGAGGCCGACCCATCAGGAGCCGAAGCCGGTCGCGCGAGCCCGGCGTGGCCGGCCCTGGAGAAACCTCCTACGAAGCCAGCTCGGGTGATGCCCATGAAGCAGGCAAGGGCAATGCCCGCGAGGCAGCTTTGTGCGAGGGCGATGGCCGCGAGGTGGCTGCGGGCGCAGCTCCCGCGGGTTGCTGGGTACCGCCCGGTATGCATGTCCCATGCACGCGATCATCCTCCAAACTCGGAGCGTGTGCCGGTGCCTGTTCCTCAGGAAGCTCAAGACGAGCGCCACGGCCAACACCTGCAGCATGGTTAGGAAGCAACACAGGAGCATTTGCAACATCCACAAATTGATCAGGCGTAGGTGTGGTAGAAGAAACGTCTGGCATAGAAGTGATAGAGATATTCGGAAGTGCACGAAAGGGAAACACATTCTCATCAATTACGACGTCACGAGAAATGTAAACGCGATTGGTGGGAACATGCAGGCATTTGTACCCTTTGTGAAGGGAACTATACCCAAGAAAATCGCACTTTTTCGACCGAAACTCTAGCTTATGTTTATTATACGGACGCAAATGAGGCCAACATGCACACCCGAAGACTTTGAGAAAGGTGTAGTCTGGGATTTCATTGAGCATGAGTTAAAGTGGAGTTTTCATATTCAGTAGTCGTGAGGGCAGCCTATTGATCAAAAAATAGGTAGTGGAGAAAGCATCACTCCAGAACCGAAAAGGTACGGAGGCATGAGCTAATAAAGTAATGCCAGTTTCTATGAGATGACGATGCTTACGTTCGGCAGTCCCATTCTGCTGATGTTTATGAGGGCAAGACACACGATGTGCAATCCCAAGATTGTTAAAGAAAGAGTTGAGGTTGTGATATTCACCCCCCTAGTCGCTTTGGACATGAATAATTTTTTGGCGAAGGAGACGCTCAACATGTGCTTGAAACTGTATAAACACAACAAACACATCAGATTTTTTCTTAATAAGATAGAGCCAAGTAAAACGACTGTAAGCATCAATGAAACTGACATAATAATTGTGGCCACTAACAGACGTTTGGGCATGACCCCATACATCGGAAAACACAAGCTCAAGAGGATGTTTCACAACACGACTAGACTCTGAAAACGGGAGTTGGTGACTCTTGCCCTCCTGACAGGCATCACAAATAGTTTCAGTAGTTTTATTTGACACAACTGGTAGCTCATGACGATGCAACACATGACTGACTATGGGAGCAGCAGGATGACCAAGTCACGCGTGCCAATGTGTAGGTGAGACACGAACACCACTGAACGCCTGAGGAGAAAACTGCATGGGAGGTGCGGTCGGCGCGTCAAGTGCATACAAGCCACGGTGAAGACGACCGCTAAGCAGAACGGCCCTCGTGTCCCGATCCTTGATAAAGAAACGAAAAGGGTGAAATTCAGCAAGGACATTATTGTCACGAGTAAGTTGTGGAACAGACAACAAACTACGCAAAGTAGTGGGAATACGAAGAATGTTAGACAGATGCAGTTTTCGTGAATTGTGTGCAAGAAGGGATGCCTGACCAACATGGGAGATGCACATACCCGCTCCATTGGTGGTGTGCACCTGATCATGGCCGCGATATGGCTCCTGAACGGAAAGCTTGCTCATGTCGTTGGTGAGGTGGTTTGTAGCTCCCGTGTCCATGTACCATGTGGGATCAATTGAGTAGGATGGAGTACGCCCGTGCTCATGACTCACTACCACAGCGGCCGCCTGTTTTTCATTCCCCTTGACATTGTTGCCTAGGCCAAGGAAATCTTGCTTGTAGCGGCGATGACAGCGAGAAGCTACGTGACGCTCAATCCCAGGTGGGTGGCCTGCTGGGTGGAAGACTCCGGAGCGATTGGGTAGTGGTGTTCTGGGGTGAGAGAAATCCATGTCGGCTCGTCCGACTCTGACGTGGTGACGCCTGCGGGTGCCGCCACCCCTCCTTGGAGGGTGTCGGGTGACCCGTTTCACCTTCTTCCTCCGCATGCCGGGGGAATCCCTAGGACATGTCCGGGCAACAACGTCATTATCGTCGCTCTCCTTCCTGAAGGTGTTGCTTGGTACGCGGTGCTCCGCAGTGTTGCTGCGTGGTGGGACGACTTCGGAGGGCGCAACGGTGGTGGGTCATTCCTGTGTCATCAAGTTGCCATTGTTGTCATTTGTTCCGCTCTTGTTCTTCTTGTTTTATCTTTGGGCTTGATGTGTTGTTCGTCCCAGCAATGCGATGATGGTTGCTTTGTAATACAAAGCGGGGGGAAACCCTATTTCGAAAAGTAAAATTTTGTAGCATTTGTCACAGCTATTATTTCCATAATAAACTTCTAAATGACCATTCATAACTGAAGCTACAAGCCTGCCGCTGTGCTGCGGCCACTGTAGGAGAGCTTTGTTTAGCACTCTTAATCTTGAAACATGGGTTTTATTAAGAAAATCAGATGTAAAGTATACTATGAATCCTTGGCTGCACGCAGTTGTTTCATGTTTTGTGTTTTTATTATGCGGGAGAATCCTTGGCCACTAGTAGAAAAAGGACCTTATGTCAGACACATTAGTCCCGGTTCGATTTTGGCCCGGTACTAATGGTATCATTAGTACCGGTTCGAACAGCTATGCATTAGTGCCGGTTCGTGTTGAACCTTTAGTATCGGTTCGTGCCACGAACCGGTACTAAAGGGGTGGTGGCAGGCTGGCGTCAGGACGGGGCCCCACGAGCCCCTTTAGTCCCGGTTTGTGGCACAAACCAGTACTAAAGGGCCAACCTTTAGTACCGGTTCGTGCCACGAACCGACACTAAAGGGGTCTAACCTATAGTCCCGGTTGGAGACACAAACCGAGACTATAGGGCAATTTTCAAACTTGAAAAATCATAACTAAATCATCCTAATTCAGAAAAATACATATAATATATCAAAATTTGCAGAACAAAAAGATTGATCCGCTGAAACAAAAAGTTTTCCGTTTTGACGATTTTTTAAAATCTCAAAATTCCTAGTCGCCCAGGCCCACGCCGGAGCCACTGGGCGCTGGAGGGGTAGGCGGTGAGCCCGGCGAGGCCGACCCATCAGGAGCCGAAGCCGGTCGCGCGAGCCCGGCGTGGCCGGCCCAGGAGAAACCTCCTACGAAGCCAGCTCGGGTGATGCCCATGAAGCAGGCAAGGGCAATGCCCGCGAGGCAGCTTTGGGCGAGGGCGATGGCCGCGAGGTGGCTGCGGGCGCAGCTCCCGCGGGTTGCTGGGTACCGCCCGGTATGCATGTCCCATGCACGCGATCATCCTCCAGACTCGGAGCGTGTGTCGGTGCCTGTTCCTCAAGAAGCTCAAGACGAGCGCCACGGCCAACACCTGCAGCATGGTTAGGAAGCAACACAGGAGCATTTGCAACATCCACAAATTGATCAGGCGTAGGTGTGGTAGAAGAAACATCTGGCATAGAAATGATAGAGATATTCGGAAGTGCACGAAAGGGAAACACGTTCTCATCAATTACGACGTCACGAGAAATGTAAACGCGATTGGTGGGAACATGCAGGCATTTGTACCCTTTGTGAAGGGAACTATACCCAAGAAAATCGCACTTTTTCGACCAAAACTCTAGCTTATGTTTATTATACGGACGCAAATGAGGCCAACATGCACACCCGAAGACTTTGAGAAAGGTGTAATCTGGGATTTCATTGAGCAAGAGTTCAAGTGGAGTTTTCATATTCAGTAGTCGTGAGGGCAGCCTATTGATCAAAAAACAATTAGTGGAGAAAGCATCACTCCAGAACCGAAAAGGTACGGAGGCATGAGCTAATAAAGTAATGCCAGTTTCTATGAGATGACGATGGTTACGTTCGGCAGTCCCATTCTGCTGATGTTTATGAGGGCAAGACACACGATGTGCAATCCCAAGATTGTTGAAGAAAGAGTTGAGGTTGTGATATTCACCCCCCTAGTCGCTTTGGACATGAATAATTTTCTGGCGAAGGAGACGCTCAACATGTGCTTGAAACTGTATAAACACATCAAACACATCAGATTTTTTCTTAATAAGATAGAGCCAAGTAAAACGACTGTAAGCATCAATGAAACTGACATAATAATTGTGGCCACTAACAGACGTTTGGGCATGACCCCATACATCGGAAAACACAAGCTCAAGAGGATGTTTCACAACACGACTAGACTCTGAAAACGGGAGTTGGTGACTCTTGCCCTTCTGACAGGCATCACAAATAGTTTCAGTAGTTTTATTTGACACAACTGGTAGCTCATGACGATGCAACACATGACTGACTATGGGAGCAGCAGGATGACCAAGTCGCGCGTGCCAATGTGTAGGTGAGACACGAACACCACTGAACGCCTGAGGAGAAAACTGCATGGGAGGTGCGGTCGGCGCGTCAAGTGCATACAAGCCACGGCGAAGACGACCGCTAAGCAGAACGGCCCTCGTGTCCCGATCCTTTATAAAGAAACGAAAAGGGTGAAATTCAGCAAGGACATTATTGTCATGAGTAAGGTGTGGAACAGACAACAAACTACGCAAAGTAGTGGGAATACGAAGAATGTTAGACAGATGCAGTTTTCGTGAATTGTGTGCAAGAAGGGATGCCTGACCAACATGGGAGATGCGCATACCTGCTCCGTTGGCGGTGTGCACCTGATCATGGCTGCGATATGGCTCCTGAACGGAAAGCTTGCTCATGTCGTTGGTGAGGAGGTTTGTAGCTCCCGTGTCCATGTACCATGTGGGATCAATTGAGTAGGATGGAGTACGCCCGTGCTCATGACTCACTACCACAGCGGCCGCCTGTTTTTCATTCCCCTTGACATTGTTGCCTAGGCCAAGGAAATCTTGCTTGTAGCGGCGATGACAGCGAGAAGCTACGTGACGCTCAATCCCAGGTGGGTGGCCTGCTGGGTGGAAGACTCCGGAGCGATTGGGTAGTGGTGTTCTGGGGTGAGAGAAATCCATGTCGGCTCGTCCGACTCTGACGTGGTGATGCCTGCGGGTGCCGCCACCCCTCCTTGGAGGGTGTCGGGTGACCCCTTTCACCTTCTTCCTCCGCATGCCGGGGGAATCCCTAGGACAAGTCCGGGCAACAACGTCATTATCGTCGCTCTCCTTCCTGAAGGTGTTGCTTGGTACGCGGTGCTCCGCAGTGTTGCTGCGTGGTGGGAAGACTTCGGAGGGCGCAACAGTGGCGGGTCATTCACGTGTCATCAAGTTGCCATTGTTGTCATTTGTTTCTCTCTTGTTCTTCTTGTTTTATCTTTGGGCTTGATGTGTTGTTCGTCCCAGCAATGCGATGATTGTTGCTTTGTAATGCAAAGCGGGGGGAAACCCTATTTCGAAAAGTAAAATTTTGCAGCATTTGGCACAGCTATTATTTCCATAATAAACTTCTAAATGACCATTCATAACTGAAGCTACAAAGCCTGTCGCTGTGCCGCGGCCACTGTAGGAGAGCTTTGTTTAGCACTCTTAATCTTGAAACATGGGTTTTATTAAGAAAATCAGATGTAAAGTATACTATGAATCCTTGGCTGCACGCAGTTGTTTCGTGTTTTGTGTTTTTATTATGCGGGAGAATCCTTGGCCACTAGTAGAAAAAGGACCTCATGTCAGACACATTAGTCCCAGTTCGATTTTGGCCCGGTACTAATGGTATCATTAGTACCGGTTCGAACAGCTATGCATTAGTGCCGGTTCGTGTTGAACCTTTAGTACCGGTTCGTGCCACGAACCGGTACTAAAGGGGTGGTGGCAGGCTGGCGTCAGGCCGGGGCCCCACGAGCCCCTTTAGTCCCGGTTTGTGGCACAAACCGGTACTAAAGGGCCAACCTTCAGTACCGGTTCGTGCCACGAACCGACAATAAAGGGGTCTAACCTATAGTCCCGGTTGGAGACACAAACCGGGACTATAGGGCAATTTTCAAACTTGAAAAAATCATAACTAAATCATCCTAATTCAGAAAAATACATATAATATATCAAAATTTGCAGAACAAAAAGATTGATCCGCTGAAACAACAAGTTTTCCGTTTTGACGATTTTTTAAAATCTCAAAATTCCGAGTCGCCCAGGCCCACGCCAGAGCCACTGGGCGCTGGAGGGTAGGCGGTGAGCCCGGCGAGGCCGGCCCATCAGGAGCCGAAGCCGGTCGCGCGAGCCCGGCGTGGCCGGCCCAGGAGAAACCTCCTGCGAAGCCAGCTCGGGTGATGCCCATGAAGCAGGCGAGGGCGATGCCCGCAAGGGAGCTTTGGGCGAAGGCGATGCCCGCGAGGTGGCTGCGGGCGCAGCTCCCGCGGGTTGCTGGGTACCACCCGGTATGCATGTCCCATGCACGCGATCATCCTCCAAACTCGGAGCGTGTGCCGGTTCCTGTTCCTCAAGAAGCTCAAGATGAGCGCCATGGCCAACACCTGCAGCATGGTTAGGAAGCAACACAGGAGCATTTGCAACATCCACAAATTGATCAGGCGTAGGTGTGGTAGAAGAAACGTCTGGCATAGAAGTGATAGAGGTATTCGGAAGTGCACGAAAGGGAAACACATTCTCATCAAATACGACGTCACGAGAAATGTAAACGCGATTGGTGGGAACATGCAGGCATTTGTACCCTTTGTGAAGGGAACTATACCCAAGAAAAACGCACTTTTTCGACCGAAACTCTAGCATATGTTTATTATACGAACGCAAATGAGGCCAACATGCACACCCGAAGACTTTGAGAAAGGTGTACTCTGGGATTTCATTGAGCAAGAGTTCAAGTGGAGTTTTCATATTCAGTAGTCGTGAGGGCAGCCTATTGATCAAAAAACAGGTAGTGGAGAAAGCATCACTCCAGAACCGAAAAGGTACGGAGGCATGATCTAATAAAGTAATGCTAGTTTCTACGAGATGATGATGCTTATGTTCGGCAGTCCCATTCTGCTGATGTTTATGAGGGCAAGACACACGATGTGCAATCCCAAGTTTGTTAAAGAACGAGTTGAGGTTGTGATATTCACCCCCCCAGTCGCTTTGGACATGAATAATTTTCTGGCGAAGGAGACGCTCAACATGTGCTTGAAACTGTATAAACACATCAAACACATCAGATTTTTTCTTAATAAGATAGAGCCAAGTAAGACGACTGTAAGCATCAATGAAACTGACATAATAATTGTGGCCACTAACACACGTTTGGGAATGACCCCATACATCATAAAACACAAGCTCAAGAGGGTGTTTCACAACACGACTAGACTCTTAAAACGGGAGTTGGTGACTCTTGCCCTGCTGACAGGCATCACAAATAGTTTCAGCAGTTTTATTTGACACAACTGGTAGCTCATGACGACGCAACACATGACTGACTATGGGAGCAGCAGGATGACCAAGTCGCGCGTGCCAATGTGTAGGTGAGACACGAACACCACTGAACGCGTGAGGAGAAAACTACATGGGAGGTGCGGTCGGCGCGTCAAGTGCATACAAGCCACGGCGAAGACGACCGCTAAGCAGAACGGCCCTCGTGTCCCGATCCTTGATAAAGAAACGAAAAGGGTGAAATTCAGCAAGGACATTATTGTCACGAGTAAGTTGTGGAACAGACAACAAACTACGCGAAGTAGTGGGAATACGAAGAATGTTAGACAGCTGCAATTTTCGTGAATTGTGTGCAAGAAGGGATGCCTGGCTAACATGGGAGATGCGCATACCTGCTCCGTTGGCGGTGTGCACCTGATCATGGCCGTGATATGGCTCCTAAATGGAAAGCTTGCTCATGTCGTTGGTGAGTTGGTTTGTAGCTCCAGTGTCCATGTACCATGTGGGATCAATCGAGTAGGATGGAGTACGCCCGTGCTCATGACTCACTACCGCAGCGGCCGCCTGTTTTTCATTCCCCTTGCCATTGTTGCCTAGGCCAAGGAAATCTTGCTTGTAGCGGCGATGACAGCGAGAAGCTACGTGACGCTCAATCCTAGGTGGGTGGCCTGCTGGGTGGAAGACTCCGGAGCGATTGGGTAGTGGTGTTCTGGGGTGGGAGAAATCCATGTCGGCTCGTTCGATTCTGATGTGGTGACGCATGCGGGTGCCGCCACCCCTCCTTGGAGGGTGTCGGGTGACCCCTTTCACCTTCTTCCTCCGCATGATGGGGGAATCCCTAGGACAAGTCCGGGCAACAGCGTCATTGTCGTCGCTCTCGTTCCTGAAGGTGTTGCTTGGTACGCGGTGCTCCGCAGTGTTGGTGCGCGGTGGGACGACTTCAGAGGGCGCAGCGGTGGCGGGTCATTCACGTGTCATCAAGTTGCCATTGTTGTCATTTGTTCCGCTATTGTTCTTCTTGTTTTATCTTTGGGCTTGATGTGTTGTTCGTCCCAGCAATGCGATGATGGTTGCTTTGTAATACAAAGCGGGGGGAAACCCTATTTCGAAAAGTAAAATTTTGCAGCATTTGTCACTGCTATTATTTCCATAATAAACTTCTAAATGACCATTCATAACTGAATCTACAAAGCCTGCCGCTGTGCCGCGGCCACTGTAGGAGAGCTTTGTTTAGCACTCTTAATCTTGAAACATGGGTTTTATTAAGAAAATAAGATGTAAAGTATACTATGAATCCTTGGCTGCACGCAGTTGTTTCTTGTTTTGTGTTTTTATTATGAGGGAGAATCCTTGGCCACTAGTAGAAAAAGGACCTTATGTGAGACACATTAGTCCCGGTTCGATTTTGGCCCGGTACTAATGGTATCATTAGTACCGGTTCGAACGGCTATGCATTAGTGCCGGTTCGTGTTGAACCTTCACTACCGGTTCGTGCCACGAACCGGTACTAAAGGGGTGGTGGCAGGCTGGCGTCAGGCCGGGGCCCCACGAGCCCCTTTAGTCCCGGTTTGTGGCACAAACCGGTACTAATGGGCCAACCTTTAGTACCGGTTCTTGCCACGAACCGGCACTAAAGTGGTCTAACCTATAGTTGCGGTTGGAGACACAAACCGGGACTATAGGGCAATTTTCAAACTTGAAAAAATCATAACTAAATCATCCTAATTCAGAAAAATACTTATAATATATCAAAATTTGCACAACAAAAAGATTGATCCGCTGAAACAACAAGTTTTCCGCTTCGACGATTTTTTAAAATCTCAAAATTCCGAGTCGCCCATGCCCACGCCGGAGCCACTGGGCACTGGAGGGGCAGGCGGTGAGCCCGGCTAGGCCGGCCCATCAGGAGCCGAAGCCGGCGCGCACGAGCCTGGCGTGGCTGGCCCAGGAGAAACCTCCAGTGAAGCCAGCTCGGGCGATGCCCACGAAGCGGGCAAGGGCGATGCCCGCGAGGCAGCATCGGGCGAGGGCGATGCCCGTGAGGAGGCTGCGGGCGCAGCTCCCGCGGGTTGCTGGGTACCGCCCGGTATGCATGCCCCATGCACGCGATCATCCTCCAGACTCGGAGCGTGTGCCGGTGCCTGTTCCTCAAGAAGCTCAAGACGAGAACCACGGCCAACACCTGCAGCATGGTTAGGAAGCAACACATGAGCATTTGCAACATCCACAAATTGATCAGGCGTAGGTGTGGTAGAAGAAACGTCTGGCATAGAAGTGATAGAGGTATTCGGAAGTGCGTGAAAGGGAAACACATTCTCATCAAGTACGACGTCACGAGAAATGTAAACGCGATTGGTGGGAACATGCAGGCATTTGTACCATTTGTGAAGGGAACTATACCCAAGAAAAACACACTTTTTAGACCGAAACTCTAGCTTATGTTTATTATACGGACGCATATGAGGCCAACATGCACACCCGAAGACTTTGAGAAAGGTGTACTCTGGGATTTCATTGAGCAAGAGTTCAAGTGGAGTTTTCATATTCAGTAGTCGTGAGGGCAGTCTATTGATAAAAAAACAGGTAGTGGAGAAAGCATCACTCCAGAACCGAAAAGGTACGGAGGCATGAGCTAATAAAGTAATGCTAGTTTCTACGAGATGACGATGCTTACATTCGGCAGTCCCATTCTGCTGATGTTTATGAGGGCAAGACACACGATGTGCAATCCCAAGTTTGTTAAAGAACGAGTTGAGGTTGTGATATTCACCCCCCAGTCGCTTTGGACATGAATAATTTTCTGGCGGAGGAGACGCTCAACATGTGCTTCAAACTCTATAAACACATCAAACACATCAGATTTTTTCTTAATAAGATAGAGCCAAGTAAAACGACTGTAAGCATCAATGAAACTGACATAATAATTGTGGCCACTAACAGACGTTTGGGCATGACCCCATACATCGGAAAACACAAGCTCAAAAGGATGTTTCACAACACGACTAGACTCTGAAAATGGGAGTTGGTGACTCTTGCCCTCCTGACAGGCATCACAAATAGTTTCAGCAGTTTTATTTGACACAATTGGTAGCTCATGACGATGCAACACATGACTGACTATGGGAGCAGCAGGATGACCAAGTCGCGCGTGCCAATATGTAGGTGAGACACGAACACCACTGAATGCCTGAGGACAAAACTGCATGGGAGGTGCGGTCGGCGCGTCAAGTGCATACAAGCCATGGCGAAGACGACCGCTAAGCAGAACGGCCCTCGTGTCCCGGTCCTTGATAAAGAAATGAAAAGGGTGAAATTCAGCAAGGACATTATTGTCACGAGTAAGTTGTGGAACAGACAACAAACTACGCGAAGTAGTGGGAATACGAAGAATGTTAGACAGATGCAGTTTCCGTGAATTGTGTGCAAGAAGGGATGCCTGACCAACATGGGAGATGCGCATACCTGCTCCGTTGGCGGTGTGCACCTGATCATGGCCGCGATATGGTTCCTAAACAGAAAGCTTGCTCATGTCGTTGGTGAGGTGGTTTGTAGCTCCCGTCTCCATGTACCATGTGGGATCAATCAAGTAGGATGGAGTACGCCCGTGCTCATGACTCACTACCATAGCGGCCGCCCGTTTTTCATTCCCCTTGCCATTGTTGCCTAGGCCAAGGAAATCTTGCGTGTAGCAGCAATGACAGCGAGAAGCTAGGTGACGCTCAATCCCAGGTGGGTGGCCTGATGTTATCATTAGTACCGGTTCGAACGGCTATGCATTAGTGTCGGTTCGTGTTGAACCTTTAGTGCCGGTTCGTGCCACGAACCGGTACTAAAGGTGTGGTGGCAGGCTGGCGTCAGGCCGGGGCCCCGTAAACACCTTTTGTCCCGGTTTGTGGCACAAACCGGTACTAAAGGGCCAACCTTTAGTACCGGTTCGTGCCACGAACGGGCACTAAAGGGGTCTAACCTATAGTCCCGGTTGGAGACACAAACCGGGACTATAGGGCAATTTTCAAACTTGAAAAAATCATAACTAAATCATCCTAATTCAGAAAAATACATATAATATATCAAAATTTGCAGAACAAAAAGATTGATCCGCTGAAACAACAAGTTTTCCGTTTCGACGATTTTTTAGAATCTCAAAATTCCGAGTCGCCCAGGCCCACGCCGGAGCCACTTGGTGCTGGAGGGGCAGGCGGTGAGCCCGGCGAGGCCGGCCCATCAGGAGCCGAAGCCGGCGCGCACGAGCCCGGCGTGGCCAGCCCAGGAGAAACCTCCTGCGAAGCCAGCTCAGGCGATGCCCACGAAGCGGGCGAGGGCGATGCCCACGAGGCAGCTTCGGGCGAGGGCGATGCCCGCGAGGCGGCTGCGGGCGCAGCTCCCGCGGGTTGCTGGATACCGCCCGGTATGCATGCCCCATGCACGCGATCATCCTCCAGACTCCGAGCGTGTGCTGGTGCCTGTTCCTCAAGAAGCTCAAGACGAGCGCCACGGCCAACACCCGCAGCATGGTTAGGAAGCAACACAGGAGCATTTGCAACATCCACCAATTGATTAGGCGTAGGTGTGGTAGAAGAAACGTCTGGCATAGAAGTGATAGAGGTATTCAGAAGTGCACGAAAGGGAAACACATTGTCATCAAATATGACGTCACGAGAAATGTAAACGCGATTGGTGGGAACATGCAGGCATTTGTACCCTTTGTGAAGGGAACTATAGCCAAGAAAAACGCACTTTTTCGACCGAAACTCTAGCTTATGTTTATTATACGGACGCAAATGAGGCCAACATGCACACCCAAAGACTTTGAGAAAGGTGTACTCTGGGATTTCATTGAGCAAGAGTTCAAGTGGAGTTTTCATATTCAGTAGTCGTGAGGGCAGCCTATTGATCAAAAAATAGGTAGTGGAGAAAGCATCACTCCAGAACCGAAAAGGTACGGAGGCATGAGCTAATAAAGTAATGCCAGTTTCTACGAGATGACGATGCTTACGTTCGGCAGTCCCATTCTGCTGATGTTTATGAGGGCAAGACACACGATGTGCAATCCCAAGTTTGTTAAAGAACGAGTTGAGGTTGTGATATTCACCCCCCAGTCGCTTTGGACATGAATAATTTTCTGGCGGAGGAGACGCTCAACATGTGCTTCAAACTCTATAAACACATCAAACACATCAGATTTTTTCTTAATAAGATAGAGCCAAGTAAAACGACTGTAAGCATCAATGAAACTGACATAATAATTGTGGCCACTAACAGACGTTTGGGCATGACCCCATACATCGGAAAACACAAGCTCAAGAGGATGTTTCACAACACGACTAGACTCTGAAAACGGGAGTTGGTGACTCTTGCCCTCCTGACAGGCATCACAAATAGTTTCAGCAGTTTTATTTGACACAACTGGTAGCTCATGACGATGCAACACATGACTGACTATGGGAGCAGCAGGATGACCAAGTCGCGCGTGCCAATGTGTAGGTGAGACACGAACACCACTGAATGCCTGAGGACAAAACTGCATGGGAGGTGCGGTCGGCGCGTCAAGTGCATACAAGCCATGACGAAGACGACCGCTAAGCAGAACGGTCCTCGTGTCCCGATCCTTGATAAAGAAACGAAAAGGGTGAAATTCAGCAAGGACGTTATTGTCACGAGTAAGTTGTGGAACAGACAACAAACTACGCGAAGTAGTGGGAATACGAAGAATGTTAGACAGATGCAGTTTTCGTGAATTGTGTGCAAGAAGGGATGCCTGACCAACATGGGAGATGCGCATACCTGCTCCGTTGGCGGTGTGCACCTGATCATGGCCGCGATATGGTTCCTAAACGGAAAGCTTGCTCATGTCATTGGTGAGGTGGTTTGTAGCTCTCGTGTCCATGTACCATGTGGGATCAATCAAGTAGGATGGAGTACGCCCGTGCTCATGACTCACTACAACAGCGGCCGCCCGTTTTTCATTCCCCTTGCCATTGTTGCCTAGGCCAAGGAAATCTTGCGTGTAGCAGCGATGACAGCGAGAAGCTAGGTGACGCTCAATCCCAGGTGGGTGGCCTGATGTTATCATTAGTACCGGTTCGAACGGCTATGCATTAGTGTCGGTTCGTGTTGAACCTTTAGTGCCGGTTCGTGCGACGAACCGGTACTAAAGGGGTGGTGGCAGGCTGGCGTCAGGCCGGGGCCCCATAAGCACCTTTTGTCCCGGTTTGTGGCACAAACCGGTACTAAAGGGCCAACCTTTAGTACCGGTTCATGCCACGAACGGGCACTAAAGGGGTCTAACCTATAGTCCCGGTTGGAGACACAAACCGGGACTATAGGGCAATTTTCAAACTTGAAAAAATCATAACTAAATCATCTTAATTCAGAAAAATACATATAATATATCAAAATTTGCAGAACAAAAAGATTGATCCGCTGAAACAACAAGTTTTCCGTTTCGACGATTTTTTAAAATCTCAAAATTCCGAGTCGCCCAGGCCCACGCCGGAGCCACTTGGTGCTGGAGGGGCAGGCGGTGAGCCCGGCGAGGCCGGCCCATCAGGAGCCGAAGCCGGCGCGCGCGAGCCCGGCGTGGCCGGCCCAGGAGAAACCTCCTGCGAAGCCAGCTCAGGCGATGCCCACGAAGCGGGCGATGGCGATGCCCGCGAGGCAGCTTCGGGCGAGGGCGATGTCCGCGAGGCGGCTGCGGGCGCAGCTCCCGCGGGTTGCTGGGTACCGCCCGGTATGCATGCCCCATGCACGCGATCATTCTCCAGACTCGGAGCGTGTGCCGGTGCCTGTTCCTCAAGAAGCTCAAGACGAGCGCCACGGCCAACACCTGCAGCATGGTTAGGAAGCAACACAGGAGCATTTGCAACATCCACAAATTGATCAGGCGTAGGTGTGGTAGAAGAAACGTCTGGCATAGAAGTGATAGAGGTATTCGGAAGTGCACGAAAGGGAAACACATTCTCATCAAATACGACGTCACGAGAAATGTAAACGCGATTGGTGGGAACATGCAGGCATTTGTACCCTTTGTGAAGGGAACTATACCCAAGAAATACACACTTTTTCGACCGAAACTCTAGCTTATGTTTATTATACGGACGCAAATGAGGCCGACATGCACACCCGAAGACTTTGAGAAAGGTGTACTCTGGGATTTCATTGAGCAAGAGTTCAAGTGGAGTTTTCATACTCAGTAGTCGTGAGGGCAGCCTATTGATCAAAAAACAGGTAGTGGAGAAAGCATCACTCCAGAACCGAAAAGGTATGGAGGCATGAGCTAATATAGTAATGCCAGTTTCTATGAGATGACGATGCTTACATTCGGCAGTCCCGTTCTGCTGATGTTTATGAGGGCAAGACACACGATGTGCAATCCCAAGTTTGTTAAAGAATGAGTTGAGGTTGTGATATTCATCCCCCAGTCACTTTGGACATGAATAATTTTCTGGCGGAGGAGACGCTCAACATGTGCTTCAAACTCTATAAACACATCAAACACATCAGATTTTTTTCTTAATAAGATAGAGCCAAGTAAAACGACTGTAAGCATCAATGAAACTGACATAATAATTGTGTCCACTAACAGACGTTTGGGCATGACCCCATACATCGGAAAACACAAGCTCAAGAGGATGTTTCACAACACGACTACACTCTGAAAACGGGAGTTGGTGACTCTTGCCATCCTGACAGGCATCACAAATAGTTTCAGCAGTTTTATTTGACACAACTGGTAGCTCATGACGATGCAACACATGACTGACTATGGGAGCAGCAGGATGACCAAGTCGCGCGTGCCAATATGTAGGTGAGACACGAACACCACTGAATGCCTAAGGAGAAAACTGCATGGGAGGTGCGGTCGGCGCGTCAAGTGCATACAAGCCATGGCGAAGACGACCGCTAAGCAAAACGGCCCTCGTGTCCCTATCCTTGATAAAGAAACGAAAAGGGTGAAATTCAGCAAGGACATTATTGTCACGAGTAAGTTGTGGAACAGACAACAAACTACGCGAATTAGTGGGAATACGAAGAATGTTAGACAGATGCAGTTTTCGTGAATTGTGTGCAAGAAGGGATGCCTGACCAACATGGGAGATGCGCATACCTGCTCCGTTGGCGGTGTGCACCTGATCATGGCCGCGATATGGTTCCTAAATGGAAAGCTTTCTCATGTCGTTGGTGAGGTGGTTTGTAGCTCCCGTGTCCATGTACCATGTGGGATCAATCAAGTAGGATGGAGTACGCCCGTGCTCATGACTCACTACCACAGCGGCCACCCGTTTTTCATTCCCCTTGCCATTGTTGCCTAGGCCAAGGAAATCTTGCGTGTAGCAGCGATGACAGCGAGAAGCTAGGTGACGCTCAATCCCAGGTGGGTGGCCTGATGTTATCATTAGTACCGGTTCGAACGGCTATGCATTAGTGTCGGTTCGTGTTGAACCTTTAGTGCCGGTTCGTGCCACGAACCGGAACTAAAGGGGTGGTGGCAGGCTGGCGTCAGGCCGGGGCCCCATAAGCACCTTTTGTCCCGGTTTGTGGCACAAACCGGTACTAAAGGGCCAACCTTTAGTACCGGTTCGTGCCACGAACGGGCACTAAAGGGGTCTAACCTATAGTCCCGGTTGGAGACACAAACCGGGACTATAGGGCAATTTTCAAACTTGAAAAAATCATAACTAAATCATCCTAATTCAGAAAAATACATATAATATATCAAAATTTGCAGAACAAAAAGATTGATCCGCTGAAGCAACAAGTTTTCCGTTTCGACGATTTTTTAAAATCTCAAAATTCCGAGTCGCCCAGGCCCACGCCGGAGCCACTTGGCGCTGGAGGGGCAGGCGGTGAGCCCGGCGAGGCCGGCCCATCAGGAGCCGAAGCCGGCGCGCGTGAGCCTGGCGTGGCCGGCCCAGGAGAAACCTCTTGCGAAGCCAGCTCAGGCGATGCCCACGAAGCGGGCGATGGCGATGCCCGCGAGGCAGCTTCGGGCGAGGGCGATGCCCGCGAGGCGGCTGCGGGCGCAGCTCCCGCGGGTTGCTGGGTACCGCCCGGTATGCATGCCCCATGCACGCGATCATCCTCCAGACTCGGAGCGTGTGCTGGTGCCTGTTCCTCAAGAAGCTCAAGACGAGCGCCACGGCCAACACCTGCAGCATGGTTAGGAAGCAACACAGGAGCATTTGCAACATCCACAAATTGATCAGGCGTAGGTGGTAGAAGAAACGTCTGGCATAGAAGTGATAGAGGTATTCGGAAGTGCACGAAAGGGAAGCACATTCTCATCAAATACAACGTCACGAGAAATGTAAACGCGATTGGTGGGAACATGCAGGCATTTGTACCCTTTGTGAAGGGAACTATACCCAAGAAATACACACTTTTTCGACCGAAACACTAGCTTATGTTTATTATACGGACGCAAATGAGGCCGACATGCACACCCGAAGACTTTGAGAAAGGTGTACTCTGGGATTTCATTGAGCAAGAGTTCAAGTGGAGTTTTCATATTCAGTCGTCGTGAGGGCAGCCTATTGATCAAAAAATAGGTAGTGGAGAAAGCATCACTCCAGAACCGAAAAGGTACGGAGGCATGAGCTAATAAAGTAATGCCAGTTTCTACGAGATGACGATGCTTACGTTCGGCAGTCCCATTCTGCTGATGTTTGTGAGGGCAAGACACACGATGTGCAATCCCAAGTTTGTTAAAGAACGAGTTGAGGTTGTGATATTCACCCCCCAGTCGCTTTGGACATGAATAATTTTCTGGCGAAGGAGACGCTCAACATGTGCTTGAAACTGTATAAACACATCAAACACATCAGATTTTTTTTTAATAAGATAGAGCCAAGTAAAACGACTGTATGCATCAATGAAACTGACATAGTAATTGTGGCCACTAACAAACGTTTGGGCATGACCCCATACATCGGAAAACACAAGCTCAAGAGGATGTTTCACAACACGACTAGACTATGAAAACGGGAGTTGGTGACTCTTGCCCTGTTGACAGGCATCACAAATAGTTTCAACAGTTTTATTTGACACAACTGGTAGCTCATGACGATGCAACACATGACTGACTATGGGAGCAGCAGGATGACCAAGTCGTGCGTGCCAATGTGTAGGTGAGACACGAACACCACTGAACGCCTGAGGAGAAAACTGCATGGGAGGTGCGGTCGGCGCGTCAAGTGCATACAAGCCACGGCGAAGACGACCGCTAAGCAGAACGGCCCTCGTGTCCCGATCCTTGATAAAGAAACGAAAAGGGTGAAATTCAGCAAGGACATTATTGTCACGAGTAAGTTGTGGAACAGACAACAAACTACGCGAAGTAGTGGGAATACGAAGAATGTTAGACAGATGCAGTTTTCGTGAATTGTGTGCAAGAAGGGATGCCTGACCAACATGGGAGATGCGCATACCTGCTCCGTTAGCGGTGTGCACCTGATCATGGCCGCGATATGGCTCCTGAACGGAAAGCTTTCTCATGTCGTTGGTGAGGTGGTTTGTAGCTCCCATGTCCATGTACCATGTGGGATCAATCGAGTAGGATGGAGTACGCCCGTGCTCATGACTCACTACCGCAGCGGCCACCTGGTTTTCATTCCCCTTTCCATTGTTACCTAGGCCAAGGAAATCTTGCTTGTAGCGGCGATGACAGCGAGAAGCTACGTGACGCTCAATCCCAGGTGGGTGGCCTGATGGTATCATTAGTACCGGTTCGAACGGCTATGCATTAGTGACGGTTCGTGTTGAACCTTTAGTACCGGTTCGCGCCACGAACCGGTACTAAAGGGGTGGTGGCAGGCTGGCGTCAGGCCGGGGCCCAACGAGCCCCTTTAGTCCCGGTTTGTGGCACAAACCGGTACTAAAGGGCCAACCTTTAGTACCGGTTCATGCCACGAACCGGCACTAAAGGGGTCTAACCTATAGTCCCGGTTGGAGACACAAACCGAGACTATAGGGCAATTTTCAAACTTGAAAAAATCATAACTAAATCATCCTAATTCAGAAAAATACATATAATATATCAAAATTTGCAGAACAAAAAGATTGATCCGCTGAAACAACATGTTTTCCGTTTCGACGATTTCTTAAAATCTCAAATTCCGAGTCTCCCAGGCCCACGCCGGAGCCACTGGGCACTGGAGGGGCAGGCGGTGAGCCCGGCGAGGCCGGCCCATCAGGAGCCGAAGCCGGCGCGCGCGAGCCCGGTGTGGCCGGCCCAGGAGAAACCTCCTACGAAGCCAGCTCAGGCGATGCCCATGAAGCGGGTGAGGGCGATGCCCGCAGGCAGCTTCGGGCGAGGGCGATGCCCGCGAGGCGGCTGCGGGCGCAGCTCCCGCGGGTTGCTGGGTACCGCCCGGTATGCATGCCCCATGCACGCGATCATCCTCCAGACTCGGAGCGTGTGCCAGTGCTTGTTCCTCAAGAAGCTCAAGACGAGCGCCACGGCCAACACCTGCAGCATGGTTAGGAAGCGACACAGGAGCATTTGCAACATCCACAAATTGATCAGGGGTAGGTGTGGTAGAAGAAACATCTGGCATAGAAGTGATAGAGGTATTCGGAAGTGCACGAAAGGGAAACACATTCTCATCAAATACGATGTCACGAGAAATGTAAACGCGATTGGTGGGAACATGCAGGCATTTGTACCCTTTGTGAAGGGAACTATACCCAAGAAAAACACACTTTTTCGACCAAAACTCTAGCTTATGTTTATTATACGGATGCAAATGAGGCCAACATGCACACCCGAAGACTTTGAGAAAGGTGTACTCTGGGATTTCATTGAGCAAGAGTTCAAGTGGAGTTTTCATATTCAGTAGTCGTGAGGGCAGCCTATTGATCAAAAAACAGGTAGTGGAGAAAGCATCACTCCAGAACTGAAAAGGTACGGAGGCATGAGCTAATAAAGTAATGCCAGTTTCTACGAGATGACGATGCTTACGTTCGGTAGTCCCATTCTGCTGATGTTTATGAGGGCAAGACACACGTTGTGCAATCCCTAGTTTGTTAAAGATCGAGTTGAGGTTGTGATATTCACCCCCCTAGTCGCTTTGGACATGAATAATTTTCTGGCGAAGGAGACGCTCAACATGTGCTTGAAACTATATAAACACATCAAACACATCAGATTTTTTCTTAGTAAGATAGAGCCAAGTAAAACGACTGGAAGCATCAATGAAACTGACATAATAATTGTGGCCACTAACAGACGTTTGGGCATGACCCCATACATCGGAAAACACAAGCTCAAGAGGATGTTTCACAACACGACTAGACTCTGAAAACGGGAGTTGGTGACTCTTGCCCTGCTGACAGGCATCACAAATAGTTTCAGCAGTTTTGTTTGACACAACTGGTAGCTCATGACGATGCAACACATGACTGACTATCGGAGCAGCAGGATGACCAAGTCGCGCGTGCCAATGTGTAGGTGAGACACGAACACCACTGAACACCTGGGGAGAATACTGCATGGGAGGTGCGGTCGGCGCGTCAAGTGCATACAAGCCACGGCGAAGACGGCCGCTAAGCAGAACGGCCCTCATGTCCCAATCCTTGATAAAGAAACGAAAAGGGTGAAATTCAGCAAGGACATTATTGTCACGAGTGAGTTGTGGAACAGACAAAAAACTACGCGAAGTAGTGGGAATAAGAAGAATGTTAGACAGATGCAATTTTCGTGAATTGTGTGCAAGAAGGGATGCCTGACCAACATGGGAGATGCGCATACCTGCTCCATTGGCGGTGTGCACCTGATCATGGCCGTGATATGGCTCCTGAACGGAAAGCTTGCTCATGTCGTTGGTGAGGTGGTTTGTAGCTCCCGTGTCCATGTACCATGTGGGATCAATCGAGTAGGATGGAGTACGCCCGTGCTCATGACTCACTACCGCAGCGGCCGCCTGTTTTTCATTCCCCTTGCCATTGTTGCCTAGGCCAAGGAAATCTTGCTTGTAGCGGCGATGACAGCGAGAAGCTACGTGACGTTCAATCCCAGGTGGGTGGCCTGATGGTATCATTAGTACCGGTTCGAACGGCTATGCATTAGTGCCGGTTCGTGTTGAACCTTTAGTACCGGTTCGTGCCATGAACCGGTACTAAAGGGGTGGTGGCAGGCTGGCGTCAGGCCGGGGCCCCACGAGCCCCTTTAGTCCCGGTTTGTGGCACAAACCGGTACTAAAGGGCCAACCTTTAGTACCGGTTCGTGCCATGAACCGGCACTAAAGGGGTATAACCTATAGTCCTGGTTGGAGACACAAACCGAGACTATAGGTCAATTTTCAAACTTGAAAAAATCAGAACTAAATCATCCTAATTCAGAAAAATACATATAATATATCAAAATTTGCATAACAAAAAGATTGATCCGCTGAAACAACTACTTTTCAATTTCGACGATTTTTTAAAATCTCAAATTCCGAGTCGCCCAGGCCCACGCCGGAGCCACTGGGCGCTGGAGGGGCAGGCGGTGACCCCGGCGAGGCCGGCCCATCAGGAGCCGAAGCCGGCGCGCGCGAGCCCGGCGTGGCCGGCCCAGGAGAAACCTCCTGCGAAGCCATCTCGGGCGATGCCCACGAAGCGGGCGAGGGCGATGCCCGCGAGGCAGCTTCGGGCGAGGGCTATGCCCGCGAGGCGGCTGCGGGCACAGCTCCCGTGGGTTGCTGGGTACCGCCCGGTATGCATGCCCCATGCACGCAATCATCCTCCAGACTCAGAGCATGTGCCGGTGCCTATTCCTCAAGAAGCTCAAGACGAGCGCCACGACCAACACCTGCAGCTTGGTTAGGAAGCAACACAGGAGCATTTGCAACATCCACAAATTGATCAGGCGTAGGTGTGGTAGAAGAACATGTGGCATAGAAGTGATAGAGGTATTCGGAAGTGCACGAAAGGGAAACACATTCTCATCAAATACGACGTCACGAGAAATGTAAACACGATTGGTGGGAACATGCAGGCATTTGTACCCTTTGTGAAAGGAACTATACCCAAGAAAAACGCACTTTTTCGACCGAAACTCTAGCTTATGTTTATTATTCGGACGCAAATGAGGCCAACATGCACACCCGAAGACTTTGAGAAAGGTGTACTCTGGGATTTC
The DNA here is from genome assembly GCF_002162155.2 of Triticum dicoccoides. Taxonomy (NCBI): domain Eukaryota; kingdom Viridiplantae; phylum Streptophyta; class Magnoliopsida; order Poales; family Poaceae; genus Triticum; species Triticum dicoccoides. The sequence continues at coordinate 78,646,628 of NC_041391.1, forward strand.
ATTGAGCAAGAGTTCAAGTGGAGTTTTCATATTCAGTAGTCGTGAGGGCAGCCTATTGATCAAAAAACATGTAGTGGAGAAAGCATCACTCAAGAACCAAAAAGGTACGGAGGCATGAGCTAATAAAGTAATGCCAGTTTCTACGAGATGACGATGCTTACGTTCGGCAGTCCCATTTTGCTCATGTTTGTGAGGGCAAGACACACGATGTGCAATCCCAAGTTTGTTAAAGAACAAGTTGAGGTTGTGATATTCACCCTCCCAGTCGCTTTGGACATGAATAATTTTCTGGCGAAGGAGACGCTCAACATGTGCTTGAAACTGTATAAACACATCAAACACATCAGATTTTTTCTTAATAAGATAGAGCCAAGTAAAACGACTGTAAGGATCAATGAAACTGACATAATAATTGTGGCCACTAACAGACGTTTGGGCATGACCCCATACATCGGAAAACACAAGCTCAAGAGGATGTTTCACTACACGACTAGACTCTGAAAACGGGAGTTGGTGACTCTTGCCCTGCTGACAGGCATCACAAATAGTTTCAGCAGTTTTATTTGACACAACTGGTAGCTCATGACGATGCAACACATGACTGACTATGGGAGCAGCAGGATGACCAAGTCGCGCATGCCAATGTGTAGGCGAGACACGAACACCACTGAACGCCTGAGGAGAAAACTGCATGGGAGGTGCGGTCGGTGCGTCAAGTGCATACAAGCCACGGCGAAGACGACCGCTAAGCAGAACGACCCTCGTGTCCTGATCCTTGATAAAGAAACGAAAAGGGTGAAATTCAGCAAGGACATTATTGTCACTAGTAAGTTGTGGAACAGACAACAAATTACGCGAAGTAGTGGGAATACGAAGAATGTTAGACAGATGCAGTTTTTGTGAATTGTGTGCAAGAAGGGATGCCTGACCAACATAAGAGATGCGCATACCTGCTCCGTTGGCGGTGTGCACCTGATCATGGCCGCGATATGGCTCCTAAACGGAAAGCTTGCTCATGTCGTTGGTGAGGTGGTTTGTAGCTCCCGTGTCCATGTACCATGTGGGATCAATCGAGTAGGATGGAGTACACCCGTGCTCATGACTCACTACCGCAGCGGCCGCCTGTTTTTCATTCCGCTTGCCATTGTTGCCTAGGCCAAGGAAATCTTGCTTGTAGCGGCGATGATAGCGAGAAGCTACGTGACGCTCAATCCCAGGTGGGTGGCCTGATGTATCATTAGTACCGGTTCGAATGGCTATGCATTAGTGCCGGTTCGTGTTGAACCTTTAGTACCGGTTCGTGCCACGAACCGGTACTAAAGGGGTGGTGGCAGGCTGGCGTCAGGCCGGGGCCCCATGAGCCCCTTTAGTCCCACTTTGTGGCAGAAACCGGTACTAAAGGGCCAACCTTTATTACCGGTTCGTGCCACGAACGGGCACTAAAGGGGTCTAACCTATAGTCCCGGTTGGAGACACAAACCGGGACTATAGGGCAATTTTCAAACTTGCAAAAATCATAACTAAATCATCCTAATTCAGAAAAATACATATAATATATCAAAATTTGCAGAACAAAAAGATTGATCCGCTGAAACAACAAGTTTTCCGTTTCGATGATTTTTTAAAATCTCAAAATTCCGAGTCACCCAGGCCCACACCGGAGCCACTGGGCGCTGGAGGGGCAGGCGGTGAGCCCGGCGAGGCCGGCCCATCAGGAGCCGAAGCCGGCGCGCGCGAGCCCGGCGTGGCCGGCCCAGGAGAAACCTCCTGCGAAGCCAGCTCGAGCGATGCCCATGAAGCGGGCGAGGGCGGTGCCCGCGAGGCAGCTTCGGCGAGGGCGATGCCCGCGAGGCGGCTGCGGGCGCAGCTCCCGCGGGTTGCTGGGTACCGCCCGGTATGCATGCCCCATGCACACGATCATCCTCCAGACTCGGAGCGTGTGCTGGTGCCTGTTCCTCTGGAAGCTCAAGACGAGCGCCACGGCCAACACCTGCAGCATGGTTAGGAAGCAACACAGGAGCATTTGCAACATCCACAAATTAATCAGGCGTAGGTGTGGTAGAAGAAACGTCTGGCATAGAAGTGATAGAGGTATTCGGAAGTGCACGAAAGGGAAACACATTCTCATCAAATACGACGTCACGAGAAATGTAAACGCAATTGGTGGGAACATGCAGGCATTTGTACCCTTTGTGAAGGGAACTATACCCAAGAAAAACGCACTTTTTCGACTGAAACTCTAGCTTATGTTTATTATACGGACGCAAATGAGGCCAACATGCACACCCAAAGACTTTGAGAAAGGTGTAGTCTGGGATTTCATTGAGCAAGAGTTCGAGTGGAGTTTTCATATTCAGTAGTCGTGAGGGCAGCCTATTGATCGAAATATAGGTAGTGGAGAAAGCATCACTCCAGAACCGAAAAGGTACGGAGGCATGAGCTAATAAACACTAGTAGAAAAGGGGGCAATGGTCCAGGCCGGGTCAGCCCATTAGTCCCGGTTCAATCCAGAACCGGGACCAATGGGGGCATTGGACCCGGTTCGTTAGCCCCGGGGGCCGGCTGCGCCACGTGGGCCATTGGTCCCGGTTCGTCTGGACCATTTGGTCCCGGTTGGTGGGACGAATCGGGACCAATGTGCCTTGCTCCTGGCCCACCACCATTTGTCCCGGTTGGTGGCCTGAACCGGGACCAAAGTCTTCCCTTTAGTCCCGGTTCAAGCCACGAACCGGGACCAATTAGTTGCCTATATATACCCCGCGAGCAGAGCACTCTCACTGCTCTGTTTTTTGTGGCCGGTGAGGAGAAAGCTTTGTGGTGCTCTAGCTCACCTCCTATGCACACGAGGTGTTCGATGGAATGCCCGAGCCACACTACTTAAGCTTTCTCCTCTCCAAGCTCCACCTCCAAGCTCCATTTTTCTCAATATTTGTCTAGGTTTAGTGGTCTATCACGTCCCGTCCCCGTCTTCACCGCCGTCGATCGCCCGCGTCGATCTCGTCGCCGGCACCACCGTGGTGAGCCTCTTGTTCTTATCTTCTTTCTGAAAGGAAAAAAACTCTTAGTTGTATGTTTATATAGATACTTGTATAATTTTCTTACTTTTATTATTGCATCTTATATAGTGCGATGGTTGCGATTATTTATCTAGGAGGTTGTTGAACCGGAAATTCCAACCGACCCTATTGTCGAGAGGTTAAATTTAGTTGAAGAAGAAAATAATTTGTTGAAGGAAAAAATTAGAAAAATTGAGGAGGAGAAGATGATATTGGAGTTGCATGTTGCGGATGTCGTCGATGGTCACAAGATCAAGATGGATGCAATGCGCTTGAAGATTAGAAAGATTAGAAAATATGCCATTCATACCGAGGCTTGGTATCATTATGCTGTTGGATCAGTTGTTACATTGGTTGCGATTATGATCGCATTTGTTTTCACATTGAAATGTTTTACATAGTTTCAGTGTATGGTTTAATTAATTTAGATGCTCTGCAGAGCTTTATGTTGTTAGATGAGAACTATGTATGTACTTTGGTTTTAATGTGATGATGAACTTCTATTAATTTGGTCACTTAATTATCTATTCATGATGTTCTGTAATGATTTTTGACACACTTAATTATATATAATGCACGCAGATGAACCGGCAATGGATGTATGGTTCAAGACACACCTCCGAGTACATTAAGGGCGTGCATGATTTTCTCGAAGTGGCTGAGGCAAACAAGCATAATGGTTTTATGTGTTGTCCATGCCCTATATGTGGGAATACGAAGTCTTACTCTGACCAGAAAATCTTCCACACCCACCTGTTTACAAGGGTTTCATGCCACACTATAATGTTTGGACGAGGCACGGAGAAATAGGGGTTATGATGGAAGACGGCGAAGAAGAAGAGTACGATGACAACTATGTGCCCCCTGAATACGGTGATGCTACTGAACATCAAGAGGAACCAGATGATGTGCACCATGATGCTGCAACGGGCGAAGCTGCTGAAGATCAAGAGGAACCAGACGATGTGCCCGATGATGATGATCTCCGTCGGGTCATTGTCGATGCAAGGACGCAATGCGAAAGTCAAAAGGAGAAGCTGAAGTTCGATCGCATGTTAGAGGAGCACAAAAAAGGGTTGTACCCCAATTGCGAAGATGGCAACACAAAGCTCGGTACCGTACTGGAATTGCTGCAATGGAAGGCAGAGAATGCTGTGACTGACAAAGGATTTGAGAAGCTACTGAAAATATTGAAGAAGAAGCTTCCAAAGGATAACGAATTGCCCGACAGTACATACGCAGCGAAGAAGGTCGTATGCCCTCTAGGATTGGAGGTGCAGAAGATACATGCATGCCCTAATGACTGCATCCTCTTCCGCGGTGCGTACAAGGATCTGAACGCATGCCCGGTATGCGGTGCATTACGGTATAAGATCAGACGAGATGACCCTGGTGATGTTGACGGCGAGCCCCCCCGGAAGAGGGTTCCTGCGAAGGTGATGTGGTATGCTCCTATAATACCACGGTCGAAACGTCTGTTCAGAAACGGAGAGCATGCCAAGTTGATGCGATGGCACAGTGAGGACCGTAAGAAAGACGGGAAGTTGAGAGCACCCGCTAATGGGTCGCAGTGGAGAAAAATCAAGAGAAAGTACTGGGATGAGTTTGCAAGTGAGCCAAGGAACGTATGGTTTGCTTTAAGTGCGGATGGCATTAATCCTTTCGAGGAGCAGAGCAGCAATCACAACACCTGGCCCGTGACTCTATGTATGTATAACCTTCCTCCTTGGATGTGCATGAAGCAGAAGTTCATTATGATGCCAGTTCTCATCCAAGGCCCTAAGCAACCCGGCAATGACATTTATGTGTACCTAAGGCCATTAGTTGAAGAACTTTTACAGCTGTGGAATGGAAACGGTGTATGTACGTGGGATGAGCACAAACAGGAGGAATTTAACCTAAAGGCTTTGCTGTTCGTGACCATCAACGATTGGCCCGCTCTCAGTAACCTTTTAGGACAGACAAACAAGGGATACCACGCATGCACGCACTGTTTACTTGACACCGATAGTATATACCTGGCAAGCTGCAGGAAGAATGTGTACCTAGGCCATCGTCTATTTCTTTCGACCAACCATCAATGTCGAAAGAAAGGCAAGCATTTCAAAGGTGAGGCAGATCACCGGAAGAAGCCCGCCATGCGTACCGGTGATCACGTACTTGCTATGGTCAATGATTTACACGTAATCTTTGGAAAGGGTCCCGGCGGACTAGCTCTTCCGAGTGACGCTGGGGGACACGCACCCATGTGGAAGAAGAAATCTATATTTTGGGACCTACCCTAGTGGAAAGACCTAGTGGTCCGCTCTTCGATCGACATGATGCACGTGACGAAGAACCTTTGCATGAACCTGCTAGGCTTCTTGGGCGTGTATGGGAAGACAAAAGATACAGCTGAGGCACGGGAGGACCTGCAACGTTTGCACGAAAAAGACGGCATGCCTCCAAAGCAGTATGAAGGTCCTACTAGCTATGCTCTTACCAAAGAAGAGAAGGAAATCTTCTTTGAATGCCTGCTTAGTATGAAGGTCCCGACTAGCTTCTCGTTGAATATAAAAGGAATAATAAATACGACAGAGAAAAAGTTTCAAAACCTAAAGTCTTATGACTGCCACGTGATTATGACGCAACTGCTTCCGGTTGCATTGAGGGGGCTTCTACCGGAAAAAGTCCGATTAGCCATTGTGAAGCTATGTGCATTCCTCAATGCAATCTCTCAGAAGGTGATCGATCCAGAAATCATACCAAGGCTAAGGAGTGATGTGGTGCAATGTCTTGTAAGTTTCGAGCTGGTGTTCCCACCATCCTTCTTCAATATCATGACGCACGTCCTAGTTCATCTAGTTGACGAGATTGTCATTCTGGGCCCCGTGTTTCTACACAATATGTACCCCTTTGAGAGGTTCATGGGAGTCCTAAAGAAATATGTTCGTAACCGCGCTAGGCCAGAAGGAAGCATCTCCATGGGCCATCAAACAGAGGATGTCATCGGGTTTTGTGTTGACTTCATTCCTGGCCTTAAGAAGATAGGTCTCCCTAAATCGCGGTATGAGGGGAGACTGACTGGAAAAGGAACGCTTGGAAGGGACTCAATAATATGCAGGGACGGATATTCTTGGTCTCAAGCACACTACACAGTTCTACAGAACTCTACCTTGGTGACCCCGTATGTTGATGAACACAAGAACAGTCTGCGCTCCAAACACCCGGAGCAGTGCGACGACTGGATTACATGTGAACACATCAGGACTTTCAGTAGTTGGTTGGAAGCACGTATCAGAGGTGACAACACTGTTTGTGATGAGCTGTACTTGTTATCCAGGGGACCATCTTCGACTGTTACGATTTGGAAAGGATACGAGATAAATGGGAATACATTTTACACGATTGACCAAGATCAAAAGAGCACTAACCAAAACAGCGGTGTCCGCTTTGATGCAACAATCGAGAGGGGAAAGGCCACATATTATGGTTACATAGTGGACATATGGGAACTTGACTACGGACATGATTTTAAGGTCCCTTTGTTTAAGTGCAAATGGGTCAATCTGTCAGGAGGCGGGGTACATGTAGACCCATAGTACGAAATGACAACAGTGGATCTGAAAAATCTTGGGTACACTGACGAACCGTTCGTCCTAGCCAATGATGTGGCACAGGTTATCTATGTGAAGGACATGTCTACCAGACCGAGAAAGAGAAAAGATAAGGAAGCGAATACATCATACGATGAGCCAAAGCGCCACATAGTTCTTTCAGGAAAAATGGACATCGTGGGAGTGGAGGACAAGACAGACATGTCTGAAGATTATGAAAAGTTTCATGAAATTCCTCCCTTTAAAGTCAAGGCTGACCCCAGCATCCTGATAAACGATGAAGATTATCCATGGTTACGGCGCAATAAGCAAATGACACAAGCGAAGAAAAAGTGAAGACTTTCTCCCGCAACTATTATGATGATACCATGCCAACTTTGTAACTGACGAGTATGATACCATTGTCCGTTTTGTACATGCGCATGCTATGTGTGGGTCAATTTATGATACCATGCCAACTTTCAACTTTTTCAGAGTTCATTTGAAATGCTTTAATGTCTTATGGTTCGGCCCTCGTAATAATTAAAAATAGCAACAATTAGTATTTTGTTGTAAGTAGAAACAAAAAAGCAAAAAAACAAGAAAGTGTTTTCAAATTTGAAAAGTAATGGAACTAACAGAAAGTTTATAATTTTCCTAAAACTAAAAGTAAAAAGAATTAAAAAATAAAGCAAAAAACAAAAGAAAATAAATAATGCAGAAAACAAAACAAAAAAAATACAATAAGTATTTTGTTGTAAGTAGAAACAAAATAAAATAAATAAAGCAAGAAAGAAAACAAAAAAAAGTGTTTTCAAATTTGAAAAGTAATGGCACTAACAGAAAGTTTATAACTTTCCTAAAACTAAAAGCAAAAAGAATAAAAAAATAAAGAAAAAAACAAAAGAAAATAAATAATGCAGAAAACAAAACAAAAAAACTGGAAAAAAATAAAAATAGCAACAATAAGTAAAGAAAACAAAAAAACAAAAAAAATGCCACCTAGGCCCACACGGCCTGAATACGACTTGAATCCCTACTTTGGGCCAGGATTCAGGCCCGCAGTAGGCCCAGAAGGCCCATCAGGCAAAGCAGTAGCAACTAGGCCCGTAAGCCTGCAATGGAGAGGAGCTCGAGAGGGGTGTGGTAGTGGGGCTTATAAACCACTGCGCGCCCCTCTCAACTAGCGAGGTGGGACTAAACTTTGGCCCCGAGGCGGGCAGCACAGAGGCCTTTGGTCCCGGTTGGTGGCACCAACCAGGACTAAAGGGGGAGGCATTAGTCCCGGTTGGTGCCACCAACCGGGACTAAAGGCTGCAGCTTCCCGCCCTTTGGGCTGCCGAAAAGAGGCCTTTGGTCCCGGTTGGTCGCACCAACCGGGACTAAAGGGTGCATTAGTCCTGGTTCGTGTCACGAACCGGGACCAATGCTCCTTGTATATAAGTAGCACTTCGCAGTTTTGCAGAGTTCTTCGCCACCAGTTGAGCCCCGACGACGCCGAGCACATCGTCGCCACCAGGTTGCC
>NC_041391.1:78655537-78746295 GCF_002162155.2 Triticum dicoccoides
TATGTGTATTAATGTTTTTATATATGCAAAAGATAGATTTTTAGAAAAGTTAGTTTTTTTTTCTGTTCATAGATTTTTTGGTGATATTAATTATTGTAGAATGTGCAAATGTTTGTATATTCATATGAACAATGCATTAGGCAAAACCTTTGTTTTTTTTCGAAATTTTCTATTTGAACAATTTTTTTTTAAAACAAGCAATACTAAAAGAATGAGAGGAAAAAGGAAAATAAGAAGAGGAAGAAAGGAGAAAAAGAGGAGAGGAAGAAGAGGAGAAATAAATAAGAAGAGGAAAAAAGAAGAAAAAGAAGAGGAGAAGAAGAAAGGAATAGAGGAGAAAGAAGAAAAAATAGAAGAAAAAAAATTCTATTTTTTTCTTCTTCTCCTCTATTCCTTTCTTCTTCTCCTCTTTTTTTTCTTCTTCTTTTTCTTCTTCTTCTTCCTTCTTCCTTCTTTCTCTTTTCTTCCTTTTCCTTAATTATTTTCCTTTCTCGATACCCCCTCCCCGATAACTCTCGAGGACACCCAAACCCTAGAGAGAAAACGATGTTGGTCTCCTACCCGCTCCCGCCGCGCCCTACCCGACAAATTAACTCAAATTTATCAAGTTAAAAGAGCGTTGTCATCGAGGCCACCCCAAACCCTTGAAGCGTTGTGTCGAGGTGACCCCAAACCCTAGAGAAGCAGCGTCGAGGCCACTAACATGATTCCTTATTGTGATTAGCTAGCTAGTTCTATGTTTGCCACTAATATATATATATATATATATATATATATATATATATATATATATCCATCTGTACCATGTTTGAATAATAATTGACATGTTGTAAATATTTGCAGAAACTATGGAGCACTCCCGAGACGAAGAAGCAGAAGCGATATTGAGGGACATAATCTCAAATGGAAGGGATGAAGTTGCGTCATTTCTCCTCGACACCGTTGTTGGTCAGCTGGAAGAACTGGGTGAAGAAGAGGGCTATGTTCATGATGGCTTCGGCCCATTAATGCCGGTACAAGAACAGGACTATGTTCATGATGGCTCCGGTGACAGAATGGAGGAACAAGAAGGAGACCGTGCTGACTGCTCCGGTGACCGAACCGAGCCCGACCAGGTATATATATATTAGTTAAGCCCGTGCTGACTAGTTAATTGATGCTTCCATTTTTTGGTATATGTACACATATTAATTACTCTCGTCTTTCTTCCTTATAATTTCTAGCCCTCCGGATCGAGCACAACTTCGGTAAGGAGACGAGGCCCGAAGAAAAAGTTGAGCTCGGATGAAAAGTTTGAGATCATAGAAATCGCGCCCGATGGCGAACCGATTGAACCCATCCGGACAAGGAAGGCATTTTCTTCTCAGTGCGGGGTTCTTGTTAGGGACAAGATCCCGATCAGCATCCAGCAATGGTATAAGCCTAAGGAGGAAGACGCTCCGGTGTCTTATGTCAATGATATGCAGAAAGAAGATCTTTGGACTCAGCTGAAGGCAAATTTCACCGTACCGCCAGAGGAGGATCCGGAGAATCCAGTTAAAGAGGAATTAATCAAGTCGTGTGCTCTTAAGAAGATGGTAACCCTAATGAGGAGGTGGAGGAAAGAGCTGAACCAATTTGTCAAAGATAAAAAGACACCAGAATTCATCGGCAAATATGAGAAGATCAAAGATCACTGGCCCGCGTTTGTGGCCCACAAGGCATTGGAAAAGAGTAAGAAGATGTCGGAGACAAACAACAAAAATGCTGCGAAGAAGACGCTTCACCATCGCACGGGGTCAGGTGGCTACCTGCAAGCCCGGCCTAAGTGGTCCAAGGCTGAGAATGATCTGCTTGAAAAAGGGATCGAACCAGAGACAATGAGATGGCTAGACCGTTGCCGGACTTGGTTCTTCGGGTCTGGCAGAACCTTGGACCCTGTAACAGGGTTTTGCCAGTGGACGGACGAGCAACTGGAATTACCAGTCAAGAACCTTCGACACTATATCAATGCAGCGCAGCGAGGGACATTCCTTCCAAACAGGGAGAAGGACGAGCTCACAATGGCCCTTGGGAATCCTGAGCACCCTGGACGGACACGAGGCATGCCAGGCACCATTCCGTGGAAGGTTGGTTTTCCGGACGCAGGGGGTTACAAACCCACGAGAGGAGGAAGAAACTGGAGCAGGACCAACTGCAGGCGCTGCACAAAAGGGTAATGGGGCTAGACGATCGAGAAGAGGAACAAGAAGCAGCAGATCGCAGCAAACGACCTGCCGAAGCTTCCCCCGAAGCTACCCCGAGGAACAAGAAGCAGCGTGGCTTCCACCGAGCAGCTTCAGCCGGAGCATGTCTTGACGGCTCCTGCCAGCTATCCCGTGGATGGTATCACGGAGTCTCAAAATTGCCACATGATGGCGCGATGGATGACTTTCAAGGTCAAGGCGGCTGTTGGCCAAGTTTATCCTAGTGGACCCGGCACAACTTATCACTGCCAGCTGATTCCAAAAGGATATGCTAAGGTGATGGTGGATGAAATAACAGAGGGACTTGAGGACCTCGTGCTTGACCACCCTACCGGTGAAGGGGAGACTAGGCTGGGTTCTGCTCTGAAGACTCCATGCCTATGGAAGAAGGAGCTCATCAACCTTTTGAACTGGACGCCTCCGCCTCCTCCTCCTGCTCCGGCGAGTCAGGGCACTCCGCCTCCTTCACCGCCCCCTCCTCCGGCGAGTGACAATCAGGGCACGCGTGGCGGCACTCCGCCTCCTTCTCCGCCTACACCGGCGCTCCCGAGCAGCCAGCAGCATCCTCCTTACCCCCCACGCCAGCAAGGGCGGAAGAGACCCGCCGCCGCCCCGGCTGCTCCGGCGCATCGTACTCCTTCTCCTCCGCCTCGTAAGCAAGCACGAAAGAAGACAGACGCCGCAGCCGCTCCGTCTGCTCCGGCGTCTAGCAGCACAACCAGAGGCGTGAGGCAATACAAATACGGTCCAACATCTCTCAAGCCTCTAGAGAAGTTACCGTACGAGAAGTCCGAGGAGGAAAATGATACGATTGTCCGGACCCACGTGAAGGAGATCTTTGAAGGGGTGAAAGCAAAGAGACATCCACCTCCGGAGGAGAAGGTAGATCCGGTGAAAGCAAAGCGCACTCTCGACGCCCTGAGGAAACCACCAAAGTCTCCGCCGAGAACCAACTATGAGCGCATTACTGAACAAACATATCTCCAAGCCCAGCGGTCGGGAACTACTGTCAGTGCTAAAAGGTCAAAAGAACGATCAAAGGGGAAAAAAATTGCCCAGCTCGGCGAACAAGCACAGCAATTGTGCCCCCCGCTCAATGTGTCTAATGCTCCAGGGACGGTGGCCGGTTATGGCAATCTTGACGATTACCTGCCTGACGATGCACTTCCTGATTTCTTGGAGGTGGACGGACACAGATACGAATACGGGAAGCCTCTCGTCAAAGATGAAAAATCTCTGACAACAATGATGCGAAGATTCCATAATTGGTACATGGAAACCTGCAGAGAGTCTGAGGGTAAGAATGCTTTGTATCTGCATATTAAAGAGGAGCACGATTCGTTGCAAATGATCTGTTGACTGTTCCATTTGAGGATTTCTTCGAGTTCTTCAATCAAAAGGCCCTCGATAAATTAATGGTCTTTTGCTACTGCCTGTAAGTACTATTTCTGTCATTAAGTCTCTATATATAGCTCGGCTCTTTCATTGCATGTATTTATAATTAATTATCCTCAATATATATATTATGCAGATTGAAGATCGTCGAGTGCAAAAAACAAGAAATTTATGATATTGGGTTCATTAACACAAATATCATAGATGTATTTCTGGTTGAAAAGAACGTCAAAGAGGCTGAGGACAACTTGCTACAATCGTTGATCAAAAACCAAAACAAAGATACCATACTCTTTCCTTACAACGGCCCGTGAGTGTTACTGTCGTGTGCATATTCGGTTTCCCTTATTACTCAAGCGAGCTTATAGTAATGTTTGATGAGTTATGCATGCGTGCGTAGGTACCACTATATTCTTCTGGAGATTAAGCTTGAGCGTGGACTAGTAACCTTCTTAGACTCGAGACGGAAAGATCCCAAATCCTATGCGGACATCACTGAAATGCTCATCAAGTAAGTTCAATCGATCATTATCGCACCATATCGGCAACTTTTTGTTCATTTCCTGATATCTCAAGTAATAATAATAATTTTCTTTGTCTTGCAGGGTTTGGAAACAGTTCACCGCAGAAGCTCCGGGACTGCCGAAGGAGCTGACATATAAATGGCCGAAAGTAAGTACTACTGGCTAGCTAGTTGCGCGCATCTCCCGTTGATTCTATAGCTATACTTTCATCAATGCCATTTATAATGCTTCATTATCAGTTTGATTGACCTCTATTTCTCGTAAAGTGCTTGTGGCAGGAGGAAGGTAATGATTTCTGTGGATACTACGTGTGCGAGTTCATCCACACCGCGACTTTGAAAAACAAGCGGGGCTACTCTCAAAGACAATAGGAAGTGCGTAAGCAATAATATTCACAATTTCATTTTATTACACCATCATTTCTGTTGAGTTTCATTCATACATATGTATTAATTAACCCCCTTCTTCAAATTAGACGTGGCAGATGCGGAATGAACTCCTAGAACCAGATCGCATGAAAGCAATTCAAGAGGAATTGGCGGGATTCTTTCTTGACCACGTCATCAATAAAGCCAGGGAATACCATGTGGAAATTGATTTCAAATGCTAGGGGTTTGTAATTAAGAGATCTTATACATATTGTACATGTATGTAGCCAGTAGCGTCGGATACATGATACAAAAACTTGTTGTTCGACCAATCTCTCGGAGAAGGAGAGGTCGATCGATCACTTCTCTCGGTATGGATGACGAACTTCTGTACTCAATGGTTCTCTCGATCACTTATGTATATATAGTACGTACCGTCGACCAAGCACGGACATAAGAGAGGACACTTCTCTCTATTAATTAGCTAGCTAACACAACATATGAAACACCTAAATTAACCCCCCAAAACCCCCAACCTCCCATCCTTTCAAAAAAAACCCAGCCAATGGAATGCTGACGCGTGGATGCCTTTTGGTCCCGGTTGGAGCCACCAACCGGGACCAAAGGCTACCTGACTGGGCTCGGCGCACAGGGCCACGTGGAGGCACATTGGTCCCGGTTCTGGTTTGAACCGGGACTAAGGGGTGGAGGTATTAGTAACGGCCCATTAGTCCCGGTTCATCAACCGGGACTAAAGGCCCTTACGAACCGGGTCTATTAGGTGTTTTTCTACTAGTGAAAGTAATGCCAGTTTCTACGAGATGACGATGCTTACGTTCGGCAGTCCCATTCTGCTGATGTTTATGAGGGCAAGACACATGATGTGCAATCCCAAGTTTGTTAAAGAACGAGTTGAGGTTGTGATATTCACCACCCAGTCGCTTTGGACATGAATAATTTTCTGGCAAAGTAGACGGTCAACATGTGCTTGAAACTGTATAAACACATCAAACACATCCGATTTTTTCTTAATAAGATAGAGCCAAGTAAAACGATTGTAAGCATCAATGAAACTGACATAATAATTGTGGCCACTAATAGACGTTTGGGCATGACCCCATACATCAGAAAACACAAGCTCAAGAGGATGTTTCACAACACGACTAGACTCTGAAAACGGGAGTTGGTGACTCTTGCCCTGCTGACAGGCATCACAAATAGTTTCGGCAGTTTTATTTGACACAACTGGTAGCTCATGACGATGCAACACATGACTGACTATGGGAGCAACAGGATGAGAAAGTCGTGCGTGCCAATGTGTAGGTGAGACACGAACACCACTGAACGCCTGAGGAGAAAACTGCATGGGAGGTGCGGTCGGTGCGTCAAGTGCATACAAGCCACGGCGAAGACGACCGCTAAGCAGAACGGCCCTCGTGTCCCGATCCTTGATAAAGAAACAAAAAGGGTGAAATTCAGCAAGGACATTATTGTCACGAGTAAGTTGTGGAACAGACAACAATCTACCCGAAGTAGTGGTAATACGAAGAATGTTAGACAGATGCAATTTTCGTGAATTGTGTTAAGGAAGGGATGCCTGACCAACATGGGAGATGCGCATACCTGCTCCGTTGGCGGTGTGCACCTGATCGTGGCCGTGATATGGCTCCTGAACAGAAAGCTTGCTCATGTTGTTGGTGAGGTCGTTTGTAGCTCCCGTGTCCATGTACCATGTGGGATCAATCGAGTAGGATGGAGTACGCCCGTGCTCATGACTCACTACCGCAGCGGCCGCCTGTTTTTCATCCCCCTTGCCATTGTTGCCTAGGCCAAGGAAATCTTGCTTGTAGCGGCGATGACAGCGAGAAGCTACGTGATGCTCAATCCCAGGTGGGTGGCCTGATGGTATCATTAGTACCGGTTCGAACGGCTATGCATTAGTGCCGGTTCGTGTTGAACCTTTAGTACCGGTTCGTGGCAGGATGGCGTCAGGCCGGGGCCCCATGAGCCCCTTTAGTCCCAGTTTGTGGCACAAACCGGTACTAAAGGGCCAACCTTTAGTACCGGTTCGTGCCATGAACCGGCACTAAAGGGGTCTAACCTATAGTCCCGGTTGGAGACACAAACCGGGACTATAGGGCAATTTTCAAACTTGAAAAAATCATAACTAAATCATCCTAATTCAGAAAAATACATACAATATATCAAAATTTGTAGAACAAAAAGATTGATACGCTGAAACAACAAGTTTTCCGTTTCGACGATTTTTTAGAATCTGAAAATTCCGAGTCACCCAGGCCCACGCCGGAGCCACTAGGCGCTGGAGGGGCAGGCGGTGGGCCCGGCGAGGCCGGCCCATCAGGAGCCAAAGCCGGCGCGCGCGAGCCCGGCGTGGCCGGCCCAGGAGAAACCTCCTGCAAATCCAGCTCGGGCCATGCCCACGAAGCGGGCGAGGGCGATGCCCGCAAGGTAGCTTCAGGCGAGGGCGATGCCCGCGAGGCGGCTGCGGGCGCAACTCCCGCGGGTTGCTGGGTACCGCTCGGTATGCATGCCCCATGCACGCGATCATCCTCCAGACTCGGAGCTTGTGCCGGTGCCTGTTCCTCAAGAAGCTCAAGACGAGCGCCACGGCCAACACCTGCAGCATAGTTAGGAAGCAACACAGGAGCATTTGCAACATCCACAAATTGATCAGGTGTAGGTGTGGTAGAAGAAACGTCTGGCATAGAAGTGATATAGGTATTTGTAAGTGCACGAAATGGAAACACATTCTCATCAAATACGACGTCACGAGAAATGTAAACGCGATTGGTGGGAACAAACAGGCATTTGTACCCTTTGTGAAGGGAACTAGATCCAAGAAAAACACACTTTTTCGACCGAAATTCTAGCTTATGTTTATTATACGGACGCAAATGAGGCCAACATGCACACCCGAGGACTTTGAGAAAGGTGTAGTCTGGGATTTCATTGAGCAAGAGTTCAAGTGGAGTTTTCATATTCAGTAGTCGTGAGGGCAGCCTATTGATAAAAAAACAGATAGTGGAGAAAGCATCACTCCAGAACCGAAAAGGTACGGAGGCATGGGATCAAACGAGTAGGATGGAGTACGCCCATGCTCATGACTCACTACCGTAGCGGTCGCCTGTTTTTCATTCCCCTTGCCATTGTTGCCTAGGCCAAGGAAATCGTGCTTGTAGCGGCGATGACAGTGAGAAGCTACGTGATGCTCAATCCCAGGTGGGTGGCCTGATGGTATCATTAGTACCGGTTCAAACGGCTATGCATTAGTGCCGGTTCGTGTTGAACCTTTAGTACCGGTTCGTGCCACGAACCGGTACCAAAGGGGTGGTGGCAGGCTGGCGTCAGGCCGGGGCCCCACGAGCCCCTTTAGTCCTGGTTTGTGGCACAAATCGGTACTAAAGGGCCAACCTTTAGCACCGGTTCGTGCCACGAACCGGCACTAAAGGGGTCTAACCTATAGTCCTGGTTGGAGACACAAACCGGGACTATAGGGCAATTTTCTAACTTGAAAAAATCATAACTAAATCATCCTAATTCAGGAAAATAAATATAATATATCAAAATTTGCAGAACAAAAAGATTGATCCGCTGAAACAACAAGTTTTCCGTTTCGACGATTTTTTAAAATCTCAAAATTCCGAGTCGCCCAGGCCCACGCCGGAGCCACTAGGCGCTAGAGGGGCAGGCGGTGACCCCGGCGAGGCCGGCCCATCAGGAGCCAAAGCCGGTGCGCGCGAGCCCGGCATGGCCGGCCCAGGAGAAACCTCCTGCAAATCCAGCTCGGGCCATGCCCACGAAGCGGGCGAGGGCGATGCCCGCGAGGTAGCTTCAGGCGAGGGCGATGCCCGCGAGGCGGCTGCGGGCGCAACTCCCGCGGGTTGCTGGGTACCGCCCGGTATGCATGCCCCATGCACACGATCATCCTCCAGACTCGGAGCTTGTGCCGGTGCCTGTTCCTCAAGAAGCTCAAGACGAGCGCCACGGCCAACACCTGTAGCATAGTTACGAAGCAACACATGAGCATTTGCAACATCCACAAATTGATCAGGTGTAGGTGTGGTAGAAGAAACGTCTGGCATAGAAGTGATATAGGTATTTGTAAGTGCACGAAATGGAAACACATTCTCATCAAATACGACGTCACGAGAAATGTAAACGCGATTGGTGGGAACAAACAGGCATTTGTACCCTTTGTGAAGGGAACTAGATCCAAGAAAAACACACTTTTTCGACCGAAATTCTAGCTTATGTTTATTATACGGACGCAAGTGAGGCCAACATGCACACCCGAAGACTTTGAGAAAGGTGTAGTCTGGGATTTCATTGAGCAAGAGTTCAAGTGGAGTTTTCATATTCAGTAGTCGTGAGGGCAGCCTATTGATAAAAAAACAGGTAGTGGAGAAAGCATCACTCCAGAACCGAAAAGGTACGGAGGCATGGGATCAAACGAGTAGGATGGAGTACGCCCATGCTCATGACTCACTACCGCAGCGGTCGCCAGTTTTTCATTCCCCTTGCCATTGTTGCCTAGGCCAAGGAAATCTTGCTTGTAGCTGCGATGACAGTGAGAAGCTACGTGATGCTCAATCCCAGGTGGGTGGCCTGATGGTATTATTAGTACCGGTTCAAATGGCTATGCATTAGTGCCGGTTTGTGTTGAACCTTTAGTACCGGTTCGTGCCACGAACCGGTACCAAAGGGGTGGTGGCAGGCTGGCGTCAGGCCGGGGCCCCACGAGCCCCTTTAGTCCTGGTTTGTGGCACAAATCGGTACTAAAGGGCCAACCTTTAGCACCGGTTCGTGCCACGAACCGGCACTAAAGGGGTCTAACCTATAGTCCTGGTTGGAGACACAAACCGGGACTATAGGGCAATTTTCTAGCTTGAAAAAATCATAACTAAATCATCCTAATTCAGGAAAATAAATATAATATATCAAAATTTGCAGAACAAAAAGATTGATCCGCTGAAACAACAAGTTTTCCGTTTCGAAGATTTTTTAAAATCTCAAAATTCCGAGTCGCCCAGGCCCACGCCGGAGCCACTGGGCGCTGGAGGGGCAGGCGGTGACCCCGGCGAGGCCGGCCCATCAGGAGCCAAAGTCGGCGCGCGCGAGCCCGGCGTGGCCGGCCAGGAGAAACCTCCTGCAAATCCAGCTCGGGCCATGCCCACGAAGCGGGCGAGGGCGATGCCCGCGAGGCAGCTTCAGGCGAGGGCGATGCCCGCGAGGCGGCTGCGGGCGCAACTCCCGCGGGTTGCTGGGTACCGCCCAGTATGCATGCCATATGCACGCGATCATCCTCCAGACTCGGAGCGTGTGCTGGTGCCTGTTCCTCAAGAAGCTCAAGACGAGCGCCACGGCCAACACCTGCAGCATGGTTAGGAAGCAACACAGGAGCATTTGCAACATCCACAAATTGATCAGGCATAGGTGTGGTAGAAGAAACGTCTAGCATAGAAGTGATAGAGGTATTCAGAAGTGCACGAAAGGGAAACACATTCTCATCAAATACGACGTCACGAGAAATGTAAACGCGATTGGTGGGAACATGCAGGCATTTGTACCCTTTGTGAAGGGAACTATACCCAAGAAAAACACACTTTTTTGACCGAAACTCTAGCTTATATTTATTATACAGACGCAAATGAGGCCAACATGCACACCCGAAGTCTTTGAGAAAGGTGTAGTCTGGGATTTCATTGAGCAAGAGTTCAAGTGGAGTTTTCATATTCAGTAGTCGTGAGGGCAGCCTATTGATAAAAAACAGGTAGTGGAGAAAGCATCACTCCAGAACCGAAAAGGTACAGAGGCATGGGATCAATCGAGTAGGATGGAGTACGCCCATGCTCATGACTCACTACCGCAGCGGTCGCCTGTTTTTCATTCCCCTTGCCATTGTTTCCTAGGCCAAGGAAATCTTGCTTGTAGCGGCGATGACAGTGAGAAGCTACGTGACGATCAATCCCAGGTGGGTGTCCTGATGGTATCATTAGTACCGGTTTGAACGGCTATGCATTAGTGCCGGTTCGTGTTGAACCTTTAGTACCGGTTCGTGCCACGAACCGGTACCAAAGGGGTGGTGGCAGGCTGGCGTCAGGCCGGGGCCCCACGAGCCCTTTTAGTCCTGGTTTGTGGCACAAATCGGTACTAAAGGGCCAACCTTTAGTACCGGTTCGTGCCACAAACCGGCACTAAAGGGGTCTAACCTATAGTCCCGGTTGGAGACACAAACCGGGACTATAGGGCAATTTTCAAAATTGAAAAAATCATAACTAAATCATCCTAATTCAGAAAAATACATATAATATATCAAAATTTGAAGAACAAAAAGATAGATCCGCTGAAAGAACAAGTTTTCCGTTTCGACGATTTTTTAAAATCTCAAAATTCTGAGTCGCCCAGGCCCACGCCGGAGCCACTGGGCGCTGGAGGGGCAGGCGGTGACCCCGGCGAGGCCGGCCCATCAGGAGCCGAAGCCGGCACGCGCGAGCCCGGCGTGACCGGCCCAGGAGAAACCACCTGCAAAGCCAGCTCGGGCGATGCCCACGAAGCAGGCGAGGGCGATGCCTGCGAGGCAGCTTCGGGTGAGGGCGATGCCCGCGAGGCGGCTACGGGCATAGCTCCCACGGGTTGCTGGGTACCGCCCGGTATCCATGCCCCATGCACGCGATCATCCTCCAGACTCGGAGCGTGTGCCGGTGCCTGTTCCTCAAGAAGCTCAAGACGAGTGCCACGGCCAACACCTGCAGCATGGTTAGGAAGCAACACAGGAGCATTTGCAACATCCACAAATTGATCAGGCATAGGTGTGGTAGAAGAAACGTCTGGCATAGAAGTGATAGAGGTATTCGGAAGTGCACGAAAGGGAAACACATTCTCATCAAATACGACGTCACGAGAAATGTAAACGCGATTGGTGGGAACATGCAGGCATTTGTACCCTTCGTGAAGGGAACTATACCCAAGAAAAACGCACTTTTTTGACCGAAACTCTAGCTTATTTTTATTATACGGACTCAAATGCGGCCAACATGCACACTCGAAGTCTTTGAGAAAGGTGTAGTTTGGTATTTCATTGAGCAAGAGTTCAAGTGGAGTTTTCATATTCAGTAGTCATGAGGGCAGCCTATTGATAAAAAAACAGGTAGTGGACAAAGCATCACTCCAGAACCGAAAAGGTACGGAGGCATGGGATCAATCGAGTAGGATGGAGTATGCCCATGCTCATGACTCACTACCGCAGCGGTCGCCTGTTTTTCATTCCCCTTGCCATTGTTGCCTAGGCCAAGGAAATCTTGCTTGTAGCGGCGATGACAGTGAGAAGCTACGTGACGCTCAATCCCAGGTGGGTGGCCTGATGGTATCATTAGTACCAGTTCGAACGACTATGCATTAGTGCCGGTTCGTGTTGAACCTTTAGTACCGGTTCGTGCCACGAACCGGTACCAAAGGGGTGGTGGCAGGCTGGCGTCAGGCCGGGGCCCCACGAGCCCCTTTAGTCCCAGTTTGTTGCACAAATCGGTACTAAAGGGCCAACCTTTAGTACCAGTTCGTGCCACGAACCGGCACTAAAGGGGTCTAACCTATAGTCCCGGTTGGAGACACAAACCGGGACTATAGGGCAATTTTCAAACTTGAAAAAATCATAACTAAATCATCCTAATTCAGAAAAATACATATAATATATCAAAATTTGCAGAACAAAAAGATTGATCCGCTGAAACAACAAGTTTTCCGTTTCGACGATTTTTTAAAATCTCAAAATTCCGAGTCGCCCAGGCCCACGCCGGAGCCACTGGGCGCTGGAGGGGCAGGCGGTGACCCCGGCGAGGCCGGCCCATCAGGAGCCGCAGCCGGCGCGCGCGAGCCCAGCGTGGCCGGCCCAGGAGAAACCTCCTGCAAAGCCAGCTTGGGCGATGCCCACGAAGCAGGCGAGGGCGATGCCCGCGAGGCAGCTTCGGGCGAGGGCGATGCCCGCGAGGCGGCTGCGGTGCAGCTCCCGCGGGTTGCTGGGTACCGCCCGGTATGCATGCGATCATCCTCCAGACTCGGAGCGTGTGCCGGTGCCTGTTCCTCAAGAAGCTCAAGACGAGCGCCACGGCCAACACCTGCAGCATTGTTAGGAAGCAACACAGGAGCATTTGCAACATCCACAAATTGATCAGGCGTAGGTGTGGTAGAAGAAACGTCTGGCATAGAAGTGATAGAGGTATTCGGAAGTGCACGAAAGGGAAACACATTCTCATCAAATACGACGTCACGAGAAATGTAAACGCGATTGGTGGGAACATGCAGGCATTTGTACCCTTTGTGAAGGGAACTATACCCAAGAAAAACGCACCTTTTCGACCGAAACTCTAGCTTATGTTTATTATACGGACGCAAATGAGGCCAACATGCACACCAGAAGACTTTGAGAAAGGTGTAGTCTGGGATTTCATTGAGCAAGAGTTCAAGTGGAGTTTTGATATTCAGTAGTCATGAGGGCAGCCTATTGATCAAAAAACAGGTAGTGGAGAAAGCATCACTCCAGAACCGAAAAGGTACGGAGGCATGAGCTAATAAAGTAATGCCAGTTTCTACGAGATGACGATGCTTACGTTCGGCAGTCCCATTCTGCTGATGTTTATGAGGGCAAGACACACGATGTGCAATCCCAAGTTTGTTAAAGAACGAGTTGAGGTTGTGATATTCGCCCTCCCAGTCGCTTTGGATGTGAATAATTTTCTGGCGAAGGAGACGCTCAACATGTGCCTGAAACTGTATAAACACATCAAACACATCAGATTTTTCTTAATAAGATAGAGCCAAGTAAAACGACTGTAAGCATCAATGAAACTGACATAATAATTGTGGCCACTAACAGACGTTTGGGCATGACCCCATACATCAGAAAGCACAAGCTCAAGAGGATGTTTCACAACACGACTAGACTCTAAAAACGGGAGTTAGTGACTCTTGCCCTGCTGACAGGCATCACAAATAGTTTCAGCAGTTTTATTTGACACAACTGGTAGCTCATGAAGATGCAACACATGACTGACTATGGGACAAGCAGGATGACCAAGTCGCACGTGCCAATGTGTAGGTGAGACACGAACACCACTGAACGCCTGAGTAGAAAACTGCATGGGAGGTGCGGTCGGCTTGTCAAGTGCATACAAGCCACGGCGAAGACGACCGCTAAGCAGAACGGCCCTCGTGTCCCAATCCTTGATAAAGAAACGAAAAGGGTGAAATTCAGCAAGGACATTATTGTCACGAGGAAGTTGTGGAACATACAACAAACTATGCGAAGTAGTGGGAATACGAAGAATGTTAGACAGATGCAGTTTTCGTGAATTGTGTGCAAGAAGGGATGCCTGACAAACATGGGAGATGCGCATACTTGCTCCGTTCGCGGTGTGCACCTGATCATGGCCGCGATATGGCTCCTGAACGGAAAGCTTGCTCATGTCGTTGGTGAGGTGGTTTGTAGCTCCCGTGTCAATGTACCATATGGGATCAATCGAGTAGGATGGAGTACGCCCGTGCTCATGACTCACTACCGTAGCGGCCGCCTGTTTTTCATTCCCCTTGCCATTGTTGCCTAGGCCAAGGAAATCTTGCTTGTAGCAGCGATGACAGTGAGAAGCTACATGACGCTCAATCCTGGGTGGGTGGCCTGATGGTATCATTAGTACCGGTTCGAACGGCTATGCATTAGTACCGGTTCGTGTTGAACCTTTAGTACTGGTTCGTGCCACGAACTGGTACTAAAGGGGTGGTGGCAGGCTGGCGTCAGGCCGGGGCCCCACGAGCCCCTTTAGTCCCTGTTTGTGGCACAAACCGGTACTAAAGGGCCAACCTTTAGTACCAGTTCGTGCCACGAACCGGCACTAAAGGGGTCTAACCTATAGTCCCGGTTGGAGACACAAACCGGGACTATAGGGCAATTTTCAAACTTGATAAAATCATAACTAAATCATCCTAATTCAGAAAACTACATATAATATATCAAAATTTTCAGAACAAAAAGATTGATCCGCTGAAACAACAAGTTTTCCGTTTCGACGATTTTTTAAAATCTCAAAATTCCGAGTCACTCAGGCCCACGCCAGAGCCACTAGGCGCTGGAGGGGCAGGCGGTGAGCCCGGCGAGGCCGGCCCATCAGGAGCCGAAGCCGGCGCGCGCGAGCCCGGCGTGGCCGGCCTAGGAGAAACCTCCTGCGAAGCCAGCTCGGGCGATGCCCACGAAGCGGGCGAGGGCGATGCCCGCGAGGCAGCTTCGGGCGAGGGCGATGCCCGCGAGGCGGCTGCGGGCGCAGCTCCCGCGGGTTGCTGGGTACCGCCCGGTATGCATGCCCCATGCACGCGATCATCCTTCAGACTTGGAGCATGTGCCGGTGCCTGTTCCTCAAGAAGCTCAAGACGAGCGCCACGGCCAACACCTGCAGCATGGTTAGGAAGCAACACAGGAGCATTTGCAACATCCACAAATTGATCAGGCGTAGGTGTGGTAGAAGAAACGTCTGGCATAGAAGTGATAGAGGTATTCGGAAGTGCACGAAAGGGAAACACATTCTCATCAAATACGACGTCACGAGAAATGTAAACGCGATTGGTGGGAACATGCAGGCATTATTACCCTTTGTGAAGGGAACTATACCCAAGAAAAACACACTTTTTCGACCGAAACTCTAGCTTATGTTTATTATACGGACGCAAATGAGGCCAACATGCACACCCGAAGACTTTGAGAAAGGTGTAGTCTGGGATTTCATTGAGCAAGAGTTCAAGTGGAGTTTTCATATTCAGTAGTCGTGAGGGCAGCCTATTGATCAAAA
This sequence comes from Triticum dicoccoides, assembly GCF_002162155.2. Taxonomy (NCBI): domain Eukaryota; kingdom Viridiplantae; phylum Streptophyta; class Magnoliopsida; order Poales; family Poaceae; genus Triticum; species Triticum dicoccoides. The sequence continues at coordinate 78,670,900 of NC_041391.1, forward strand.
AACAGGTAGTGGAGAAAGCATCACTCCAGAACCGAAAAGGTACGGAGGCATGAGCTAATAAAGTAATGCCAGTTTCTACGAGATGATGATGCTTACGTTCGGCAGTCCCATTCTGCTGATGTTTATGAGGGCAAGACACACGATGTGCAATCCCAAGTTTGTTAAAGAACGAGTTGAGGTTGTGATATTCACCCCCCAGTCGCTTTGGACATGAATAATTTTCTGGCGAAGGAGACGCTCAATATGTGCTTGAAACTGTATAAACACATCAAACACATCAGATTTTTTCTTAATAAGATAGAGCCAAGTAAAACGACTGTAAGCATCAATGAAACTGACATAATAATTGTGGCCACTAACATACGTTTGGGCATGACCCCATACATCGGAAAACACAAGCTCAAGAGGATGTTTCACAACACGACTAGACTCTGAAAACGGGAGTTGGTGACTCTTGCCCTGCTGATAGGCATCACAAATAGTTTCAGCAGTTTTATTTGACACAACTGGTAGCTCATGACGATGCAACACATGACTGACTATGGGAGCAGCAGGATGACCAAGTCGCGTGTGCCAATGTGTAGGGGAGACACGAACACCACTGAACGCCTGAGGAGAAAACTGCATGGGAGGTGCGGTCGGCGCGTCAAGTGCATACAAGCCACGGCGAAGACGACCGCTAAGAAGAACGGCCCTCGTGTCCCGATCCTTGATAAAGAAACGAAAAGGGTGAAATTCAGCAAGGACATTATTGTCACGAGGAAGGTTTGGAACAGACAACAAACTACGCGAAGTAGTGGGAATTCGAAGAATGTTAGACAGATGCAGTTTTCGTGAATTGTGTGCAAGAAGGGATGCCTGACCAACATGGGAGATGCGCATACCTGCTCCGTTGGCGGTGTGCACCTGATCATGGCCGCGATATGGCTCCTGAACGGAAAGCTTGCTCATGTCGTTGGTGAGGTGGTTTGTAGCTCCCGTGTCCATGTACCATGTGGGATCAATCGAGTAGGATCGAGTACGCCCGTGCTCATGACTCACTACCACAGCGGCCGCCTGTTTTTCATTCACCTTGCCATTGTTGCCTAGGCCAAGGAAATCTTGCTTGTAGCGACAATGACAGCGAGAAGCTACGTGATGCTCAATCCCAGGTGGGTGGCCTGATGGTATCATTAGTACCGGTTCGAACGGCTATGCATTAGTGCCGGTTTGTGTTGAACCTTTAGTACCGGTTCGTGCCACGAACCGGTACTAAAGGGGTGGTGGCAGGCTGGCGTCAGGCCGGGGCCCCACGAGCCGCCTTAGTCCCGGTTTGTAGCACAAACAGGTACTAAAGGGCCAACCTTTAGTACCGGTTCGTGCCACGAACCGGCACTAAAGGGGTCTAACCTATAGTCCCGGTTGGAGACACAAACCGGGACTATAGGGCAATTTTCAAACTTGAAAAAATCATAACTAAATCATCCTAATTTAGAAAACTACATATAATATATCAAAATTTGCAGAACAAAAAGATTGATCCGCTGAAACAACAAGTTTTCCGTTTCGACGATTTTTTAAAATCTCAAAATTCCGAGTCGCCCAGGCCCACGCCGGAGCCACTTGGCGCTGGAGGGGCAGGCAGTGAGCCCGGCGAGGCCGGCCCATCAGGAGCCGAAGCTGGCGCGCGCGAGCCCGGCGTGGCCGGCCCAGGAGAAACCTCCTGCGAAGCCAGCTCGGGCGATGCCCATGAAGCGGGCGAGGGCGATGCCCGCGAGGCAGCTTCCGGCGAGGGCGATGCCCGTGAGGCGGCTGCGGGCGCAGCTCCCGCGGGTTGCTGGGTACCGCCCGGTATGCATGCCCCATGCACGCGATCATCCTGCAGACTCGGAGCATGTGCCGGTGCCTGTTCCTCAAGAAGCTCAAGACGAGGGCCATGGCCAACACAAGCAGCATGGTTAGGAAGCAACACAGGAGCATTTGCAACATCCACAAATTGATCAGGCGTAGGTGTGGTAGAAGAAACGTCTGGCATAGAAGTGATAGAGGTATTCGGAAGTGCACGAAAGGGAAACACATTCTCATCAAATATGATGTCACGATAAATGTAAACGCGATTGGTGGGAACATGTAGGCATTTGTACCCTTTGTGAAGGGAACTATACCCAAGAAAAACACACTTTTTCAATCGAAACTCTAGCTTATGTTTATTATACGGACGCAAATGAGGCCAACATGCACACCCGAAGACTTTGAGAAAGGTTTAGCCTGGGATTTCATTGAGCAAGAGTTCAAGTGGAGTTTTCATATTCTATAGTCGTGAGGGCAGCCTATTGATCAAAAAACAGGTAGTGGAGAAAGCATCACTCCAGAACCGAAAAGGTACGGAGGCATGAGCTAATAAAGTAATGCCAGTTTCTACGAGATGACGATGCTTACGTTCGGCAGTCCCATTCTGCTGATGTTTATGAGGGCAAGACACACGATGTCGGAGTTATGGGCCACGGGTAGGCTAACCCGGGTCCCAGGACCTTTCAAGACATCGGGGCAGGCCGCGCCCCTCAAGGCGAGTCCCAGACGGCGACTCCGAGATAAGCCGACTCCAAGCTGGCGACCTCCAGAGAGGCTGACTCCAAGCTGGCGACCTCCAGTGAGGCCGACTTTGGAGAGTCGGCCCGTGACTCCTCCCTCATCCCGAAGTACGATGCGGGGTACGGTCACGGCGTGGCCGTTCCCTCTGCTCACGAAGGGCCGGCATGGCTACAGTGAGCCGTATCGCTGGAAGATCACCGGCGAGGCGCGGCACTGTTGCCATGCCTGCCCTGACCTCAGCCACAGTGCGCAATACACTATGCCCATGACGCCGGCCTGTATGACCCGAAGGCGGCGGGGCCGCCTGTCAGTGGGTGGGCCGAAGGCGGCCTGGGCGCCCGAAGACGGACCAAGTGGGTGGAGGTGAAACCCATCAAGAAGTTGAATGGTCCAACTGCAGTGACCTTCATCGCTGACATCACAACTTGGTACGGCATCCCACACAGCATCATCACCGACAATGGCACGAATTTTGCCAAAGGCACCTTGGTCCGTTTCTGCACGATACAGGGCATCCAACTGGACTTAGCGTCCGTTGCCCATCCGCAGTCAAACGGCCAGGTGGAGCGAACGAACGGCCACATCTTATCCGGCATCAAGCATCGACTCGTCGCCCCGCTGGAGCGATCTGCCGGCTGTTAGCTTGAGGAGCTGCCGGCCGTCCTTTGGAGTCTGCGCACGACTCCAAACAAGTCAACCGGCTTCACACCCTTCTTCCTCGTCTATGGTGCCGAAGCCGTCATCCCAACGGACGTAGAGTTCGACTCCCCGCGAGTCACCATGTACACCGAGGAAGAAGCAGAAGAAGCACGTCAAGACGGCGTCGATCTGCTGGAAGAGGGCCGGGTGTTGGCGCTCAGCCGGTCCAGCATCTACCAGCAGAGTCTGCGTCGATACTACAACAGGAAGGTCAGGCCAAGATCTTTCCAAGAGTGCGACCTTGTGCTCCGGCTGATCCAGCGAACAGCCGGCCAGTACAAGCTGTCGGCTCCTTGGGAAGGCCCCTTCATCATCAGCAAGGTGCTAGGAAATGACACCTACTATCTGATCGACGCTTAGAAGCCCCGAGCGCGCAAGAGGGACGACTCCAGCAAAGAGACAGAGCACCCGTGGAATGCAAATCTTCTTTGAAGATTTTATAGTTGATGCAGTATGTATCGCACTACCCCTTTGTATTAAAGTACTAAGACTTTGGGCCCCCCGAGACGAGCTCGGGGACTGCCCTTTTTGTTATCTGTATGATAAGAATTATGCCTTCGAGAACATCACTTTCATTACAAGCCGCTTGGCACCGGGCCAGACTAGTCGGCCCGGGGACTCGCCGCCTTGCGCTAAGAGGAGCTTCCCGCAGTCAGACAAGTAGTGCGCGGTGCCCTATCCGCCTCCTGGCAAAGCCGCAGCTCACAGAGCGACTGTGAGGCGAACAGGAGTGAGGAAGAACGGGCGCCCACATGAAAAATGGCTAAGGACCTAAAGCATGAACATACTGTAAGACGGCCCCCAGCATTTCTAAAGCAGAAAGCCGACTCATGAGTAGCCGGCTCGCCGTCTTTATTAGCCTCTATCAAGGACGACCGACTCTTGGGTAGTCGGCCTGTCGCTTTCCATCCGACTTGCTAAAGAAACTCTAAACGGCTAAGTACTTGCCTTCCTGAAGTAGCCAAGCACCTGACCCAGCGACTGTCCACAGAGCGGCTGTCTGACTGGCAAGGCAGCGACTAAGGGAAGGTGGCAAAGGGAAAAGCCTAAAGAGCAATAAGCAAGGAAAGACAGAAATCGGATAAATATTTACATAGGCCCTTGGCCGAATCTTCGAATAGAAGTTCAAGATACACCCCACGGGTGGAATTGTTCGAATCTAACAAAGTTTTCAAAAGATTACTAAGACAGACAAGCAGAGGCAAAAAAGGCAGCCTAGGAGGTGGCATCGGGGATCGGAGGAGACGGTGGTGTCAGGCGCCGGGGCAGTCGGCTAGGCAGTCTCGGCTTGATCACCTCCGGCGGCAGTCGCCTTCTCTTGACGCGGCTCGTTGCTGGAGGCACGGTCGAGCTGAGGCTGGCCGTCTGCTCCGTCTTCTGACACCTCCGCTTCGCCTTCGTCCTCCGCCTCGTCCTCCTCCTCAGTGCTGGAGTCGGTCACCTCCGCCGAATCCTCGCCATACTCCGGGTTCATCCCGAACCACTCTGGCGGCACCTCCTCGCCGCCTTCAGCCCGCTCGGGGGCGAAGACACTGGTGTCCGTGTACTCGGCGATGGCCGCTGCACGCTCGATAAGGGCGCCCTCCACGGCCTCCAGCTCGGCCTGGGCTTCTGACCGAAACGCGGCCAGATGGTCCAGATCCAGCCCTGGATACCACGCCTTGACAAACTCCAAGGCCCGGCGCGCTTCGGCCCAGGCCGAGGAGCCCTTCCAAGCCTCAAGACGGCCGGCAGCAACCTCCAGCCAGTCGGCAGTTCGACTGGTGGTGCGCAGAGCCGGCGTGCCTGGCCACAAGGCGGCAACCGCCTGGGTGCCGGCACGCTGAAGCCGGCGCATCAGCCGGTGAGCCGGACGAAGACGGGCTTCAATGCTCAGAAGCTGCTCATCGATGGTTCGGGGGGCATTAGCGGCGATCTCCTCACCGTTTGCCCTTCGCGCTTCACGAGCAGCCTCGATGGCCAGAGGGACTGCCTGCGAATGACCAGGGAATAAGTCTGCCAAGACAAAAAGGAAGCAAGTCGAAAAATCAGAAGTCGGCCTGACACATAGTCGGAAGCCCGAAGAAAGAAAGAAACTTACCATCAACGATATCCTCGATCTCATGGAAGCCGGAGGTCAGCACCGCCTCCCTGTGAGTCCAGGAGGAGCGCTCGCTCTCGAACTCGGCCAGGAGGGCAGCCTCCTTCTTCTCGGCCTCGTCCTGCGCCTTCTTGAGCAGCTCCTTCTGCTCGGCCAGCTGTGCCGCCAGCAGGTCACGCTCTGCAGCAAGCTTGTCACACTCCTCCTCCTTGGCACGACGGGCGGTATTGGCCTCGCCCAGCTGCTCCTGAAGAATGGCGTTGGCTTCTGAAAAACGAAGGAAGAGGCAAATAAGTCATCAGCAAAGAAGATCGCCGGGAAGATCCGGCCCGACTGCTCAGCAGTCGGCCCGAATCTCGGGGACTATAGCCCGCGGGTGCGCCAGCACGCCCCCATGAAGAAGAAGAACTTACTCCGGCTTTCCGACAAATCGGCAGCCCGCTTGCCCAACTCCTCAACGTTGCGGTTGAAGGCAGTGACGCGGAAGTTGTGATACTCCTGCAATAAGTCATTGAAGACAAAGTTAGTGTTTGGAACTCGCCAGAGGGAGTTCCGAACCGCCTGCTCAGCAGCCGGCCCGGAACTCGGGGACTACACCCAATGGGTGGGCTTGAGCGCCCCCACAGAGAAAAAACAAGAATCAAAGGAAAAGAAACTTACTCGGACGGCCGTTCGTGCGGCCAGATGCACTCTGGTGCAGGCTTGAAGGGCGTCGCCTTTGGCCCGCAACTTCGCCTGGACTTCCAGGAGCAATTGATTTAGCGGCCCGATGCCGCCTCCGCGCACCCACCCGGTGGGCGCGGCGCTTGTGGCCTCGGCGTCTAGGGTTGCCGAGCTGGCTGCGCCAGTCTCCCAAGGTCGCGGCGCCAAGGTCGCCCTCTCAAGACGGCGGCGCACCGGCAAGGCGACTTGGAGAAGCAGCCGCGCCTCGGCCTCGTCCATAACCGGCGGCTCCGATTGACCCACCGGCTGTTTGCCGTGTGGCCTCCCAGACGGCGGTGGAGGCAGCGGTGGCGGCACGAGGGTGTCCGACATAGAAGCCTCGCCGCCCTCCTTCTCCATGACGGGGTTCTCGGTGCCGGCCTCTCCGGTGTGCCTCGTGAACTCCGGAGGCGGCGGTGCAGACGACAGTGGGGGGACGAGCATCGCTGATCGGCGACGCGCGACCTCTTCGGCACGCCGTCCCGCCGCAAGGGCGGCTTCGGCATCCTTCAGCTTCTTCTGGGCGGAGGCGGCCGCCTTGTCGGCCTCCGCCTTCTCCAGATGTTCGGCTTCCTCCTCCTCGCACTTCTCCCGCGCGTTTCACTCCGTCGCCTCCCGGAGGTCGGCGGCGGGGTCGGCCCACCGAGTGTTGGCGGACGTCTCTGCCGACCCCATGACGGAAGGGATGGCGACTCTCTCAAGGGAGAGAGGGCCCTGGAGAAGAATGGAGGGAGTATAAAAGAAAACTCGGACATGACTCAACGAAGGAAAATAAAAAAGAATAAAGACTTACGCAGAGACTAGCGGCGGCCTTCTCACTTCCCTTCAGAAGCGGTTGGCCTTCGCGGCCGCCTCCTCCCGTCTGGTCGCGGCGGCCGCCCCCTTTATATTATTCAACTTACCACCAGGCGCACTCGGCCCGGCGTGACGCCTCTTCAAACCGCCCTGGCCGGTGGAGGAACCGACCTTCTGCTGGTGGCGCGGGGCGACTTCCCCCTCGGCGTCGTCGTCAGGCCAGTCGGCGAAGGTGTCCAAGGGCCAGAAGTCGCCTTCCGCTCCTTCTCCCCCGCCTTCGGCGTCGGCTTCCATCGCCGCCGCCCCCAAGTCGGGGTCATCGACGTCGCTCTCCGTGCGATCAGGAACATACTCACGGGGCTGTCTCGTGGCGCCGGCTGCGGGCTGCATAAGAGGATTCTAGCTCAGAAGAAACCGACAAGAGTCAGAAGCGGAGTCGGTCGCAGAGAAGACAAAACAATAGGGGGACGCAACTTACCACTGGTGGGGGATTGTCGCGCGAGTATGGCTCCTTGCCGAACTGCCAGTCCTCATCGAACTCGAAGTGTGCGATGTGGTTCACCAAGTTTGCCACCTCCTTGCGGGGCATCTCCTTGGTTCTCATCCGACTTGGGTCTCGGAGGCCGCTCATCTGACAGATCAGGTGAGGCCAGCCTTGGAGCGGGAGAACTCAGCGCGCCACGAAGGCGGCCAGCAAGTCGGCCCCGACGAGATCCTCCGACTGTATCAAGACTCGGAGTCGCGCTATGGCGGCGGCTCCGGCGAGAGTCAGCGACTTGACTCGGTGAGACCAGCTGGGGAGCCTCCCAGTTAGGGGGGCGGCGTTGTAGGGCGGCAGGTTGACCCAGTCGCCATCGGTGGCGAGGTTCTTCACGTAGAAGTATGAGCGCTGCCACATCTTCACTGACTTGATCAGCGTGATGGGAGGAAAGGGGTTGTCGGCCGTCGAGCGCCGCACCGCGATGTACGCGCTGCACTGAGCCGGCACGCCGGCGAAGTGCGTGCTGAGCTTAGAAGAGAAGAATTCTCCCCACGGCTCGATGGTGGGGAGAACGCCGAGGAAACCTTCGCACAGGGTGGTGAAGGCGGAGAGCGACACCACCGTGTTCGGAGTGAGGTGGTGCGGTTGAAGGCTGTGGAACTCCAGGAACGAGCGGAAGAAACCGCTCGCCGGCAGCCCCAGGCCGCGCATAAGGTGCGATCGGAAGATGACCCGCTCGCTCTCCTCCGGCGCCGGCCGGATCTCCCCCTCCGGCGCGGCGCGGGCGCGCACGAGGTCCGCACTGGGGAGACGGCGCGTCCGGCGTAGGAACTCAATGTGTTCGTCCTCTACCTCCGAGCCGTCCCACACGCCGGAGCGCATGGCGGGGGCCGCGGCGGAGGAAGAGCTCATCGCCGTGCTGTGGAGCGCTCTTGCTCAACGGCGGAGGCAGGAGTGAGAGAAGGCAAGATGAGGCGGGGGAGCGGGGAAGAAGGGTGCGCATGCTGTGCCGCTCCGCTCCACCCCGCCTACTTATAGCCCTGTGGGCTGAGGAGCCGAGGGGGCGGGCGTGGGATTAACTGCGCATGATGCCCCACGCCGCCCCACGGTTTACCCCACGAAGTTACTGCGCGAAGTAACAACGTGGGAGAACCAACGGTCCGTGGCCGCAACGGATCCGTTCGTATGCCGAGGCACGGTAGTGGCGGGCCCCGCCTGACGGCCCGTCCCGTCGCGCGCGTGGGCAGGCAGACGGCCCTCTCCACGTGGCGCCACGCGATAGGACCGCCCTAATGACCGCGGGGAAGCGTATCAGGCACGCCGCCTGCTTTCCAGCCGCGACTTTCGAGCTGCGGCTCTTCACTAAAAAATCCCACTCTCGACAGTCGACCCGAGGGAAGACGGCAGCCGAGTTCCAGAGTTCGCTCCTGGGAGGATGAAACTATTGAAGCCCCACAATGCAGCATCTGCAGGGCTTCACCAGCTTCGGGGACTACTGTCGGAGTTATGGGCCATGGGTAGGCTAACCCGGGTCCCAGGACCTTTCAAGACATCGGGGCAGGCCGCGCCCCTCAAGCCGAGTCCCAGACGGCGACTCCGAGATAAGCCGACTCCAAGCTGGCGACCTCCAGAGAGGCTTACTCCAAGCTGGCGACCTCCAGAAAGGTCGACTTTGGAGAGTCGGCCCGTGACTCCTCCCTCATCCTGAAGTATGATGCGGGGTACGGTCACGGCATGGCCGTTCCCCCCCCCCCTGCTCACGAAGGGCTGGCATGGCTAAAGTGAGCCGTATCGCTGGAAGATCTCCGGCGAGGCGCGGCACTGTTGCCATGCCTGCCCTGACCTCAGCCACAGTGCGCAACACACTGTGCCCACGACGCCGGCCTGTAAGACCCGAAGGCGGCGGGGCCGCCTGTCAGTGGATGGGCCGAAGGCGGCCTGGGCGCCCGAAGACGAACCTGTGGGAGTCGGCCTCCCTGGAGTCGGCCTACTCCCCCCCCCCCAAGGCCCCACGAGCCATTAACCAGATAAGATGGGAGATGGCGACAGTGATCGCCCGATAGACGGCGGCACTATTACCACGACCCAATGATCGAGCATGCGTCATCAGGAGTGCCGCTACAGTATCAAGCCTGTCCGCAGGACCCGCCAGCCGGCAGGCCCCAGAAGCCGGCGGGAAGGATGGTGGCCTGAGAGACAGACGGCTGGGACCCGCGCCCAACCGGATTACTATTGTACCCCCGGGGGTAGGCCTATATTAACCCCCCGGGGCACCCATGTAAAGGGTTTGGACCTGAGGAGAGATAGACCAGATAGCACAGGGAGGAGAGATCTAGCCTCGCCCTCTCCTGCCTCCCGAAACAGCTCCAGGAGCACCATTGTAGTCACCTTGCTTTAGTGATCATGCGGAGACCCCGCAGAGCAGCAGTAGGGGTGTTATCTCCTAGGAGAGCCCTGAAGCTGGGTAAGTTCCGCCAGCGTGCATGTCTTCGCCTCATCCCGCTTCCAGGGACCGGCGACGTTCTACTCGCTCCCACCATGATAAGCCATCCTTTGGCATATGTCGTATCCAACCCCCGACACACGATGTGCAATCCCAAGTTTGTTAAAGAACAAGTTGAGGTTGTGATATTCACCCCCCCAGTCGCTTTGGACATGAATAATTTTCTGGCGAAGGAGACTGTGGGCGCAGCTTCGGGCGAGGGCGATGCCCGCGAGGCGGCTGCGGGCGCAGCTCCCGCGGGTTGCTGGGTACCACCCGGTGTGAAAGCCCCATGGACGCGATCATCCTCCAGACTCGGAGCGTGTGCCGGTGCCTGTTCCTCAAGAAGCTCAAGACGAGCACCACGGCCAACACCTGCAGCATGGTTAGGAAGCAACACAGGAGCATTTGCAACATCCACAAATTGATCAGGCGTAGGTGTGGTAGAAGAAACATCTGGCATAGAAGTGATAGAGGTATTCGGAAGTGCACGAAAGGGAAACACATTCTCATCAAATACGACGTCACGAGAAATGTAAACACGATTGGTGGGAACATGCAGGCATTTGTACCCTTTGTGAAGGGAACTATACCCAAGAAAAACACACTTTTTCGACCGAAACTCTAGCTTATGTTTATTATACGGACGCAAATGAGGCCAACATGCACACCCGAAGACTTTGAGAAAGGTGTAGTCTGGGATTTCATTGAGCAAGAGTTCAAGTGGAGTTTTCATATTCAGTAGTTGTGAGGGCAGCCTATTGGTAAAACAGGTAGTGGAGAAAGCATCACTCCAGAACCGAAAAGGTACGGAGGCATGAGCTAATAAAGTAATGCCAGTTTCTACGAGATGACGATGCTTACGTTCGGCAGTCCCATTCTGCTGATGTTTATGAGGGAAAGACACACGATGTGCAATCCCAAGTTTGTTAAAGAACGAGTTGAGGTTGTGATATTCACCCCCCCCCCCCAGTCTCTTTGGACATGAATAATTTTCTGGCGAAGGAGACGCTCAACATGTGCTTGAAACTGTATAAACACATCAAACACATCCGATATTTTCTTAATAAAATAGAGCCAAGTAAAACGACTGTAAGCATCAATAACACTGACATAATAATTGTGGCCACTAATAGACGTTTGGGCATGACCCCATACATCGGAAAGCACAAGCTCAAGAGGATGTTTCACAACACGACTAGACTCTGAAAATGGGAGTTGGTGACTCTTGCCCTGCTGACAGGCATCACAAATAGTTTCAGCAGTTTTATTTGACACAACTGATAGCTCATGACGATGCAACACATGACTGACTATGGGAGCAGCAGAATGACCAAGTCGCGCATGCCAATGTGTAGGTGAGACACGAACACCACTGAACGCCTGAGGAGAAAACTGCATGGGAGGTGCGGTCGGCGCGTCAAGTGCATACAAGCCACGGCGAAGACGACCGCTAAGCAGAACGGCCCTCGTGTCCTGATCCTTGATAAAGAAACGAAAAGGGTGAAATTCAGCAAGGACATTATTGTCACGAGTAAGTTGTGGAACAGATAGATGCAGTTTTCTTGAATTGTGTGCAAGAAGGGATGCCTAACCAACATGGGAGATGCGCATACCTGCTCCGTTGGCGGTGTGCACCTGATCATGGCTGCGATATGGCTCCTGAACGGAAAGCTTGCTCATGTCGTTGGTGAGGTGGTTTGTAGCTCCCGTGTCCATGTACCATGTGGGATCAATTGAGAAGGATGGAGTACGCCCGTCCTCATGACTCACTACCGCAGCGGCCGCCTGTTTTTCATTCCCCTTGCCATTGTTGCCTAGGCCAAGGAAATTTTGCTTGTAGCGGCGATGACAGCGAGAAGCTACGTGACGCTCAATCCCAGGTGGGTGGCCTGATGATATCATTAGTACCGGTTCGAACGGCTATGCATTAGTGCCGGTTCGTGTTGAACCTTTAGTACCGGTTCGTGCCACGAACCGGTATTAAAGGGGTGGTGGCAGGCTGGCGTCAGGCCAGGGCCCCACGAGCATCTTTAGTCCCGGTTTGTGGCACAAACCGGTACTAAAGGGACAACCTTTAGTACCGGTTCGTGCCACGAACCGGCACTAAAGGGGTCTAACCTATAGTCCCGGTTCGAGACACAAACCGGGACTATAGGGCAATTTTCAAATTTGAAAAAATCATAACTAAATCATCCTAATTCATAAAAATACATATAATATATCAAAATTTGCAGAACAAAAAGATTGATCCGCTGAAAAAACAATTTTTCCGTTTCGACGATTTTTTAAAATCTCAAAATTCCAAGTCGCCCAGGCCCACGCCGGAGCCACTGGGCGCTGGAGGGGCAGGCGGTGAGCACGTCGAGGCCGGCCCATCAGGAGCCGAAGCCGGCTCGCGCGAGCCCGGCGTGGCCGGCCCAGGAGAAACCTCCTGCGAAGCCAGCTCGGGCGGTGCCACGAAGCGGTCAAGGGCGATGCCCGCGAGGCAGCTACGGGCGAGGGCGATGCCCGCGAGGCGGCTGCGGGCGCAGCTCCCGCGGGTTGCTGGTACTGCCCGGTATGCATGCCCCATGCACGCGATCATCCTCCAGACTCGGAGCGTGTGCCGGTGCCTGTTCCTCAAGAAGCTCAAAACGAGCGCCACAGCCAACACCTGCAGCATGGTTAGGAAGCAACACAGGAGCATTTGCAACATCCACAAATTGATCTAGCGTAGGTGTGGTAGAAGAAACGTCTGGCATAGAAGTGATAGAGGTATTCGGAAGTGCACGAAAGGGAAACACATTCTCATCAAATACGACGTCACGAGAAATGTAAACGCGATTGGTGGGAACATGCAGGCATTTGTACCCTTTGTGAAGGGAACTATACCCAAGAAAAACGCACTTTTTCGACCAAAACTCTAGCTTATGTTTATTATACGGACGCAAATGAGGCCAACATGCACACCTGAAGACTTTGAGAAAGGTGTAGTCTGGGATTTCACTGAGCAAGAGTTCAAGTGGAGTTTTCATATTCAGTAGTCGTGAGGGCAGCCTATTGATCAAAATACAGGTAGTGGAGAAAGCATCACTCCAGAACCGAAAAGGTACAGAGGCATGAGCTAATAAAGTAATACCAGTTTCTACGAGATGACGATGCTTACGTTCAACAGTCCCATTCTGCTGATGTTTATGAGGGCAAGACACACGCTGTGCAATCCCAAGTTTGTGAAAGAACGAGTTGAGGTGGTGATATTCACCCCCCAGTCGCTTTGGACATGAATAATTTTCTGGCGAAGGAGACGCTCAACATGTGCTTGAAACTGTATAAACACATCAAACACATCAGATTTTTTCTTAATAAGATAGAGCCAAGTAAAACGACTGTAAGCATCAATGAAACTGACATAATAATTGTGGCCACTAACAGACGTTTGGGCATGACCCCATACATCGGAAAACACAAGCTCAAGAGGATGTTGCACAACACGACTAGACTATGAAAACGGGAGTTGGTGACTCTTGCCCTGCTGACAGGCATCACAAATAGTTTCAGCAGTTTTATTTGACACAACTGGTAGCTCATGACGATGCAACACATGACTGACTATGGGAGCAGCAGGATGACCAAGTCGCGCGTGCCAATGTGTAGGTGAGACACAAACACCACTGAACGCTTGAGGAGAAAACTGCATGGGAGGTGCGGTCGGCGCGTCAAGTGCATACAAGCCACGACGAAGACGACCGCTAAGCAGAACGGCCCTCGTGTCCCGATCCTTGATAAAGAAACGAAAAGGGTGAAATTCAGCAAGGACATTATTGTCACGAGGAAGTTGTGGAACAGACAACAAACTACGCGAAGTAGTGGGAATATGAAGAATGCTAGACAGATGCAGTTTTCGTGAATTGTGTGCAAGAAGGGATGCCTGACCAACATGGGAGATGCGCATACCTGCTCCGTTGGCGGTGTGCACCTGATCATGGCCGTGATATGGCTCCTGAATGGAAAGCTTGCTCATGTTGTTGGTGAGGTGGTTTGTAGCTCCCGTGTCCATGTACCATGTGGGATCAATCGGGTAGGATGGAGTACGCCCGTGCTCATGACTCACTACCGCAGTGGACGCCTGTTTTTCATTCCCCTTGCCATTGTTGCCTAGGCCAAGGAAATCTTGCTTGTAGCAGCGATGATAGTGAGAAGCTACATGACGCTCAATCCCAGGTGGGTGGCCTGATGGTATCATTAGTACCGGTTCGAACGGCTATGCATTAGTGCCGGTTCGTGTTGAACCTTTAGTACCGGTTCGTGCCACGAACCGGTACTAAAGGGGTGGTGGCAGGCTGGCGTCAGGCCGGGGCCCCACGGGCCCCTTTAGTCCCAGTTTGTGGCACAAACCGGTACTAAAGGGCCAACCTTTAGTACCGGTTCGTGCCACGAACCGGCACTAAAGGGGTATAACCTATAGTCCCGGTTGGAGACACAAACCGGGACTATAGGGCAATTTTCAAACTTTAAAAAATCATAAGTAAATCATCCTAATTCGGAAAAATACATATAATATATCAAAATTTGCAGAACAAAAAGATTGATCCGCTGAAAAAACAATTTTTCCGTTTCGAAGATTTTTTAAAATCTCAAAATTCCGAGTCGCCCAGGCCCACGCCGGAGCCACTAGGCGCTGGAGGGGCAGGCGGTGAGCACGGCGAGGCCGGCCCATCAGGAGCCGAAGCCGGCGCGCGCAAGCCTGGCTTGGCCGGCCCAGGAGAAACCTCCTGCGAAGCCAGCTCGGGCGATGCCACGAAGCGGGCGAGGGCGATGCCCGCGAGGTAGCTTCGGGCGAGGGCGATGCCCGTGAGGCGGCTGCGGGCGCAGCTCCCGCGGGTTGCTGGGTACCGCCCGGTATGCATGCCCATTGCACGCGATCATCCTCCAGACTCGGAGCGTGTGCCGGTGCCTGTTCCTCAAGAAGCTCAAAACGAGCGCCACGGCCAACACCTGCAGCATGGTTTGGAAGCAACACAGGAGCATTTGCAACATCCACAAATTGATCAGGCGTAGGTGTAGTCTGGGATTTCACTGAGCAAGAGTTCAAGTGGAGTTTTCATATTCAGTAGTCATGTGGGCAGCCTATTGATCAAAATACAGGTAGTGGAGAAAGCATCACTCCAGAACCGAAACGGTACAGAGGCATGAGCTAATAAAGTAATGCCAGTTTCTATGAGATGACGATGCTTATGTTCAGCAGTCCCATTCTGCTGATGTTTATGAGGGCAAGACACACGCTGTGCAATCCCAAGTTTGTTAAAGAACGAGTTGAGGTTGTGATATTCACCCCCCAGTCGCTTTGGACATGAATAATTTTCTGGCGAAGGAGACGCCCAACATGTGCTTGAAACTGTATAAACACATCAAACACATCAGATTTTTTCGTAATAAGATAGAGCCAAGTAAAACGACTGTAAGCATCAATGAAACTGACATAATTATTGTGGCCGCTAACAGACGTTTGGGCATGACCCCATACATCGGAAAACACAAGCTCAAGAGGATGTTTCACAACACGACTAGACTCTGAAAACGGGAGTTGGTGACTCTTGCCCTGCTGACAGGCATCACAAATAGTTTCAGCAGTTTTATTTGACACAACTGGTAGCTCATGACGATGCAACACATGACTGACTATGGGAGCAGCAGGATGACCAAGTCGCGCGTGCCAATGTGTAGGTGAGATACGAACACCACTGAACACCTGAGGAGAAAACTGCATGGGAGGTGCGGTCGGCGCGTCAAGTGCATACAAGCCACGGCGAAGACGACCGCTAAGAAGAACGGCCCTCGTGTCCCGATCCTTGATAAAGAAACAAACAGGGTGAAATTCAGCAAGGACATTATTGTCACGAGGAAGTTGTGGAACAGACAACAAACTACGCGAAGTAGTGGGAATATGTAGAATGCTAGACAGATGCAGTTTTCGTGAATTGTGTGCAAGAAGGGATGCCTGACCAACATGGGAGATGCGCATACCTGCTCCGTTGGCGGTGTGCACCTGATCATGGCTGTGATATGGCTCCTGAATGGAAAGGTTGCTCATGTTGTTGGTGAGGTGGTTTGTAGCTCCCGTGTCCATGTACCATGTGGGATCAATCGGGTAGGATGGAGTACGCCCGTGCTCATGACTCACTACCGCAGTGGCCGCCTGTTTTTTATTCCCCTTGCCATTGTTGCCTAGGCCAAGGAAATCTTGCTTGTAGCGGCGATGACAGTGAGAAGCTACGTGACGCTCAATCCCAGGTGGGTTGCCTGATGGTATCATTAGTACCGGTTCGAACGGCTATGCATTAGTGCCGGTTCGTGTTGAACCTTTAGTACCGGTTCGTGCCACGAACTGGTACTAAAGGGGTGGTGGCAGGCTGGCGTCAGGCCGGGGCCCCACGGGCCCCTTTAGTCCCGGTTTGTGGCACAAAGCGGTACTAAAGGGCCAACCTTTAGTACCGGTTCGTGCCACGAACCGGCACTAAAGGGGTATAACCTGTAGTCCCGGTTGGAGACACAAACCGGGACTATAGGGCAATTTTCAAACTTGAAAAAATCATAACTAAATCATCCTAATTCAGCAAAATACATATAATATATCAAAATTTGCAGAACAAAAAGATTGATCCGCTGAAAAAACAATTTTTCCGTTTCAATGATTTTTAAAAATCTCAAAATTCCGAGTCGCCCAGGCCCACGCCGGAGCCACTGGGCGCTGGAGGGGCAGGCGGTGAGCACAACGAGGCCGGCCCATCAGGAGCCCAAGCCGGCGCGCGCATGCCTGGCGTGGCCGGCCCAGGAGAAACCTCCTGCGAAGCCAGCTCGGGCGATGCCCATGAAGCGGGTGAGGGCGATGCCCGTGAGGCAGCTTCGGGCGAGGGCGATGCCCGCGAGGCGGCTGCGGGCGCAGCTCCCGCGGGTTGCTGGGTACCGCCCGGTATGCATGCCCCATGCACGCGATCATCCTCCAGACTCGGTGCGTGTGCCAGTGCCTGTTCCTCAAGAAGCTCAAGACGAGCGCCACGGCCAACACCTGCAGCATGGTTAGGAAGCAACACAGGAGCATTTGCAACATCGACAAATTGATCAGGCGTAGGTGTGGTAGAAGAAACGTCTGGCATAGAAGTGATAGAGGTATTCGGAAGTGCACGACAGGGCAAAAAATTCTCATCAAATACGACGTCACGAGAAATGTAAACGCGATTGGTGGGAACATGCAGGCATTTGTACCCTTTGTGAAGGGAACTATACCCAAGAAAAACACACTTTTTCGACCGAAACTCTAGCTTATGTTTATTATACGGACGCAAATGAGGCCAACATGCACACCCGAAGACTTTGAGAAAGGTGTAGTCTGGGATTTCATTGAGCAAGAGTTCAAGTGGAGTTTTCGTATTCAGTAGTTGTGAGGGCAGCCTATTGGTAAAACAGGTAGTGGAGAATGCATCACTCCAGAACCGAAAAGGTACGGAGGCATGAGCTAATAAAGTAATGCCAGTTTCTACGAGATGACGATGCTTACGTTCGGCAGTCCCATTCTGCTGATGTTTATGAGGGAAAGACACACGATGTGCAATCCCAAGTTTGTTAAAGAACGAGTTGAGGTTGTGATATTCACCCCCCCCCCAGTCTCTTTGGACATGAATAATTTTCTGGCGAAGGAGACGCTCAACATGTGCTTGAAACTGTATAAACACATCAAACACATCCGATATTTTCTTAATAAAATAGAGCCAAGTAAAACGACTGTAAGCATCAATGAAACTGACATAATAATTGTGGCCACTAACATACATTTGGGCATGACCCCATACATCAGAAAACACAAGCTCAAGAGGATGTTTCACAACACGACTAGACTCTGAAAATGGGAGTTGGTGACTCTTGCCCTACTGACAGGCATCACAAATAGTTTCAGTAGTTTTATTTGACACAACTGGTAGCTCATGACGATGCAACAAATGACTGACTATGGGAGCAGCAGGATGACCAAGTCGCGCGTGCCAATGTGTAGGTGAGACACGAACACCACTGAACGCTTGAGGAGAAAACTGCATGGGAGGTGCGGTCGGCGCGTCAAGTGCATACAAGCCACGGCGAAGACGACCGCTAAGCAGAACGGCCCTTGTGTCCCGATCCTTGATAAAGAAACGAAAAGGGTGAAATTCAGCAAGGACATTATTGTCACGAGGAAGTTGTGGAACAGACAACAAACTACGCGAAGTAGTGGGAATATGAAGAATGTTAGATAGATGCAGTTTTCGTGAATTGTGTGCAAGAAGGGATGCCTGACTAACATGGGAGATGCGCATACCTGCTCCGTTGGCGGTGTGCACCTGATCATGGCCATGATATGGCTCCTGAACGGAAAGCTTGCTCATGTCGTTGGTGAGCTGGTTTGTAGCTCCCGTGTCCATGTACCATGTGGGATCAATCGGGTAGGATGGAGTACGCCCGTGCTCATGACTCACTACCGCAGTGGCCGCCTCTTTTTCATTCCCCTTGCCGTTGTTGCCTAGGCCAAGGAAATCTTCCTTGTAGCAGCGATGACAGCGAGAAGCTACGTGACGCTCAATCCCAGGTGGGTGGCCTGATGGTATCTTTAGTACCGGTTCGAATGGCTATGCATTAGTGCCGGTTCGTGTTGAACCTTTAGTACCGGTTCGTGCCACGAACCGGTACTAAAGGGGTGGTGGCAGGATGGCGTCAGGCCGGGGCCCCACGAGCCCCTTTAGTCCCGGTTTGTGGCACAAACCGGCACTAAAGGGCCAACCTTTAGTACCAGTTCGTGCCACGAACCGGCACTAAAGGGGTCTAACCTATAGTCCCGGTTGGGGACACAAACCGGGACTATAGGGCAATTTTCAAACTTGAAAAATCATAACTAAATCATCCTAATTCAGAAAAATACATATAATATATCAAAATTTGCAGAACAAAAAGATTGATCCGCTGAAAAAATAATTTTTCCATTTCGAAGATTTTTTAAAATCTCAAAATTCCGAGTCGCCCAGGGCCATGCCGGAGCCACTGGGCACTGGAGGGGCAGGCGGTGAGCCCGGCGAGGCCGGCCCATCAGGAGCCGAAGCCGGCGCGCACGAGCCCAGCGTGGCCGGCCCAGGGGAAACCTCCTGCGAAGCCAGCTCGGGCGATGCCCACGAAGCGGGCGAGGGCGATGCCCGCGGGGCAGCTTTGGGTGAGGGCGATGCCCGCGAGGCGGCTGCGGGCGCAGCTCCCACGGGTTGCTGGGTACCGCCCGGTATGCATGCCCCATGCACGCGATCATCTTCTAGACTCGGAGCGTGTGCCGGTGCCTGTTCCTCAAGAAGCTCAAGACGAGCGCCACGGCCAACACCTGCAGCATGGTTAGGAAGCAACACAGGAGCATTTGCAACATCCACAAATTGATCAGGCGTAGGTGTGGTAGAAGAAACGTCTGGCATAGAAGTGATAGCGGTATTTGGAAGTGCACGAAAGGGAAACACATTCTCATCAAATACGACGTCACGAGAAATGTAAACGCGATTGGTGGGAACATGCAGGCATTTGTACCCTTTGTGAAGGGAACTATACCCAAGAAAAACGCACTTTTTCGACCGAAACTCTAGCTTATGTTTATTATATGGACGCAAATGAGGCCAACATGCGCACCCGAAGACTTTGAGAAAGGTGTAGTTTGGGAATTCATTGTGCAAGAGTTCAAGTGGAGTTTTCATATTCAGTAGTCGTGAGGGCAGCCTATTGATCAAAAAACAGGTAGTGGAGAAAGCATCACTCCGGAACCGAAAAGGTACGGAGGCATGATCTAATAAAGTAATGCTAGTTTCTACGAGATGACGATGCTTACGTTGGGCAGTCCCATTCTGCTAATGTTTGTACGGGCAAGACACACGATGTGCAATCCAAAGTTTGTTAAAGAACGAGTTGAGGTTGTGATATTCACCCCCCCAGTCGCTTTGGACATGAATAATTTTCTGGCGAAGGAGACGCTCAACATGTGCTTGAAACTATATAAACACATCAAACACATCAGATTTTTTCTTGATAAGATAGAGCCAAGTAAAACGACTGTAAACATCAATGAAACGGACATAATAATTGTGGCCACTAACAGAAGTTTGGGCATGACCCCATACATCGGAAAACACAAGCTCAAGAGGATGTTTCACAACACGACTAGACTCTAAAAACGGGAGTTGCTGACTCTTGCCCTGCTGATAGGCATCACAAATAGTTTCAGCAGTTTTATTTGACACAACTGGTAGCTCATGACGATGCAACACATGACTGACTATGGGAGCAGCAGGATGACCAAGTCGCGCGTGCGAATGTGTAGGTGAGACACGAACACCACTGAACGCCTGAGGAGAAAACTGCATGGGAGGTGCGGTCGGCGCGTCAAGTGCATATAAGCCACGACGAAGACGACCGCTAAGCAGAACGACCCTCGTGTCCCGATACTTGATAAACAAACTAAAAGGGTGAAATTCAGCAAGGACATTATTGTCACGAGTAAGTTGTGGAACAGACAACAAACTACGCGAAGTAGTGGGAATACAAAGAATGTTAGACAGATGCAGTTTTCGTGAATTGTGTGCAAGAAGGGATGCCTGACCAACATGGGAGATGCGCATACCTGCTCCCTTGGCGGTGTGCACCTGATCATGGCCGCGATATGGCTCCTGAACGGAAAGCTTGCTCATGTCGCTGGTGAGGTGGTTTGTAGCTCCCGTGTCCATGTACCATGTGGGATCAATCGAGTAAGATGGAGTACGCCCGTGCTCATGACTCACTACCGCAGCGGCCGCCTGCTTTACATTCCCCTTGCCATTGTTGCCTAGGCCAAGGAAATCTTGCTTGTAGCGGCGATGACAGCGAGAAGCTACGTGATGCTCAATCCCAGGTGGGTGGCCTGATGGTATCATTAGTACCGGTTCGAACGGCTATGCATTAGTGCCGGTTCGTGTTGAACCTTTAGTACCGGTTCGTGCCACGAACCGGTACTAAAGGGGTGGTGGCAGGCTGGCGTTAGGCCGGGGCCCCACGAGCCCCTTTAGTCCCGGTTTGTGGCACAAACCGGTACTAAAGGGCCACCCTTTAGTACCGGTTCGTGCCACGAACCGGCACTAAAGGGGTCTAACCTATAGTCCCGGTTGGAGACACAAACCGGGGCTATAGGGCAATTTTCAAACTTGAAAAAATCATAACTAAATCATCCTAATTCAGAAAAATACATATAATATATCAAAATTTGCAGACCAAAAAGATTGATCCGCTGAAACAACAAGTTTTCCATTTCGAAGATTTTTTAAAATCTCAAAATTCCGAGTCGCCCAGGCCCACGCCGGAGCCACTGGGCGCTGGAGGGGCAGGCGGTGAGCCCGGCGAGGCCGGCCCATCAGGAGCCGAAGCCGGCGCGTGCGAGCCCAGCGTGGCCGGCCCAGGAGAGACCTCCTACAAAGCCAGCTCGGGCCATGCCCGCGAGGCAGCTTCGGGCGAGGGCGATGACCGCGAGGCGGCTGCGGGTGCAGCTCCCGCGGGTTGCTGGGTACCGCCCGGTATGCATGCCCCATGCACGCGATCATCCTCCAGACTCGGAGCGTGTGCCGGTGCCTGTTCGTCAAGAAGCTCAAGACGAGCACCATGGCCAACACCTGCAGCATGGTTAGGAAGCAACACAGGAGCATTTGCAACATCCACAAATTGACCAGGCGTAGGTGTGGTAGAAGAAACGTCTGGCATAGAAGTGATAGAGGTATTCGGAAGTGGACGAAAGGGAAACACATTATCATCAAATACGACGTCACAAGAAATGTAAACGCGATTGGTGGGAACATGCAGGCATTTGTACCCTTTGTGAAGGGAACTATACCCAAGAAAAACGCACTTTTTCGACCGAAACTCTAGCTTATGTTTATTATACGGACGCAAATGAGGCCAACATGCACACCCGAAGACTTTGAGAAAGGTGTAGTCTGGGATTTCATTGAGCAAGAGTTCAAGTTGAGTTTTCATATTCAGTAGTTGTGAGGGCAGCCTATTGATCAAAAAATAGGTAGTGGAGAAAGCATCACACCAGAACCGAAAAGGTACGGAGGCATGAGCTAATAAAGTAATGCCAGTTTCTATGAGTAGACGATGCTTACGTTCGGCAGTCCCATTCTGCTGATGTTTATGAGGGCAAGACACACAATGTGCAATCCCAAGTTTGTTAAAGAACGAGTTGAGGTTGTGATATTCACCCCCCAGTCGCTTTGGACATGAATAATTTTCTGGCGAAGGAGACGCTCAACATGTGCTTGAAACTGTATAAACACATCAAACACATCAGATTTTTTCTTAATAAGATAGAGCCAAGTAAAACGACTGTAAGCATCAATGAAACTGACATAATAATTTTGGCCACTAACAGACGTTTGGGCATGACCCCATACATCGGAAAACACAAGCTCAAGACGATGTGTCACAACACGACTAGACTCTGAAAACGGGAGTTGCTGACTCTATCCCTGCTGACAGGCATCACAAATAGTTTCAGCAGTTTTATTTGACACAACTGGTAGCTCATGACGATGCAACACATGACTAACTATGGGAGCAGCAGGATGACCAAGTCGCGCGTGCCAATGTGTAGGTGAGACACGAACACCACTGAACGCCTGAGGAGAAAACTGCATGGGAGATGCGGTCGGCGCGTCAAGTGCATACAAGCCACGGCGAAGACGACCGCTAAGAAGAACGGCCCTCGTGTCCCGATCCTTGATAAAGAAACGAAAAGGGTGAAATTCAGCAAGGGCATTATTGTCACGAGTAAGTTGTGGAACAGACAACAAACTAGGCGAAGTAGTGGGAATACGAAGAATGTTAGACAGATGCAGTTTTCGTGAATTGTGTGCAAGAAGGGATGCCTGACCAACATGGGAGATGCGCATACATGCTCCGTTGGCGGTGTGCACCTGATCATGGCCGCGATATGGCTCCTGAACGGAAAGCTTGCTCATGTCGTTGGTGAGGTGGTTTGTAGCTCCCGTGTCCATGTACCATGTGGGATCAGTCGAGTAGGATGGAGTACGCCCATGCTCATGACTCACTACCGCAGCGGCCGCCTATTTTTCATTCCCCTTGCCATTGTTGCCTAGGCCAAGGAAATCTTGCTTGTAGCGGCGATGACAGCGAGAAGCTACATGACGCTCAATCCCAGGTGGGTGGCCTGATGGTATCATTAGTACCGGTTCGAACGGCTATGCATTAGTGTCGGTTCGTGTTGAACCTTTAGTACCGGTTCATGCCACGAACCGGTACTAAAGGGGTGGTGGCAGGCTGGCGTCAGGCCGGGGCCCCACGAGCCCCTTTAGTCCTGGTTTGTGGCACAAACCGGTAGTAAAGGGCCACACTTTAGTACCGGTTCGTGCCACGAACCGGCAATAAAGGGGTCTAACCTATAGTCCCGGTTGGAGACACAAACCGGGAGTATAGGGCAATTTTCAAACTTGAAAAAATCATAACTAAATCATCCTAATTCGATAAAATACATATAATATATCAAAATTTGCAGAACAAAAATATTGATCCATTGAGACAACAAGTTTTCCGTTTCGACGATTTTTTAAAATCTCAAAATTCTGAGTCGCACAGGCCTGCGCCGGAGCCACTGGGCGCTGGAGGGGCAGGCGGTGAGCCCGGCGAGGCCGGCCCATCAGGAGGCGAAGCAGGCGCCCGCGAGCCTGGCGTGGCCGGCCCAGGAGAAACCTCCTGCGAAGCCAGCTCGGGCGATGCCCATGAAGCGGGCGAGGGCGATGCCCGCGAGGCAGCTTCGGGCGAAGGCGATGCCCGCGAGGCGGCTGCGGGCGCAGCTCCCGCGGGTTGCTGGGTACCGCCCGGTATGCATGCCTCATGCACGCGATCATCCTCCAGACTCGGAGCGTGTGCCGGTGCCTGTTCCACAAGAAGATCAAGACGAGCGCCACGGCCAACACCTGCAGCATGGTTAGGAAGCAACACAGGAGCATTTGCAACATCCACAAATTGATCAGGCATAGGTGTGGTAGAAGAAACGTCTGGCATAGAAGTGATAGAGGTATTCAGAAGTGCTCGAAAGGGAAACAGATTCTCATCAAATACGACGTCACGAGAAATGTAAACGCGATTGGTAGGAACATGCAGGCATTTGTACCCTTTGTGAAGGGAACTATACCCAAGAAAAACATACTTTTTCGAACGAAATTCTAGCTTATGTTTATTATACGGACGCAAATGAGGCCAACATGCACACCCGAAGTCTTTGAGAAAGGTGTAGTCTGGGATTTCATTGAGCAAGAGTTCAAGTGGAGTTTTCATATTCAGTAGTTGTGAGGGCAGCCTATTGATCAAAAAACAGGTAGTGGAGAAAGCATCACTCCAGAACCGAAAAGGTACAGAGGCATGAGCTAACAAAGTAATGCCAGTTTCTACGAGATGATGATGCTTACGTTCGGCAGTCCCATTCTGCTGATGTTTATGAGGGCAAGACACACGATGTGCAATCCCATGTTTGTTAAAGAACGAGTTGAGGTTGTGATATTCACCCCCCCAGTTGCTTTGGACATGAATAATTTTCTGGTGAAGGAGACACCCAACATGTGCTTGAAACTGTATAAACACATCAAACACATCAGATTTTTTCTTAATAAGATAGAGCCAAGTAAAACGACTATAAGCATCAATGAAACTGACATAATAATTGTGGCCACTAACAGACGTTTGGGCATGACCCCATACATCGGAAAACACAAGCTCAAGAGGATGTTTCACAACACGACTAGACTCTAAAAACGGGAGTTGGTGACTCTTGCACTGCTGACAGGCATCACAAATAGTTTCAGCAGTTTTATTTGACACAACTGATAGCTCATGACGGTGCAACACATGACTGACAATGGGAGCAGCAGGATGACCAAGTCGTGTGTGCCAATGTGTAGGTGAGACACGAACACCACTGAACGCCTGAGGAGAAAACTGCATGGGAGGTGTGGTCAGCGCGTCAACTGCATACAAGCCACGGCGAAGACGGCCGCTAAGAAGAACGGCCCTCGTGTCCTGATCCTTGATAAAGAAACGAAAAGGGTGAAATTTAGCAAGGACATTATTGTCACGAGTAAGTTGTGGAACAGACAACAAACTACGCGAAGTAGTGGGAATACGAAGAATGTTAGACAGATGCAGTTTTCGTGAATTGTGTGCAAGAAGGGATGCCTTACCAACATGGGAGATGCGCATACCTGCTCTGTTGGCGGTGTGCATCTGATCATGGCCGCGATATGGCTCCTGAACGGAAAGCTTGCTCATGTCGTTGGTGAGGTGGTTTGTAGCTCCCATGTCCATGTACCATGTGGGATCAATCGAGTAGGATGGAGTACGCCCGCGCTCATGACTCACTACCGTAGCGGCTGCCTGTTTTTCATTCCCCTTGCCATTATTGGCTAGGCCAAGGAAATCTTGCTTGTAGCGGCGATGACAGCGAGAAGCTACGTGAAGCTCAATCCTAGGTGGGTGCCCTGATGGTATCATTAGTACCGGTTCGAACGGCTATGCATTAGTGCCGGTTCGTGTTGAACCTTTAGTACCGGTTCGTGCCATGAACCGGCACTAAAGGGGTGGTGGGAGGCTGGCGTCAGGCCAGGGCCCCATGAGCCCCATTAGTCCCGGTTTGTGGCACAAACCGGTACTAAAGGGCCACCCTTTAGTTCCTGTTCGTGCCACGAACCGGCACTAAAGGTTCTAACCTATAGTCCCGGTTGGAGACACAAACCGGGACTATAGGGCAATTTTCAAACTTGAAAAAATCCTAACTAAATCATCCTAATTCAGAAAAATACATATAATATATCAAAATTTGCAGAACGAAAAGATTGATCCACTGAAACAACAAGTTTTCGGTTTCGATGATTTTTTAAAATCTCAAAACTCCGAGTCGCCCAGGCCCACGCCAGAGCCACTAGGCGCTGGAGGGGCAGGCGGTGAGCCCGACGAGGCCGGCCCATCAGGAGCCGAAGCCGGCGCGCGCGAGCCCGGCATGGCCGGCCCAGGAGAAACCTCTTGCAAAGCCAGCTCTGGCGATGCGCATGAAGCGGGTGAGGGCGATGCCCGCGAGGCAGCTTCGGGCGAGGGCGATGCCCGCGAGGCGGCTGCGGGCGCAGCTTCGGCGGGTTGCTGGGTACCGCCGGGTATGCATGCCCCATGCACGCGATCATCCTCCAGACTCGGAGCGTGTGCCGGTGCCTCTTCCTCAAGAAGCTCAAGACGAGCGCCACGGCCAACACCTGCAGCATGGTTAGGAAGCAACACATGAGCATTTGCAACATCCACAAATTGATCAGGCGTAGGTGTGGTAGAAGAAACGTTTGGCATAGAAGTGATAGAGGTATTCGGAAGTGCATGAAAGGGAAACACATTCTCATCAAATACGATGTCACGAGAAATGTAAACGCGATTGGTGGGAACATGCAGGCATTTGTACCCTTTGTGAAGGGAACTATACCCAAGAAAAACGCACTTTTTCGACCGAAACTCTAGCTTATGTTTATTATACGGACGCAAATGAGGCCAACATGCAGACCCGAAGACTTTGAGAAAGGTGTACTCTGGGATTTCATTGAGCAAGAGTTCAAGTGGAGTTTTCATATTCAGTAGTCGTGAGGGCAGCCTATTGACCAAAAAACAGGTAGTGGAGAAAGCATCACTCCAGAACCAAAAATTTACGGAGGCATGAGCTAATAAAGTAATGCCAGTTTCTACGAGATGACGATACTTACGTTCGGCAGTCCCATTCTGCTGATGTTTATGAGGGAAAGACACATGATGTGCAATCCCAAGTTTGTTAAAGAACGAGTTGAGGTTGTGATATTCACCCCCCAAGTCGCTTTGGACATGAATAATTTTCTGGTGAAGGAGACGCCCAACATGTGCTTGAAACTGTATAAACACATCAAACACATCAGATTTTTTCTTAATAAGATAGAGCCAAGTAAAACGACTATAAGCATCAATGAAACTGACATAATAATTGTGGCCACTAACAGACGTTTGGGCATGACCCCATACATCGGAAAACATAAGCTCAAGAGGATGTTTCACAACATGACTAGACTCTGATAACGGGAGTTGGCGACTCTTGCCCTGCTGGCAGGCATCACAAATAGTTTCAGCAGTTTTATTTGACACAACTGGTAGCTCATGACGATGCAACACATGACTGACTATGGGAGCAGCAGGATGACCAAGTCGCGTGTGCCAATGTGTAGGTGAGACACGAACACCACTGAACGCCTGAGGAGAAAACTGCATGGGAGGTGCGGTCGGCGCATCAAGTGCATACAAGCCATGGCGAAGACAACCGCTAAGCAGAACGGCCCTCGTGTCCCAATCCTTGATAAAGAAACGAAAAGTGTGAAATTCAGCAAGGAAATTATTGTGACGAGTAAGTTGTGGAACAGACAACAAACTACGCGAAGTACTGGGAATACGAAGAATGTTAGACAGATGTAGTTTTCGTGAATTGTGTGCAAGAAGGGATGCCTGACCAACATGGGAGATGTGCATACCTGCTCCATTGGCGGTGTGCACCTGATCATGGCCGCGATATGGCTCGTGAATGGAAAGCTTGCTCATGTCGTTGGTGAGGTGGTTTGTAGCTCCCGTGTCCATGTACCATGTGGGATCAATCAAGTAGGATGGAGTACGCCCGTGCTCATGACTCACTACCGCAGCGGCTGCCTGTTTTTCATTCCCCTTGCCGTTGTTGCCTAGGCCAAGGAAATCTTGCTTGTAGCGGCAATGACAGCGAGAAGCTATGTGACGCTCAATCCCAGGTGGGTAGCCTGATGGTATCATTACTACCGGTTCGAACGGCTATGCATTAGTGCCGGTTTGTGTTGAACCTTTAGTACCGGTTCGTGCCATGAACGGGTACTAAAGGGGTGGTGGCAGGCTGGCGTCAGGCCGGGGCGCCACGAGCCCCTTTAGTCCCGGTTTGTGGCACAAACCGATACTAAAGGGCCAACCTTTAGTACCGGTTCGTGTCACGAACCGGCACTAAAGGGGTCTAACCTATAGTCCCGGTTGGAGACACAAACCGGGACTATAGGGCAATTTTCAAACTTGAAAAAATTATAACTAAATCATCCTAATTCAGAAAAATACATATAATATATCAAAATTTGCAGAACAAAAAGATTGATCCACTGAAACAACAAGGTTTCCGTTTCGACGATTTTTTAAAATCTCAAAATTCTGAGTCGCCCAGGCCCACGCCGGAGCCACTGGGCGCTGGAGGGGCAGGCGGTGAGCCCGGCGAGGCCGGCCCATCAGGAGACGAAGCTGGCGCATGCGAGCCCAGCGTGGCCGGCCCAGGAGAAACTCCTGCGAAGCCTGCTTGGGTGATGCCCACGAAGCGGGCGAGGGCGATGCCCGAGAGGCAGCTTTGGGCGAGGGCGATGCCCGCGAGGCGGCTGCGGGCGCAGCTCCCGCGTGTTGCAGAGTACCGCCCGGTATGCATGCCCCATGCACGCGATCATCCTCCAGACTCGGAGCGTGTGCCAGTGCCTGTTCCTCAAGAAGGTCAAGATGAGCGCCACGGCCAACACCTGCAACATGGTTAGGAAGCAACACAGGAGCATTTGCAACATCCACAAATTGATCAGGCGTAGGTGTGGTAGAAGAAACGTCTGGCATAGAAGTGATAGAGGTATTCGTAAGTGCACGAAAGGGAAACACATTCTCATCAAATACGACGTCACGAGAAATGTAAATGCGATTGGTGGGAACATGCAGGCATTTGTACCCTTTGTGAAGGGAACTATACCCAAGAAAAACGCACTTTTTCGACCGAAACTCTAGCTTAAGTTTATTATACGGACGCAAATGAGGCCAACATGCACACCCGAAGACTTTGAGAAAGGTGTAGTCTGGGATTTCATTGAGCAAGAGTTCAAGTGGAGTTTTCATATTCAGTAGTCATGAGGGCAGCCTATTGATCAAAAAACAGGTAGTGGACAAAGCATCACTCCAGAACCGAAAAGGTACGGAGGCATGAGCTAATAAAGTAATGCCAGTTTCTACGAGATGACGATGCTTACGTTCGGCAGTCCCATTCTGCTGATGTTTATGAGGGAAAGACACACGATGTGCAATCCCAAGTTTGTTCAAGAACGAGTTGAGGTTGTGATATTCACCCCCCCAGTCGCTTTGGACATGAATAATGTTCTGGCGAAGGAGAAGCTCAACATGTGCTTGAAACTGTATAAACACATCAAACACATCAGATTTTTTCTTAATAAGATAGATCCAAGTAAAACGACTGTAAGCATCAATGAAACTGACATAATAATTGTGGGCACTAACAGACGTTTGGGCATGACCCCATACATCAGAAAACACAAGCTCAAGAGGATGTTTCACAACACGACTAGACTCTGAAAACGGGAGTTGGTGACTCTTGCCCTGCTGACAGGGATCACAAATAGTTTTTCAACAGTTTTATTTGACACAACTGGTAGCTCATGACGATGCAACACACGACTAACTATGGGAGCAGCAGGATGACCAAGTCGCGCGTGCCAATGTGTAGGTGAGACATGAACACCACTGAACGCCTGAGGAGAAAACTGCATGGGAGGTGCGGTCGGCGCGTCAAGTGCATACAAGCCACGGCGGAGACGACCGCTAAGCAGAACGGCCCTCGTGTCCCGATCCTTGATAAAGAAACAAAAAGGGTGTAATTCAGCAAGGACATTATTGTCACGAGTAAGTTGTGGAACAGACAACAAACTACGCGAAGTAGTGGGAATACGAAGAATGTTAGACAGATGCAGTTTTCGTGAATTGTGTGCAAGAAGGGATGCCTGACCAACATGGGAGATGCACATACCTGCTCGGTGTGCACCTGATCATGGCCGCGATATGGCTCCTGAACGGAAAGCTTGCTCATGTCGTTGGAGAGGTGGTTTGTAGCTCCCGTGTCCATGTACCATGTGGGATCAATCGAGTAGGATGGAGTACGCCCGTGCTCATGACTCACTACCGCAGCGGCCACCTGTTTTTCATTCCCCTTGCCATTGTTGCCTAGGCCAAGGAAATCTTGCTTGTAGCGGCGATGACAGCGAGAAGCTACGTGACGCTCAATCCTAGGTGGGTGGCCTGATGGTACCATTAGTACCGGTTCGAACGGCTATGCATTAGTGCCGGTTCGTGTTGAACCTTTAGTACCGGTTCATGCCACGAACCGGTACTAAAGGGGTGGTGGCAGGCTGGCGTCAGGTCGGGGCCCCACGAGCCCCTTTAGTCCCGGTTTGTGGCACAAACCGGTACTAAAGGGCCAACCTTTAGTACCGGTTCGTGCCACGAACCGGCACTAAAGGGGTCTAACCTATAGTCCCGCTTGGAGACACAAACCGGGACTATAGGGCAAATTTCAAACTTGAAAAAATCATAACTAAATCATCCTAATTCAGAAAAATACATATAATATATCAAAATTTGCAAAACAAAAAGATTGATCCGCTGAAACAACAAGTTTTCCGTTTTGACGATTTTTTAAAATCTCAAAACTCCGAGTCGCCTAGGCCCACGCCGGAGCCACGGGGCACTGGAGGGGCAGGCGGTAAGCCCGGCGAGGCCGGCCCATCAGGAGCTGAAGCCGGCGCGCGCGAGCCCAGCGTGGCCGGCCCAGGAGAAACCTCCTGCGAAGCCAGCTCGGGCGATGCCCACGAAGCGGGCGAGGGCGATGCCCGCGAGGCAGCTTCGGACGAGGGCGATGCCCGCGAGGCGGCTGCGGGCGCAGCTCCCGCGGGTTGCTGGGTACTGCCCGGTATGCATGCCCCATGCACGCGATCATCCTCTAGACTCGGAGCGTGTGCCGGTGCCTGTTCCTCAAGAATCTCAAGACGAGCGCCACGGCCAACACCTGCAGCATGGTTAGGAAGCAACACCGGAGCATTTGCAACATCCACAAATTGATCAGGCGTAGGTGTGGTAGAAGAAACGTCTGGCATAGAAGTGATAGAGGTATTCGGAAGTGCGCGAAAGGGGAACACATTCTCATCAAATACGACGTCACGAGAAATGTAAACGCGATTGGTGGGAACATGCAGGCATTTGTACCCTTTGTGAAGGGAACTATACCCAAGAAAAACGCAGTTTTTCGACCGAAACTCTAGCTTATGTTTATTATACGGAGGCAAATGAGGCCAACATGCACACCCGAGGACTTTGAGAAAGGTGTAGTCTGGGATTTCATTGAGCAAGAGTTCAAGTCGAGTTTTCATATTCAGTAGTCGTGAGGGCAGCCTATTGATCAAAAAACAGGTAGTGGAGAAAGCATCGCTCCAGAACCGAAAAGGTACGGAGGCATGAGCTAATAAAGTAATGCTAGTTTCTACGAGATGACGATGCTTACGTTCGGCAGTCCCATTCTGCTGATGTTTATGAGGGCAAGACACACGATGTGCAATCCCAAGTTTGTTAAAGAACGAGTTGAGGTTGTGATATTCACCCCCCCCCCAGTCGCTTTGGACATGAATAATTTTCTGGCGAAGGAGACGCTCAACATGTGCTTGAAACTGTATAAACACATCAAACACATCAGATTTTTTCTTAATAAGATAGAGCCAAGTAAAACGACTGTAAGCATCAATGAAACTGACATAATAATTATGGCAACTAACAGACGTTTGGGCATGACCCCATACATCGGAAAACACAAGCTCAAGAGGATGTTTCACAACACGACTAGACTCTGAGAACGGGAGTTGGTGTCTCTTGCCCTGCTGACAGGCATCACAAATAGTTTCAGCAGTTTTATTTGACACAACTGGTAGCTCATGACGATGCAACACATGATTGACTATGGGAGCAGCAGGATGACCAAGTCGCGCGTGCCAATGTGTAGGTGAGACACGAACACCACTGAACGCCTGAGGAGAAAACTGCATGGGAGGTGCGGTCGGCGCGTCAAGTGCATACAAGCCACGGCGAAGATGACCGCTAAGCAGAACGGCCCTCGTGTCCCGATCCTTGATAAAGAAACGAAAAGGGTGAAATTCAGCAAGGACATTATTGTCACGAGTAAGTTGTGGAACAGACAACAAACTACACGAAGTAGTGGGAATACGAAGAATGTTAGACAGATGCAGTTTTCGTGAATTGTGTGCAAGAAGGGATGCCTGACCAACATGGGAGATGCGCACACCTGCTCCGTTGGCGGTGTGCACCTGATCATGGCCGCGATATGGCTCCTGAACGGAAATCTTGCTCATGTCGTTGGTGAGGTGGTTTGTAGCTCCCGTGTCCATGTACCATGTGGGATCAATCGAATAGGATGGAGTACGCCCATGCTCATGACTCACTACCGCAACGGCCGCCTATTTTTCATTCCCCTTGCCATTGTTGCCTAGGCCAAGGAAATCTTGCTTATAGCGGCGATGACAGCGACCAGCTACGTGACGCTCAATCCCAGGTGGGTGGCCTGATGGTATCATTAGTACCGGTTCGAACGGCTATGCATTAGTGCCGGTTCGTATTGAACCTTTAGTACCGGTTCGTGCCACGAACCGGTACTAAAGGGGTGGTGGCAGGCTGGCGTCAGGCCGGGGCCCCACGAGCCCCTTTAGTCCCGGTTTGTGGCACAAACCGGTACTAAAGGGCCAACCTTTAGTACCGGTTCGTGCCACGAACCGGCACTAAAGGGGTCTAACCTATAGTCCCGGTTGGAGACACAAACTGGGACTATAGGGCAATTTTCAAACTTGAAAAAATCATAACTAAATCATCCTAATTCAGAAAAATACATATAATATATCAAAATTTGCAGAACAAAAAGATTGATCCGCTGAAACAACAAGTTTTCCGTTTCGACAATTTTTTAAAATCTCAAAATTCCGAGTCGCCCAGGCCCACGCCGGAGCCACTGGGCGCTGGAGGGGCAGGCGGTGAGCCCGGCGAGGCCGGCCCATCAGGAGCCGAAGCCGGCGCGCGCGAGCCTGGCGTGGCCGGCCCAGGAGAAACCTCCTATGAAGCCAGCTTGGGCGATGCCCACGAAGCGGGCGAGGGCGATGCCCGCGAGGCAGCTTCGGGCGAGGGCGATGCCCGCGAGGCGGCTGCGGGCGCAGCTCCCGCGGGTTGCTGGGTACCGCCCGTTATGCATGCCCCATGCACGCGATCATCCTCCAGACTCGGAGCGTGTGCCGGTACCTGTTCCTCAAGAAGCTCAAGACGAGCGCCACGGCCAACACATGCAGCATGGTTAGGAAGCAACACGGGAGCATTTGCAACATCCACAAATTGATCAGGCGTAGGTGTGGTAGAAGAAACGTCTGGCATAGAAGTGATAGAGGTATTCGAAAGTGCACGAAAGGGAAACACATTCTCATCAAATACGACGTCGCGAGAAATGTAAATGCGATTGGTGGGAACATGCATGCATTTGTACCCTTTGTGAAGGGAACTATACCCAAGAAAAACACACTTTTTCGACTGAAACTCTAGCTTATGTTTATTATACGGACGCAAATGAGGCCAACATGCACACCCGAAGACTTTGAGAAAGGTGTAGTCTGGGATTTCATTGAGCATGAGGTCAAGTGGAGTTTTCATATTCAGTAGTCGTGAGGGCAGCCTATTGATCAAAAAACAGGTAGTGGAGAAAGCATCACTCCAGAACCGAAAAGGTACGGAGGCATGAGCTAATAAAGTAATGCCAGTTTCTACGAGATGACGATGCTTACGTTCGGCAGTCCCATTCTGCTGATGTTTATGAGGGCAAGACACACGATGTGCAATCCAAAGTTTGTTAAAGAACGAGTTGAGGTTGTGATATTCACCCCCCTAGTCACTTTGGACATGAATAATTTTCTGGCGAAGGAGACGCTCAACATGTGCTTGAAACTGTATAAACACATCAAACACATCAGATTTTTTCTTAATAAGATAGAGCCAAGTAAATCGACTGTAAGCATCAATGAAACTGACATAATAATTGTGGCCACTAACAGACGTTTGGGCATGACCCCATACATCGGAAAACACAAGCTCAAGAGGATGTTTCACAACATGACTAGACTTTGAAAACGGGAGTTGGTGACTCTTGCCCTGCTGACAGGCATCACAAATAGTTTCAGCAGTTTTATTTGACACAACTGGTAGCTCATGACGATGCAACACATGACTGACTATGGGAGCAGCAGGATGACCAAGTCCCACGTGCCAATCTGTAGGTGAGACACGAACACCACTGAACGCCTGAGGAGAAAACTGCATGGGAGGTGCGGTCGGCGCGTCAAGTGCATACAAGCCACGGCGAAGACGACCGCTAAGAAGAATGGCCCTCGTGTCCCTATCCTTGATAAAGAAACGAAAAGGGTGAAATTCAGCTAGGACATTATTATCACGAGTAAGTTGTGGAACAGACAACAAACTACGCGAAGTAGTGGGAATACGAAGAATGTTAGACAGATGCAGTTTTCGTGAATTGTGTGCAAGAAGGGATGCCTGACCAACATGGGAGATGCGCATACCTGCTCCGTTGGCGGTGTGCACCTGATCATGGCCGCGATATGGCTCCTGAACGGAAAGCTTTGTCGTTGGTGAGGTGGTTTGTAGCTCCCGTGTCCATGTACCATGTGGGATCAATCGAATAGGATGGAGTACGCCCGTGCTCATGACTCACTAACGCAGCGGGCGCCTGTTTTTCATTCCCCTTGCCATTGTTGCCTAGGGCAAGGAAATCTTGCTTGTAGCGGCGATGACAGCGAGAAGCTACGTGACGCTCAATCCCAGGTGGGTGGCCTGATGGTATCATTAGTACCGGTTCGAATGGCTATGCATTAGTGCCGGTTCGTGTTGAACCTTTAGTACCGGTTCGTGCCACGAACCGGTACTAAAGGGGTGGTGGCAGGCTGGCGTCAGGCCGGGGCCCCACGAGCCCCTTTAGTCCCGGTTTGTGGCACAAACCGGTACTAAAGGGCCAACCTTTAGTACCGGTTCGTGCCACGAACCGGCACTAAAGGGGTCTAACCTATAGTCCCGGTTGGAGACACAAACCGGGACTATAGGGCAATTTTCAAACTTGAAAAAATCATAACTAAATCATCCTAATTCAAAAAAATACATATAATATATCAAAATTTGCAGAACAAAAAGATTGATCCGCTGAAGCAACAAGTTTTCTGTTTTGACGATTTTTTAAAATCTCAAAATTCCGAGTCGCCCAGGCCCACGCCGGAGCCACTTGGCGCTGGAGGGGCAGGCAGTGAGCCCGGCGAGGCCGGCCCATCAGGAGCCGAAGCCGGCGCGCGTGAGCCCGGCGTGGCCGGCCCAGGAGAAACCTCCTGCGAAGCCAGCTCGGGCGATGCCCACGAAGCGGGCGAGGGCGATGCCCGCGAGGCAGCTTCGGGCGAGGGCGATGCCGGCGAGGCGGCTGCGGGCGCAGCTCCCGCGAGTTGCTGGGTACCGCCCGGTATGCATGCCCCATGCACGCGATCATCCTCCAGACTCGGAGCGTGTGCCGGTGCCTGTTCCTCAAGAAGCTCAAGATGAGCGCCACAGCCAACACCTGCAGCATGGTTAGGAAGCAACACAAGAGCATTTGCAACATCCACAAATTGATCAGGCGTAGGTGTGGTAGAAGAAACGTCTGGCATAGAAGTGATAGAGGTATTCGTAAGTGCACGAAAGGGAAACACATTCTCATCAAATACGACGTCACGAGAAATGTAAACGCGATTGGTGGGAACATGCAGGCATTTGTACCATTTGTGAAGGGAACTATACCCAAGAAAAACGCACTTTTTCGACCGAAACTCTAGCTTATGTTTATTATACCGACGCAAATGAGGCCAACATGCACACCCAAAGACTTTGAAAAAGGTGTAGTCTGGGATTTCTTTGAGCAAGAGTTCAATTGGAGTTTTCATATTTAGTAGTCGTGAGGGCAGCCTATTGATCAAAAAACAGGTAGTAGAGAAAGCATCACTCCAGAATCGAAAAGGTACGGAGGCATGAGCTAATAAAGTAAAGCCAATTTCTACGAGATGATGATGCTTACGTTCGGCAGTCGCATTCTGCTGATGTTTATGAGGGCAAGACACACGATGTGCAATCCCAAGTTTGTTAAATTACGAGTTGAGGTTGTGATATTCACTCCCCAGTCGCTTTGGACATGAATAATTTTCTGGCGAAGGAGACGCTCAACATGTGCTTGAAACTGTATAAACACATCAAACACATCAGATTTTTTCTTAATAAGATAGAGCCAAGTAAAACGACTGTAAGCATCAATGAAACTGACATAATAATTGTGGCCACTAACAGACGTTTGGGCATGGCCCCATACATCGGAAAACACAAGCTCAAGAGGATGTTTCACAACACGACTAGACTCTGAAAACGGGAGTTAGTGACTCTTGCCCTGCTGACAGGCATCACAAATAGTTTCAGCAGTTTTATTTGACACAACTGGTAGCTCATGACAATGCAACACATGACTGACTATGGGAGCAGCAGGATGACCAACTCGCGCGTGCCAATGTGTAGGTGAGACACGAACACCACTGAACGCCTGAGGAGAAAACTGCATGGGAGGTGCGGTCGGCGCGTCAAGTGCATACAAGCCATGGCGAAGACGACCGCTAAGCAGAACGGCCCTCGTGTCCCGATCCTTGATAAAGAAACGAAAAGGGTTAAATTCAGCAAGGACATTATTGTCACGAGTAAGTTGTGGAACAGACAACAAACTACGCGAAGTAGTGGGAATACGAAGAATGTTAGACAGATGCAGTTTTTGTGAATTGTGTGCAAGAAGGGATGCCTGACCAACATGGGAGATGCGCATACCTGCTCCGTTGGCGGTGTGCACCTGATCATGGCCGCGATATGGCTCCTGAACAGAAAGCTTGCTCATGTTGTTGGTGAGGTGGTTTGTAGCTCCCGTGTCCATGTACCATGTGGGATCAATCGAGTAGGATGGAGTACGCCCGTGCTCATGACTCACTACCGCAGCGGCCGCCTATTTTTCATTCCCCTTGCCATTGTTGCCTAGGCCAAGGAAATCTTGCTTGTAGCGGCGATGACAGCGAGAAGCTACGTGACGCTCAATCCCAGGTGGGTGGCCTGATGGTATCATTAGTACCGGTTCGAACGGCTCTGCATTAGTGCCGGTTTGTGTTGAACCTTTAGTACCGGTTCGTGCCACGAACCGGTACTAAAGGGGTGGTGGCAGGCTGGCGTCAGGCCGGGGCCCCACGAGCCCCTTTAGTCCCGGTTTGTGGCACAAACCGGTACTAAAGGGCCAACCTTTAGTACCGGTTTGTGCCACGAACCGGCACTAAAGGGGTCTAACCTATAGTCCCGGTTGGAGATACAAACCGGGACTATAGGGCAATTTTTAAACTTGAAAAAATCATAACTAAATCATCCTAATTCAGAAAAATACATATAATATATCAAAATTTGCAGAACAAAAAGATGGATCCGCTGAAACAACAAGTTTTCCGTTTCGACGATTTTTTAAAATCTCAAAATTCTGAGTTGCCCAGGCCCACGCCGGAGCAACTAGGCGCTGGAGGGGCAGGCGGTGAGCCCGGCGAGGCCGGCCCATCAGGAGCCGAAGCCGGCGCGTGCGAGCCCGGCGTGGCCGGCCCAGGAGAAACCTCCTGCGAAGCCAGCTCGGGCGATGCCCACGAAGCGGGCGAGGGCGATGCCCGTGAGGCAGCTTCGGGCGAGGGCGATGCACGCGAGGCGGCTGCGGGCGCAGCTCCCGCGGGTTGCTGGGTACCGCCCGGTATGCATGCCCCATGCACGCGATCATCCTCCAGACTCGGAGCATGTGCCGGTGCCTGTTCCTCAAGAAGCTCAAGACGAGCGCCACGGCCAACACCTGCAGCATGGTTAGGAAGCAACATAGGAGCATTTGCAACATCCACAAATTGATCATGCGTAGGTGTGGTAGAAGAAACGTCTAGCATAGAAGTGATAGAGGTATTCGGAAGTGCACGAAAGGGAAACACATTCTCATCAAATACGACGTCACGAGAAATGTAAACGCGATTGGTGGGAACATGCAGGCATTTGTACCCTTTGTGAAGGGAACTATACCCAAGAAAAATGCACTTTTTCGACCGAAACTCTAGCTTATGTTTATTATATGGACGCAAATGAGGCCAACATGCACACCCGAAGACTTCGAGAATGGTGTAGTCTGGGATTTCATTGAGCAAGAGTTCAAGTGGAGTTTTCATATTCAGTAGTCGTGAGGGCAGCCTATTGTTCAAAAAACAGGTAGTGGAGAAAGCATCACTCCAGAACCGAAAAGGTACGGAGGCATGAGCTAATAAAGTAATGCCAGTTTCTACGAGATGACGATGCTTACGTTCGGCGGTCCCATTCTGCTGATGTTTATGAGGGCAAGACACATGATGTGCAATCCCAAGTTTGTTAAAGAACGAGTTGAGGTTGTGATATTCACCCCCCTAGTCGCTTTGGACATGAATAATTTTCTGGTGAAGGAGATGCTCAACATGTGCTTGAAACTATATAAGCACATCAAACACATCAGATTTTTTCTTAATAAGATAGAGCCAAGTAAAACGACTATAAGCATCAATGAAACCGACATAATAATTGTGGCCACTAACAGACGTTTGGTCATGACCCCATACATCGGAAAACACAAGCTCAAGAGGATGTTTCACAACACGACTAGACTCTGAAAACGGGAGTTGGTGACTCTTGCCCTACTGACAGGCATCACAAATAGTTTCAGCACTTTTATTTGACACAACTGGTAGCTCATGACGATGCAACACATGACTGACTATGGGAGCAGCAGGATGACCAAGTCGCGCGTGCCAATGTGTAGGTGAGACACGAACACCACTGAACGCATGAGGAGAAAACTGCATGGGAGGTGTGGTCAACCCGTCAAGTGCATACAAGCCACGGCAAAGACGACCGCTAAGCAGAATGGCCCTCGTGTCCCGATCCTTGATAAAGAAACGAAAAGGGTGAAATTCAGCAAGGACATTATTGTCACGAGTAAGTTGTGGAACGGACAACAAACTACGCGAAGTAGTGGGAATACGAAGAATGTTAGACAGATGCAGTTTTCGTGAATTGTGTGCAAGAAGGGATGCCTGACCAACATGGGAGATGCGCATACCTGCTCCGTTGGCGGTGTGCACCTGATCATGGCTGCGATATGGAACGGAAAGCTTGCTCATGTCGTTGGTGAGGTGGTTTGTAGCTCCCGTGTCCATGTACCATGTGGGATCAATCGAGTAGGATGGAGTACGCCCGTGCTCATGACTCACTACCGCAGCGGCCGCCTGTTTTTCATTCCCCTTGCCATTGTTGCCTAGGCCAAGGAAATCTTGCTTGTAGCCGTGATGATAGCGAGAAGCTACGTGACGCTCAACCCCAGGTGGGTGGCCTGATGGTATCATTAGTACCGGTTCGAATGGCTATACATTAGTGCCGGTTCATGTTGAACCTTTAGTACCGGTTCGTGCCACGAACCGGTACTAAAGGGGTGGTGGCAGGCTGGCGTCAGGCCAGGGCCCCACGAGCCCCTTTAGTCCCGGTTTGTGGCACAAACCGGTACTAAAGGGCCAACCTTTAGTACCGGTTCGTGCCATGAACCGGCATTAAAGGGGTCTAACCTATAGTGTCGGTTGGAGACATAAACCGGGACTATAGGGCAATTTTCAAACTTGAAAAATCATAACTAAATCATGCTAATTCAGAAAAATACATATAATATATCAAAATTCCGAAGGGAAAATAGAGTTTTTGGACGTTTTTAGCGTTTAGTGCTAGGGTTTAGATTTCAGAGTTTAGGGGTAGGTTTTATGGTTTAAACCCTTAGTTTTTACTGTTTAGCTTAGAGTTTCCGACGTTTTATGTCCCGGGTTTAGGGTTTAGGACAATTTTTTAAATGACAAAATTGTAAAAGGAAAAAAAGATATGCTCTAATTTATGTTTTTTAAAATTTTGGTTAAATCTTGTCAAACCGGTCAAACAACTGATTCAGGAAATATAGAGTGTTACTAAATAATTACGAAATAATATTAGTGTTACTAAATAAGTATCTCGGTTTTTTTGAATTTTGGTCAAATCTGGTCAAACTGTGGTCAAACTATGGTCAAAATACTTATTCAAGAAATATTAGTGTTACTACATAATTATTGTTTTTTAGAATAATAGTTTCAAACTCAAACAGTGAAACGTGTGACTTCATGCTCAAGCTAAACTCCTAAGGGTTAATAGGATTCACATCTTACTATTGTCAGGAAAACAACAAGTGCAGACTTGGAAACAAGGAAGAATAGAACCCGGAAGTTAAGCATGCTCAAGCTGGAGTAGTGAGAGGGATGGGTGACCGGCCGGGAAGTTAGGCGATTTGGAATGAGTGATCCACACTTGCCGGGAAGTTAGGCGATTTGGAATGAGTGATCCACACTTGCCGGGAAG
This sequence comes from Triticum dicoccoides, assembly GCF_002162155.2. Classification (NCBI taxonomy): domain Eukaryota; kingdom Viridiplantae; phylum Streptophyta; class Magnoliopsida; order Poales; family Poaceae; genus Triticum; species Triticum dicoccoides. Next base: position 78,711,220 of record NC_041391.1, read on the forward strand.
TTAGGCGATTTGGAATGAGTGATCCACACTTGCCGGGAAGTTAGGCCATTTGGAATGAGTGATCCACACTTGAGCAGTTAAGAGAGGTGATTAGAGACTAAATCATCAAATAATTCAAAAAATTAAAAATCAAAAAAACAATCTTTTTTTTCCAAAATTCTCAAAAAAAAATCTAAAAAAAACCCTTAGTACCTGTTGGTAACACCAACCGGTACTCCAACCGGTACTAAGGGTCCCCCATACCAGGGCGCGAGCTCACGCCACGTGGTTGGCCTTTAGTGTCAGTTCGTGCCAAACCGGTACTAAAGGGGCGGGTCTTTAGTCTCCACTCTTTAGTGCGGGTTGCAAAACCAGCACTAAAGGCCCTTACAAACCGGTTTTAAAGCTCCGTTTTGTACTAGTGGGCTACAGCTGATCGATGGATGGTTCTGGACAAGTACTGGTAGGCTTCTCTTTCTCTAGCGGCATCGAGGTCCACTAACCAGGCCGGCCGGACGGCCGTGCATGCATGTGTGGATGTGGATGTGGAGGAAGGCAAGATACGTCAGAACAGACTCGGTCCAAGACAGCCGGTCGCACATGTCCCTCCTTTTTTTCTCGAGAGCACGTAAAGCACGTGCCTTAATTTTATAAAAGAGAGTAACACAATTTACAAGAAACTAGCGAGTGCGGAGCACTCGAAAAACGTCGTCCTCCTCGACACCTACATTATAACACAAAATTACTCTCTCACAAAACGGTTCAAACTTCCTCCTCCGCACGTCCCTCCTCAACCATGCACATGGAGCAATGCAAGATGGAGACCAGAAATTCCTTGCATATAAAGGTGGCCAGGGCTCCTCACAACCTCACATGTTGAAGCTTCGTTCGCCTTGTCAACCAAAGATGTGTTATCATCGTATACTTTTCCAAGCTACCCTGTAAATATACGCATCTCCGTTCCGACCAATCCATCAAACAAAACCCGGACACTGCAACAATTCAAACCACAATTCTAGCTACAAAGACTATTCTATATTTCTATCGTCTTTTAATTTGTGTGCATACGATTATTTTGGGAACAGACTTTTAATTAGTTCCCCTCCCCCCTCCCTTCCACGGATCCTCACATGTTAACCTTCTTTTTTTGCGAATGCACATGTTAACCTTCTGCCCCACCTTCGCCGGCGATGTCTCTGACGCGGTCTTGCATCGCCTTTACTGGTCGTGGCCATGACCTCTGCAACGATCTGGGCTTGGCCCATGCCTCATCGTGTCGAGTGGCCAGTGGGCCAGCCCACTGAGGCATGTAATCAGACTACTTACAGATAGATGCATGTGTGGAGTAGGGCATGTATGTGTAATCACTGAACCAGATTATCCCCAATCCCAAACCTTCCTCTGTTCTTCTTCTTCCCCATGCAAATCGCCTCTGTCTCGAGACACCACATCCTGACGTGACGCGAGGAGTTGCTGCGATTCCGTAGCATCTGGTACTCAGAGCCCAAACAGATCCACGTCCTCTGATCCAGAAAAATCTCGCGATCTTCAGATCAATCCATCGATCAGCTCCTAATTCCAGGCAAAAGGTGCGGATCCCCTCGGGTGATTCCGTGCAAAACACTCCGGTGTACCTGCGTCTGGTTGAGCAGATCGAACGGCACCAACGGCGCGCTCCAACAAGCCGACGGTCTCTGCGCGCATGGCAGCGGCAGAGCTCTCCTTGATGGATCTGCAGAAATTGGTACATGACACGATCCAGCAGAGCAAGGCGGTCTCAGATGCGGGCGCTGCAACATCGGAGCGAGTGAACGAGCTCTAGGACTCCCTCAACAAATACGCATCCTCCTCCACCAAGGCGTTCGATGCGCTCACGCAGACGACCACAGCCTCGCTGGGCCGCACCGAGGCCACCCTCAGTCGAGTCCTCATCGCCAACAACTCACTCGACGTAGCGATGGCCGAGATGAAGTGCGCCTGGATAGAGTTGTGCGCCATGTGGACCAGTTGGAAAGGGCACCGGCGACGGGTCCTGCACCACCACCACCACCACAACGCTCCGGCCCGCTGCGTATGGAAGGACAGAGCAGCCTGCAAGCGCCGCCAGAGGCTCCACCCGAATCGTCACCAACCACACGTGGTGAGCTGCCTCACTCCCGAACCACTACCAGTGAGTATTTCTCAGATGATCAGGAGGAACCCGATCACTCTCCTGATTACGGCCACCAATCGCATCACAACAGATACAGACCACACGTTCCCCGGTCTAAATTTCCCAAGTTTGCTGGAGAGGATCCCAAATGGTGGAAACAACAGTGTGAAAAGTACTTCCGGATGTACGATGTGCAACAGGAGTTATGGGTCGATTTTGCAACATTGCATTTTGCAGGCAATGCAGCTCGGTGGCTTCAGACTTACGAAGCCATGCATTCAGTTGACAATTGGGCAGCCTTGTGTGTCGCGGTGTTTGCCAAATTCAAAAGAAACAAAAATACCAGAGATATCGATGTGTTCTTTGCATTGAAACAAATGGACGCTTTGGATGATTATGCTCATCTCTTTGAGGAACACATGCATAAGATGCTGCTTTACAATCAGTCTTATGACGAGACATTCCTCATCAACTGCTTTGTTCAGGGTCTCAAGCCAGCGATAAGAGCACCCGTTAAGTTGCAACAGCCGAGTACAGTGGATTTGGCCTACTCACTGGCACAAACACAAGAAGCATTGTTGGTTCAAGACACAACCAGATTCAGCAAGAAATGGGTGCCACGGTTCAGTTCCAAAACATATGTGCATCAGGGCATAATGGGGGCCTCACCGGCAGACAAACGATCAGAAGATCAAGCCAAAGTGCCTGATAAGGTAGATACTCTCAGAGCACAGAGAAGAGCAAGAGGAGAATGCTTTAAATGTGGTGAAAAATATGGTCGAGGCCACAAATGCCCAAATAAGGTTCAGTTACATGTGATGGAAGAACTGTGGGATGCACTCCAATCGTTTGAATCTACTTCTGATGACTCTGACAGCGAACAACAACAACATCCCCTATCAAATAACAAGGAGTCTGACGACTGTACGAAGTTATCAGTTCAAGCAGCTACTGGAACATCATCCAAGGAAAGCATCAAGTTACAGGGAGTGGTTGGCAAACGACAACTGCTGATCTTAGTTGACTCAGGCAGTTCCACAAATTTATTAAGGCAGATTTGGTCAAGGAGCTCCATTGTTCCACAGAGGAACTTCCTGCTGCTACAGTAATTGTTGCCAATGGGGGCACTCTGCCCTGTAACACACAGGTGCCAAATCTGCAGTGGTTTTATCAAGGAAACACTTTCACAACACAACTCAAGTCTTACCTCTAGGCACTTATGATATCATTTCGGGCATGCAGTGGTTAGAAACAATGAGTCCCATGTGGGTGTACTAGAGAAAAAAGATTATGAGGTTCAAGTACCAAGGAACTCGAATCACTCTCAGAGGTGTCAGAGATAAGCCCACTCCATGCACAGCTATCTCTGGAAAGCATTTGCAAGGCCTGTTAAATACCAAAGCAGTAGAATAGGTGATCCACTTATGTCACATTGCAGAAAGACCACTGGCAGAAACATGTATCCCACCTGAAGTCCAACCTCTTATTGACAAACATCAACAATTGTTTAGCACTCCAGATGCTCTGCCTCCTCACAGAGAATTTGATCATCAGATTCCATTGTTACCAGGAGCAAAACCAGTCAATGTCAAACCCTATAGGTGCAATCCTATCCAGAAACAAGAAATTGAGGACCAAGTCACTGGGATGTTATCTCAAGGCCTTATCCAACACAGCACTAGTTCCTTTGCTTCTCTTGTGTTGCCGGTTAGAAAGAAAGATGGCACCTGGAGATTCTGTGTGGATTATAGAATGCTAAATGTTGTAACAGTACAACACAAATATCCCATGCCTATTGTGGAGGAACTTCTAGATGAATTAGCAGGAGCTAAGTACTTCACCAAGTTGGACCTGAGAGCAAGGTATCATCAGATAAGACTACTCCAAGCAGAAGAGCACAAAACTTCCTTCAAAACACATCATGGCCTATATGAATTCAAGGTGATGCCCTTTGGACTGACCAATGCTCCTGCCACATTTCAAGCTGCCATGAACATACTGTTTTCCTTACTCCTGAGAAAATGTGTCTTAGTTTTTATGGATGACATATTAATTTATAGTAAGACTTTGGAGGAACATATGCAACACTTGGAAGAAGTCTTTACTATCCTAACAGAGAACCAACTCTATGTGAAGTTAAGCAAGTGATCTTTTGCTCAAACAGAGTTGGAATATTTGGGACATATCATCAGTGGAAATGGAGTCCAAACTGACCCTACAAAGATTGCAGCTATTCAACAATGGCATGTTCCTACTAATGCCAAACAAGTCAGAAGTTTCTTGGGGCTGACTGGATATTACAGAAAATTTATCAAGAACTATGGCATAATCAGCAGAAGCCTTTCTGATTTGTTGAAGAAAGATGTGATGTTCACATGGACACCTACCACAGAGGCAGCCTTCCAGACCCTGAAATCTACCCTGGCCCAAGCCCCTGTGCTGGCCCTCCCAGATTTCAAGAAGACATTTGTGGTGGAAACAGATTCTAGCAAAACAGGAATTGGAGCAGTTTTGATGCAAGAGGGCCACCCAATTTCCTATTTGAGCAAGGCCTTGGGCCCCAAGGCACATGCCCTTTCCACTTATGAGAAAGAGTGTCTGGCAGTCATCTTGGCAGTAGATAGGTGGAGATCTTATTTACAACATGCTTCATTTACTTTTGCCACAGATCATAGAAGCCTCACACACCTGCAGGATCAAGAAAACGCTAGTTCCTATGCAGCAAAAGGCACTTCTCAAGTTGCTAGGTCTGAATTATACTATTCAATACAAGAAAGGGCAAGACAATAATGTTGCTGATGCCTTGTCAAGATCTCCTGCTCCCACAGACCTACACACTATTTATTTTTGCACACCCAAATGGCTCACTGTGGTTTCTGAGGGATATCGGCAGCATGATGAGGACGAACAACTACTCCAGGAGCTTGCTCTTACTAGATCAAATGACAAAGGGTATACATTGCACCAAGGAATTATCAGATACAAGGACAGGGTGTGGCTGGGACATAACACAGAAGCTCACACAACAATTATGCTCTCCTTACATTCCAGTGGTATAGGAGGACACTCAGGATTTCAAGGCACTTATCAGAGGATCAAAGCGTTGTTTGCCTGGCCAGCTATGAAACAAGACATTCAACAGTACGCTAAAATTGTACCATTTGCCAACAAGACAAGTCTGAACTCATAAGGAAACCTGGACTACTTAGCCCTCTGCCAATACCAAAGGAGGCCTGGAATCTGATTACTATGGACTTCATCGCGGGACTTCCAAAGAGCAAGAACTTTGACACTATCTTAGTGGTCATCGACAAGTTCAGTAAGTACGCACACTTTCTTCCTCTGTCACACCCATTCACGGCTCTCCAGGTTGCTCAAACATATTTGGATAATGTGTACAAGCTACATGGTCTCCCTCTAGTGATCGTGACAGACAGGGATCCAATCTTCATGAGTACCTTCTGGCAAGAGCTCTGGCCGTCTGACTGATACAAAAATGAATATGAGTTCAGCCAGTCACCCTGAAATCGGTGGCCAGTCTGAAAAACTCAATTAGTGTTTAGAGACATTTCTGAGATGCATGGCCCATTCTCCACCCAAACGGTGGGCACATTGGCTCCCCCAAGGAGAGTATTGGTATAACACGAATCACCATTCAGCTCTGGGCAAGACACCATTCCAAATTCTCTATGGATATCAGCCTCGCCATTTAGGCATTGCTAATATTCAGAGTTCCTTATCATCAGACCTGTCAGGCTGGGTGGCAGAATGCAATCTGATGCAAGGTATGATCCAGGAGCACCTTCTTCGTGCACAACAACGCATGAAAATGCAAGAAGACAAGCATCGATCAGATCGGCAATTTGCTGTCGGGCACTAGGCATTTCTTAAGCTACAACCTTATGTTCAACAGTCTGTCGCTCGTCATTCCAACCACAAGCTTGGCTTCAAATACTTTGGCCCCTACAAGATTGTCGAGAAGGTGGGGGATGTGGCCTACCGGTTAGCCCTTCCAGCAACAAGAAAAATCCATCCAGTGGTTCATGTCTCCCTGCTGAAGCCGCCCTCGCCGCCCTCGCCAGAACCTGATCCGGTGGACAGCCTCCACATAATCAGTGACTTGCCCATCCTTCGACCAGCCCAGGTATTACAATCTCGTTTGGTGCAGGTTGGCGGACATACCCGGCCACATGTGAAAGTGGCGTGGCGCGGTCTCCCTCTGTCCATGGCGACCTGGGAGTGGACAAGTGTGCTAGCATCAACGACAACGGCCTGATGGTGAACAGGACGAGGGCGTCCTGTTTCTCAAGAGGAGGGGCATGCAACGAACTGGGCATGGCCCATGCCTCCTCGTGTTGAGTGGCCAGTGGGCCGGCCCATTGAGGCCTGTAATCAGACTACTTATAGATAGATGCGTGTGTGGAGTAGGGCATGTATGTGTAATCACTGAACCAGATTATCCCCAATCCAAAACCTTCCTCTGTTCTTCTTCCCCATGCAAATCGCCTCTGTCTTGAGACATCACATCCTGGCATGATGCGAGGAGTTGCTGCGATTCCGTAGCAACCTCTTTGTTTTTGGTTTGTCCCTGCTTTGGATGGACGGCTCCTATTTTTTCCCAAGCATCATAAAACTTGTAATTTGAATATGTTTGAGGACAAGTTGTAGGTTACCGCCAACGCAAAAGAATTTGAATATGTTTCGTGTAAGTCAGGGCCTTTAAATTCAAACTATACTCTCTTCTTAATTAAAAAAAATAGGCAAATCTTTTGTCTTTGTTTTAAAAAACAATATTTAAACAGAGTTAATTAATAATGCTGGAGAGGTATACTTTTTGCTTAAATATTTTTATTACAATACACACAGTATGTATATATAATTTAATACCTATCAACCATGGGAGCAAATAATTCAAGAGAGAAAGCAATAGTTAGTACAACGGAGTACAGAATATTGGCAGAAATGCGCGTGTCGATCACCTCAGTATTTAGCACAACAAAATAGGAGTAATAGTTAGTTTTTATTGCAATCAGTTGTCGTGCGTACGCAAACCAACCTGTGGTTGGATGATTAGGGAGGACAGTGGTATCTCGAGTCCATCAGATTTCAATTCATAGACTTGACACTGGTGCTCGTACTTTCTAGATTTATTCCATGTCTTCTGGCGATGTGTGTTCAGTGAGGAGGTGTTCTCATCGACTACGACGATTTCAAGTCAGTCATAGACTTAACACTGGTGCTCGTATTTTCTAGATTTATTTCAGGTCTTCCAGCGATGTGTGTTCAGTGGGGACGCGTTCTCATCGGCAACGAATGTGTTTACGGCAACTTCATCAATCTCAAGATGATGTGCCTGCTCAGCCTCTGAGAGGTGTTCATAGAGGTAGGGTGTGCTTGCGTGCGTTCATAGGGATGAGTGTATGATTTCGCAAGGGAGAGGACTGACGATGATTAAGTTCATACTCAGCATCAGCTAGTATAATTTGAATCAAAAGGTTGATTGAGTATTATTCATCGGTACATGGTTTCCACATCTTTGAGCTCGATCGATCGAGCTCAAGCTCTTGTTTAGTTATCTATCTCATCCCATGGCGTACTTGTGCGTCCAGCCCCTGGCCGTGGACTCGTACCTGGTCCGGTCAGCCTTGCACATGTGCGCGATCTCCGGCACCAGCGGGTCGTCCGGGTTGGGGTCCGTCAGCAGCGAGCATATCGACAGCAGAACCTGCATCCATGCGCCAATACCATCATCACCACCATCACCACCATCATCGTAGTTGCGGATAGATAGATAAGATAGATGATCAACTGATTATCGTTACCTTGGAAATGGTGAGGGCGGGGCTCCACTGGTCCTTGAGGATGTCGAGGCAGATGTTGCCGTTGCTGTTGATGTTGGGGTGGAACACCTTGGTCTTGAAGGCCACCTTGGGCGGCTTGAACGGGTAGTCCGGCGGGAAGTGGATGGTCACCAGGAACACGCCGCCCGAGTAGGGGCTGTCGCCCGGCCCCATGATCGTCGCCTGCCAGTGGAACATGTCGTTCGACGACACCGGCCCTGCATAAAAGAACGATAACGATCATGATGGTGGTGATGGCTATGAAGATGATGAACTTGCTTAGAGATCAGATGATCACCTGCGCTACATGAGGTCGGCGGGTCCCGCTGCAGGTCCTTGAGCTCCTTGACGATCCTCCTCAGCGCCATTTCCTCTAGGGATCAACGAAAAATCCAAGCAAGAGCTGGCTAATTTCTCAACCGGTTCTTCAGAGAGATGGATGGAACTTGTATCCTAGTCTCAAGGTGATCTTACACTACTGCTTGTTTTGCTCTTGATGGCACGGTATACCAATGATCGCCGCCGGTCCTATATATATAGACACACACACACGCACGCACTTGCGCAACTGGGAGGAGGCAAAAGGCATTGGATTCTTGAGCAGGACGCAGAAAAGGAAATGTAGCGTGATTCCCTTCCAATATGCTAGCACAGTATATGTTTATATTTTTCTGCAGGAACATATCGCACCCAATATTCCCCTGAAAGTCTCATCGAGTGGCTGCCAAGTAGAATTTCCATAAAGGAGCAATGATTCTGTCCGAAAGGGAAATGGGCGCACAAGTGGAAGAAGTGCCAAACTATTATTGTTTCTGATTGCTCTTGTTCGTGGAACTCGAGCCCTCCACGTCCATTTCAAACGCTTGGAGAAAATGAAAGGTTTTGCTTCACACGGGAAACTAGCGGCGGAGGAAAGGCGGCGACCAAACTTCTAGAACAACTATCGAAGGATGCACACGGCCGTAACCTTAACGCTAAATGGCAAAGGAAAAGGTGAAAAGTGAACGGAACATAAACTGAAGGGCTACGCGTGGGTATGTATGTTACTGTCGAAGGAAGAGCTATTCGGGCTTATCGCTGGAAGAATCTTGTGCTGTTCAAGGCAAAATCATATGTTAACACTTGCTGGTTCTTACGTGTGTACTACTGCTGCAAGGACTGCTGGCCACTTTTCTCACACGCGATTGCTGGATGCTCACGCGTCAAAAAAGAAAGGCCTCCCTTGATCCGTTCAGAAAAACTTGAGATCCGTTGGACCAAGCCACCAGTGGTTTGGTTTCAGAGACTGAATAAACTGTTGCATCCCTCAAAAAAAAATGAATAAACTGTTGCAATGCACTCACTTGCAGTTAAGCATGTGCATAAAGGCGTCAATCATTAGAGCATTTTCAACATGCACCCAAAAACTGCTTCACGCGTTAAAAACCATCCTTTTTGGCGCCGGGATGCTCCAGCAGATGCTGCAACCGGGACCAGTGCGCCGAGCCCAGTCAGGGAGGCCTTTGGTCCCGGTTGGTTGGTGGCACCAACCGGGACCAAAAGGCATCCACGCGTCAGCAGCTGGCTGGAGCTAATGTTCTTCTTTTTTTCTAAAAAAAAATTGGCTGCTTTAGGGGTTTGGGGGGTTATTTTTAGGTTGTTATTAGCTAGCTAATAGAGAGAAGTGTCCTCTCTTATATCTTCGTCCTTGGTTTACCAACGCTGCTGCTATGTTCATGTCACCCGCTGATATAATAACTCATGCATGCTCGCATCATACATCATCATATATAATAACAAGTCCTACTAATCATACATCATCATACAACTTCTACTCGTTATTAATAATGAGTCATACGATCCTCATCCTCATAGTCATCGAACCCAACCCTACATAATTGTTCTTAGCACATGATCATCAGTATCAGGTAGGACCTAAACACCCTTAAGGTAAAATAGCATAAAACAATATAGACCCTGACTCTCCATTATGAAGAATGGAGATTATCCTGTCTCCAATTCTTGCGCTTCGCTGCCTTTTGCTTCCAAGAAGCTCCGTACGACTGTCCACACATTTTTTCCATTCTTTGATTGTCATGTCTCCACTTCTTTTAGAAACCCGGTATGGACAGTTGAGATTCGTAGGAAGACCTGGTTGTATGTTCAAAACATGAAGGCTACCGTGCGTATACATCAGATGAGGCACACAATCATTCGGGATTATCTGTTGAAAAACATAGTAATAACTTCATAGTTAGCAATGATGTACTAGTTTTAAAAGTGTGCAAAAAGATGCAAGGATGTCGTAATAGTAAAAAAATCTTAGCAGGGTATCTCCATGGTAGTTACCGTAGTTCAACACGTGCACTAGTGGCACGTATTGACCATAATGTTGAGGAGTTCAATTGTAGACATTGTAATTCTCAAGATCAGTACAAAATGCGATCAGATGATTTTTCTCCCTATAAATTAATTCGGAGCCATCGGTGTAGTGGATTTTTTCTACCATCTTCCGCACATTCTTTGAAGAATGAAAATAAGCTGTCAATGGAAATAAGCTGTCAACTATTTTGAAATAAACAATATAAATTACTTAATAACTATTTTAAGCTCACATGGGGGAAGAATTGGAGGTGTATCCACAAGGACCCAAATCGAAGGTCTGTCTTGCTCCATTGTAGGATCACCAAGATCCATGGTGACAAGCATATCCTCATCAAAACCATACATCTTGCAAAGTGCTTCCCATTTTTTGCAACCAAAATGGGTTACACTCTCAGCATTGTACAGCTTTACTTAAAAATCCACACCATGATGCGTCCTTAGGAGAATTTTTTTGGTTTCCATACTTTCATGGTCTTCAAAATCCATCATCTCCAAGACATAGCGTCTTGCATAGCATGGGATAAGCTAGTCGAATTGGAAAAGATAAAAAATACACGTTAAAATAGTTGAAGTCGTGCATAATTACGAAAAAAACTATTGTCGTCGTTGCGTACCATATGAACATCGAAGGTCTCCTCGAGCTTAATGCTGAAGCGCCGATCTTCATCCAGCTCAATGAACCTGTCGCACATACCTCGGTCGTTGTGGCACCAGTCGCACTCCCCCGGGCAGTTTTCGTCTCCGAGTACGACATTTCCAGCCTATGTTCATAATTCAAATATTAAACTTGTACAATTAAATATATGTACTAAAAAACCTAAATTAGATCATTATTATTAATCACGGGTTGGCTATAGGTGATGGTACGTAGCTCCTCCTTTCATTCCCGAGTGCATTATTACACCAAATTGTCTAGCACACCAGAATGAAGGAGAAGCTACCCCCACGATGGAGTGGATGATGGAGGGGGCTCCAAGATTTCTGCATAGTGATCTCCAATTTTAGCATTCAAAGTAGGAGTACTTTTCCAATATGAGCATTCAATAAGCAAAACCAAATCATAAAATAAAGTAGTATTCAAATTAGCATGCATTCAATTATAAGCAAAAGTACATCATCTCTTGTGTCCGTACATCGTCAAATATTATCACTAATACTCCTCGAATACTATCATACATATAGCATCACTAATATAGCTAGAACTGTAGCGCCCGACGGGTATCGTCGCGGGCGGTGGACACCCAAAGATAAGGAACAATCACAGGATCATAGCTCCAGTGAGATCCCTGAAGAACCTACCAGGTATTGTCGAACCTGCCCTCCAATGCAACCATGTAGCGACGGACGTGCTCGTCCTCCTCGCTGACACGGTGACGTACCACCTCCGCGGTGTCCAGAAGCCTCGGCACCGTCACTGGCCCACACGACCGCCACCAAACAAGAATCGGGTCAACAACGGGCTGCCTCCTCACCAACCTACGTCCCCCGGAAGGTAGCACCTCCCAATACCAGCCCGGCGGAGCCCACTCCCGAACATGGCCCTAATCAAACAGGCCTCCACCGCCGAGTCGACGACGACGAGGATACGGGATAGGCATCGCCGATGTCAATGCGGGAACTACTTCTATATATAGTTAAATAAAGTAGTTTATTAAATCAACTAGCTAGTTCAACTATATATGAAGCACTTACTATAAATAAAATAAAGTAGTACTTACTAAAAATAAACTAGTTTAACTATAGTTCTATTATTTTTCTAACTAATTAGATTAAACACTTTCTCTTCTAGTTTTTTCCTTTTTCCTCTATTCTAAATATGAAAATATTCATAAATGACTTATATCATTCACAATTTTCCTATACATACACAATAAATTGACAAAGAAAATACTATGAACAAAAAAATCATTAAAATTCTATGAACAAAATTAGAACAGAAAAAATCATAAAAATTCTATGAACAGAAAAAAATTTCACGACTGGCGATGGCCGGGGGGCGGGGGGCGGGGCTGCGCGGTGATCGGGGCGGCGCGGGGCGACGATGGCGATGGCGAGGCGGATACGGTGGGCAGCCTGGCGGCGTCGGGCGGGCGGGGAAGAAACTGAACCAAAATTTCACGACTGCTGCTTATATAGGCAGACCGTTGGTGCCAGTTCGTGAGACCAACCGGGACCAATGCACCCCTTTAGTCCCGGTTGGTGCCACCAACTGGGACCAAAGGCCTCTTTTCAGCAGCCCAAAGGGCGGGAAGCAGAGGCCTTTAGTCCCGGTTGGTGGCACCAACTGGGACTAAAAGGTGGTAATTGGTACCGGTTGGTACCACCAACCGGTACCAATGCACCCGGCTCGTGCCACCAACCGGGACTAAAGGCCTTGCACTGGCGCGGTGCAGTGGGATGTTTAGTCCCACCTTGCTAGCTGAAGAGCGGTCGCACCTGTTTATAAGTGCAACTATGCCCTCCCATTTGAACTCCTCACTATTGCAAGCCTACTGGCCTAAACTTGTGTCTCTGCCTGTGGGCCTGCTGGGCAGTCTGCGGGCCTGAATCCTGGCCCAATAAGGTTTCTAGTCGTATTCAGGTCGTGGTGGCCCAGTAGGTGGCAAATTTTTATTTTTTTTCCTATTTTTTTGTTTTCTTTTTTGCTTTATTTATTTTATGATAATTCTTTTTGCTATTAAAGTTTCTAACAAAATTCTAATTACTTATTTATTTTCTTTTATGACAATTCTTTTTGCTTTTAATGTTTTGAACAGAATTCTAATTACTTATTTATTTTCTTTTATGATAATTCTTTTTGCTATTAAAGTTTCTAACAAAATTCTAATTACTTATTTATTTTCTTTTATGATAATTCTTTTTGCTTTTAATGTTTTGAACAGAATTCTAATTAGTTATTTATTTTCTTTTATGATAATTCTTTTTGCTATTAAAGTTTGTAACAAAGTTCTATATAAATTTAGTTTCAATAATACTAGAGGTTTATAAAAGCTTTTTAGTTGATTCCTTCAGTACCAGTTCTAAGGCTGTTAAAAAGGCATTTTATTTGGTACAGGTTTTAAGGCGACCTTTTAGTACCGGTTCGTGGCATGAACCGGTAAAAGAGTTTTTTTAGTTGATTCTTTCTGCAGCTGTTTTTTAGTCCCACCTCGCCAAGCGAGAGGCACTCGCAGCGGTTTATAAGCCCTGAGTGTAGAGACGATGAAGGGAGAAGCGCAGTGCTTACCTGCACGTTGGCCTGAAGCTAAGCAACGTGCAAATGAGCATTGCGCCTCTCTTTCATTTTGGCATGGTATATATAGGCATATCATTGGTCCCGGTTGGTGGCATGAACCGGTTGGTGGCATGAATAGTTAAAATTTGAATTCTTTGAAATTTGTGTGAATCACAAGTTTGTGATTAACTTTACTAAAAAAATGAGCATAGATGCGCCTATAGAGAGAATTCAACCTAAATTCATAATAAATTTCTATGAACTTCGGAGAAATTCAGTATGAATTTAGGTCAAATTCCCTGTATAAGGGCATCTATTTTCACATTGAGAGGAGCTCAACAAGGCAGAGAGGGAGGGGGTTATAAACCGGTGTGAGCACCCTTCGGTTGGCGAGGTGGGACTAAACTCTGACCGCAACGAGGACCAACCCTTTAGTCCCGGTTGGTGGCATGAACCGGGACTAAAGGGCAGCCTTTGGTCCCGGTTCAAGCCACCAACCGGGACCAATAGTGGTGGGCCAGGAGCGAGGCCCATTGGTCCCGGTTCGTCCAACCAACCGGGACCAAAAGGTCCAGACGAACCGGGACCAATGGCCCACGTGGCCCGGCCGGCCCCCGGGGCTCACGAACCGGGTCCAATGCCCCCATGGGTCCCGGTTCTGGTCTGAACCAGGACTAATGGGCTGGCCCGGCCTGGACCATTGCCCCCTTTTCTACTAGTGCTACCATTGGTGCATTTGTAGAAAGCCCCTGCAGAGTTTCCAAATTGTTGCAAGAAGTGACCCCTCCTTTCCCTAAATCACGTTCTAAATCACTCGATGCCACCAAACCAGGATTTCGAAACTCATCCTATGGTCCAGTGGCAGGAGGGTCAACGACACAGAGGACGAATGTGAGGCCGGCGTGGTCCTTCTCCTGCAACCGGCCATCCTTGAGCACCGCCGATAGTCTCACCATGTCTGTTGTGGTGGCGGCATGGCCCCCGGGAGATGGCCTCGCCGTCGATCCCCAACGACCTCCTGTTGGAAATCTTCCTCCGCATTCCCAACCCAGTAAACCTCGCGCACACCTCTGCCACACATGTCTCCTTCTGTTTCCTTGTCACCGACCACTCCTTCCTTTGGCTATACCGCAAGCGTCAGACCCCATCCTTCCTCTGTTTCCTCGACACGAGCAAAGGTTACCATTTCGCCGAGATGCCTTACCCTTCCGCGTCGGCAACCAGCGTCGGCGCCCTTGCCGCCTACTTCTCGTTCTCTTTCATCCCAACCCTGCCACTCCCCTCACCGCTGGACCATCGGGGACAACTGCGATGGCTGCGTCATCCCCGCCGAAACCCCCGAGGAATAGGTTGATGGACTGCTCCTCACAGAGATGGTGGCGTGTGACCCACTGCACATGCGGTACCTCCTGCTTCCCGCAATCCCTAACAACCTAGCAGCTAACTCGCTTATGAGACCACTACCGCATTTCTGTAAAATTTTCGTCCTTCCCCAAGGCGAGGGCGATAAGGGCATGGACAATGCTCCATGCTGGATAGATGCCCCAATAGAAACATCAGCCAAAAGTGGTCCGAATGGGGTTTAATCAGCTGCTTTTGGAGAGAACCTGCCTCCTGCAGAGGAGTCGGCCTCTTCCTTGACAAAAAGATGAAGAAATGGGGAAAAGAGAAGAGAGAGAACCAACACAAAGAGTGAACTGGTGGAAGATGATGAAGAAACATGAAAAGGAGAGTGGAGGACATGCCGTGGGTGAGTAAAAGATACTACTCCCTCTGTCCAGAATTACTTGTCGCCGATATAGATAAAAATGGATGTATCTAAAACTAAACCATGTCTACATACATCCATTTTTTTGACAAGTATTTTCGGACGGAGGGAGTATTAAAGAGAGAGGTGAGGACCTAGTAAAATATCGTCTATCTTATAGATGCAAATCTCACTAGTTGCTTCATCTACGTGGATGGCATGAGGCATCACCAACATGATGTATCCATAGTTCATGCCCTAAAAGGCGATGCAACAACTTCGGACGAGACGCCATTTACAGTGATCTGGATGGTACAATGTGAGGCTCAGCTTTTTGCCTTTGTGTTCTCTTCCAGGACTAGAAAATGGCGGGCCATTGCATCCCATAGTTGGAACAATTTGTTAATTGGCTTGCTACCACTGGTAGATGTGACTTTCTTCTACGGGCATCAATACTCTTATGGTTGCTTTTACTTCTGCCAAAATGGGAGTATGGAATGGAAATGTCGGTGATTGACGCTCAGAGGATGGAGTTCTCCATTGTTCACCCTCAACTAAAACAAAAGGTTCATTGGGTCTTCTATGATGTAGCAGGAGAAGGCAGGCCTGAGATGTTCGTCCTTGATGGCACATCTTGCTGCAACTATACCATTTGGCAAAACAATGGTGTTAGTTCATCTATTATGTTGTCTCCGAGCGAACGCCTTGGTTCAAATCCAGATCGGCGATGGTAGCGTCCTTGGCGTCGTTTCTCTGATGGGAGCATCATTTGTTGGAGACACAGCTTGGAGGTTCTTTGTTGCATTTCATTGGTGCTTGCTGCGGTTCTGGATGGTCCTTGAAGGGCGCTATGTACGCCATCACGGGTGAGTCCAAGGCGATGCCTTTCTCAGGGTCCCGCCATCCACTTGCTAACTCTTTTAAGCGCTCATGGGTGGTTGGTGTGTGATACGTCCATTTTGCATCATGCTTTTATATCAATATTTATTGCATTATGGGATGTTATTACACTTTATATCTCAATACTTATGGCTATTCTCTCTTATTTTACAAGGTTTACCATGAAGAGGGGGAATGCCGGCAGCTGGAATTCTGGCTGGAAAAGGAGCAAACGTTGGAAACCTATTCTGCACAACTCCAAAAGTCCTGAAACTCCACGAAACAACTTTTTGGGTTTAATAAGAATTTATGAGCAAAAGAAATAGGCCAGGGGGCCCACACCCTGTCCAGGAGACAGTCCCCCCCCCCCCGCCCCGTAGGGCGCGGCCCCCTATCTCCTGGGCCCCCTGGTGGGCCTCCGGCGTCCATCTTCTGCTATATCATCACTTTTACCCTGGAAAAAATCATGGGCAAGCTTACGGGACGAAACTCCGCCGCCACGAGGCGGAACCTTGGCGGAATCAATCTAGGGCTTTGGCAGAGCTGTTTTGCCGGGGACACTTCCCTCCGGGAGGGGGAAATCATCACCAACGTCATCACCAACGATCCTCTTATCGGGAGGGGGTCAATCTCCATCAACATCTTCACCAGCACCATCTCCTCTCAAAACCCTAGTTCATCTCTTGTATCCAATCTTGTATCAAAACCACAAATTGGTACCTGTGGGTTGCAAGTAGTGTTGATTACTCCTTGTAGTTGATGCTAATTGGTTTACTTGGTGGAAGATCATATGTTCAGTGATGACCCAAAAGTATAGGGGATCTATCGTAGTCCGTTCGATAAGTAAGAGTGTCGAACCCAACGAGGAGCAGAAGGAAATGATAAGCGGTTTTTAGCAAGGTATTCTCTGCAAGTACTGAAATAAGTGGTAACAGATGGTTTTGTGATAAGATAAATTATAACGAGCAACAAGTAACAAAAGTAAATAAAGTGCAGCAAGGTGGCCCAATCCTTTTTGTAGAAAAGGACAAGCCTGGACAAACTCTTATAATAGGAAAAGCGCTCCCGAGGACACATGGGAATATCGTCAAGCTAGTTTTCATCACGCTCATATGATTCGCGTTCGGTACTTTGATAATTTGATATGTGGGTGGACCGGTGCTTGGGTGCTGCTCTTACTTGAACAAGCATCCCACTTATGATTAACCTCTATTTCAAGCATCCGCAACTACAACAAAAGTATTAAGGTAAACCTAACCATAGCATGAAACCTATGGATCCAAATCAGCCCCTTACGAAGCAACGCATAAACTAGGGTCTAAGCTTCTGTCACTCTAGCAACCCATCATCTACTTATTACTTCCCAATGCCTTCCTCTAGGCCCAAATAATGGTGAAGTGTTATGTAGTCGATGTTCACATAACACCACTAGACGTTAGACAACATACATCTCATCAAAATATCGAACGAATACCAAATTCACATGACTACTAATAGCAAGACTTCTCCCTTGTCCTCGGGAACAAACATAACTACTCACAAAGCATATTCATGTTCATAATCAGAGGGGTAATAATATGGATAAAGGATCTGAACATATGATCTTCCACCAAATAAACCAACTAGCATCAACTACAAGGAGTAATCAACACTACTAGCAACCTACTAGCACCAATCCCGGACTTGGAGACAAGAATTGGATACAAGAGATGAACTAGGGTTTGGAGATGATATGGTGCTGGTGAAGATGTTGATGGAGATTCCCCTCTCCCGATGAGAGGAGCGTTGGTGATGATGATGGTGATGACTTCCCCCTCCCAGAGGGAAGTGTCCCTGGCAGAACAGCTCTGCCGGAGCCCTAGATTGGTTCCGAAAGATTGCCTTCTATTTTTTTCTCATCGAAAGACTTCATATAGGAGAATATGGGCGTCGGAGAGCCACCAGGGGGCCCACGAGGTAGGGGAGCGTGCCCCCACCCTCGTGAGCAGGGTGTGGGCCCTCTGGCCTTCATCTTTGGTGATGATTTTTCTTTATTTATTTTAAGATATTCCGTGGAGTTTCAGGACTTTTGGAGTTGTGCAGAATGGGTCTCCAATATTTGCTCCTTTTCCAACCCAGAATTCCAGCTGTCGGCATTCTCCCTCTTCATGTAAACCTTGTAAAATAAGATAGAATAGCCGTAAGTATTGTGACATAACGTGAAATAACAGCCCATAATGCAATAAATATCGACATAAAATCATGATGCAAAATGGACGTATCAACTCCCCCAAGCTTAGACCTTGCTTGTCCTCAAGCGAAAAGCCGATAACAATAAATATGTCCTCATGTTTAGAGGTAGAGGCGTCGATAAAAATAAAATACGGGCATGAATGCATCATGATTATTTCCATAACAGCAACATATATAGATTTTTTCATATGATTACTTATGTTCAAGTGATGATCTTTTAACAAAGCAAAAGTATGAATCAGAAACCTTATTGAGCACCAACAAATTATAACCTCAATCATTGAAGCAATTGCAATTTATCATAACATCGGAAAGATTCCATGTCAGAGCTTAAAAGCAAGTCCACATACTCAACTATTATTTAGTCCTTCATAATTGCTAACACTCATGCAATACTTGTGGTTATGGAGTTTTAATCAGACACAGAGAAAGATAGGGGCTTATAGTTTTGCCCCACAACCTTTTACCTCAAGGGTAATGTCAACAATAATAATTCATGCTCCCCTACATCCAATTAGATATATATATATATATATATCATGTTCTTTCCAACATGCTGAGCTTGCCAAAGGATAAAATGAAAAAGGAAAGGTGAAGATCACCGTGACTCTTGCACAAGGTAGAGGATAATAATAAAAGATAGGCCTTTCGCAGAGGGAAGCAGAGGTTGTCATGCGCGTTTAGGGTTGATGCACAAAATCTTAATGCAAAAGAACGTCACTTTATATGTTACGTCCACAACAAGTTCGTACAAAGTTTATTTTGTCCGCACTAATAAGTCATGCATATTTAGAGAGCAATTTTATTGCTTGCACTGATGACAACTTACTTGAAGGATCTTACTCAATCCATAGGTAGATATGGTGGACTCTCATGGCAAAACTGGTTTAAGGGTATTTGGAAGCACAAGTAGTATCTCTACTTGGTGCTGAGAATTTGGCTAGCATGAGGGGGAAAGGCAAGCTCAACACGTTAGAGGATCCATGACAACATATTTTATCTAAGATGTAAGAAAACATAACTCATTATGTTGTCTTCCTTGTCCAACCTCAACTCTTTAGCATGTCATATTTTAATGAGTGCTCCCAATCATAAAAGATGTCAATGATAATATATCTATATGTGAAACCTCTCTTTCCTTATTACTTCCTATTAATTGCAACGATGACCAAAGCTATATTTGCCAACTCTCAACAACTTTTAGTCATCATACTCTTTCTATGTGAAGTCATTACTTTCAGTAAGATCAATATGAACTCTTTGATTCTTTTTATTCTTTTTCTTCTTTCTATTTACCCAAGATCATGGCAGAATAGACCTAAAAAAAATATCATGGCAGAATAATCAAGCCCTTGACTCAACACTAATCTTTATTATATAGCTCGCGGACTCGATTACAAAGAAGGATCATAAAGCAAAACTCAAAACTAGATCATGCCATGACTTTATTCTACTAAATCAAGATACTACTAAAAGGATCGAACTAAGAAAAAAAAGGGTAAAGATAGGAGTTGTGATGGTGATACGATACCTGGGCACCTCCCCCAAGCTTGGCAGTTGCCAAGGGGAGTGCCCATACCCATGTGATTATGTCTCCTTCTTTGTTGTTGGTGTAATATTCTTGGCGATGATTCCCCTCAAGATACGGTTCTCCTCCTCGAGCTTATTGACTTGCTGCTTGAGGTCCATTATTTCCTTGCAAAGCTTTCCTGTAACGGCTAAAGCTCCTTGCACCCAAGGGTATTGCATAGCTGCGGGAGAACAAGAGACACTCCTCCTCATATTTTCATAGGAAAGAAATCTAACATTGGAAGGAATAACCGAGTTTGGAATAGCTGAACTCTGTAGTTCCCCCATCATAAACCTAGCTCGGAGGCGAGAGGTGACTTCTTGATCCTCCATGGCATCTACCCTCATCAGGTCAGCCTCCATCTCTTGCTCCATTGCTGGCCCAAAATGGTCAACGTCGCTGTTTGCCCTTGGTTCCGGTGCCGGGTTAGATACCCGGCTCTCCCCGACTGACTCTTGAGAAGACATCTTGCTCTAATCTGCAGCAGCAACAGCTCGAAACAAAAACAGAGGATATTTGCGTGATACGAGAGTCAAAACCTTCGGGAGAATATATAATGAATTTTTACCAACCAAAATACGTATTGTGCAAGAAAACGGAGTCCGGAGGGCACACGAGGTGCTCACGAGGTAGGGGGGCGCGCCCAGGGGGTAGGGCGCGCCCTCCACCCTCGTGAAGGCCTCGTGTCCTTCTCAGACTGCCACTTATTTTTCTATTTTTCTAAATATTCCAAAACAGATAAATATTGCCTTAAAAATTGTTTTGGAGTCGGTTTACTTACCGTACCACATACCTATTCCTTTTCGGAGTCTGGAACGGTCTGGAAAGTGTCCCTTATGTATTCCTCCGGGGTTACGGTTTCAATAATATTAGTTTCAACATTTATAGGATTACCTGAGATATAGTGTTTGATCCTTTGACCGTTTACCACCTTCGGATTTGTGCCTTCGAAGTTGTTGATTTTTATGGCACCGGAACGATAGACCTCCTCGATAACGTAGGGACCCTCCCATCTAGAGAGAAGTTTTCCTGCAAAAAATCTTAAACGAGAGTTGTATAGCAATACATAATCACCTACATTAAACTCACGCTTTTGTATCCTCTTGTCATGCCATCGCTTAACCTTTTCTTTAAACAACTTGGCATTTTCATAAGCTTGGGTTCTCCATTCATCAAGTGAGCTAATATCAAATAACCTCTTCTTGCCGGCAAGTTTGAAATCATAGTTGAGCTCTTTAATAGCCCAATATGCCTTATGTTCTAGTTCAAGAGGTAAGTGACATGCTTTTCCATAAACCATCTTAGACGGAGACATACCCATAGGATTCTTATATGCTGTTCTATAGGCCCATAATGCGTCACCCAATTTCTTGGACCAATTCTTTCTAGACCTATTAACAGTCTTTTGCAAAATTAATTTGAGCTCTCTATTGCTCAATTCTACTTGACCAGTAGACTGCGGGTGATATGTAGATGCAATTATATGATTAACATCATATCTAGCAAGCATCTTACAGAAAGCACCATGAATAAAATGTGAACCACCATCAGTCATTAAATATCTAGGGACTCCAAACCTCGGAAAAATAACTTCCTTAAGAATTTTAATAGAAGTGTTATGATCAGCACTACTATTTGGAATAGCTTCTACCCACTTAGTAACGTAATCAACAGCAACTAAAATATGTGTATATCCATTAGAGGCAGGAAAAGGTCCCATATAATCAAAGCCCCAAACATCAAATGGTTCAATAACAAGGGAATAATTCATATGCATTTCTTGACGTCTACTAATATTACCAATTCTTTGACATTCATCGCAAGACAAAACAAACTTACGGGCATCCTTGAAAAGAGAGTAGGCCAATAAAAACCAGATTGCAATACCTTATGTGCAGTTCTATCTCCAGCGTGGTGTCCTCCATAAACCTCGGAGTGACACTTGCGTAGGATCTGTTCCTGTTCATGCTCAGGTACACAACGTCTAATAACACCATCTACTCCTTCTTTATAAAGATGTGGGTCATCCGAAAAGTAATGTCGCAAGTCATAGAAAACCTTTTTCTTTTGTTGGTAAGTGAAGCTAGGTTGTATAAATTTAGCAACAATATAATTAGCATAATCAGCATACCAAGGAGTGCTACGAGATGTGCTTATGACATTTAATTGTTCATCAGCAAAGCTATCATCAATAGGTAGTGGGTCATCAAGAACATTCTCTAACCTAGACAAGTTGTCTGCAACGGGGTTCTCAGCTCCTTTTCTATCAACAATATGCAAATCAAATTCTTGCAGCAAGAGAACCCATCTAATGAGTCTAGGTTTTGCATCTTTCTTTTCCATAAGATATTTAATAGCAGCATGATCAGTGTGAATAGTTACTTTAGAATCAACAATATAGGGTCTGAATTTATCACAAGTGAATACAACTGCTAAAAGTTCCTTTTCGGTAGTAGCATAATTTCTTTGAGCATTGTCTAGAGTCTTACTAGCATAATGGATAACATTTAATTTCTTATCAACTCTTTGCCCTAGAACAGCACCTACAGCATAATCACTAGCATCACACATAATTTCAAAGGGTAAATTCCAATCAGGTGGCTGAACAACAGGTCTAGAGACTAATGCTTTCTTAAGTATTTCAAATGCTTCTACACAATCATCATCAAATACAAATGGTACATCTTTTTAAAATAAATTAGTCAGAGGCCGAGAAATTTTTGAGAAGTCCTTCATGAACCTCCTATAAAATCCGGCGTGACCAAGGAAACTTCTTATACCTTTGATGTCCTTGGGACATGGCATCTTTTCAATAGCATCAACCTTGGCTCTATCAACTTCAATACCTCTTTCAGAAACTTTGTGCCCCAAGACAATACCTTCATTAACCATAAAGTGGCACTTTTCCCAATTCAAGACAAGATTAGTTTCTTCACATCTCTGCAAAACTCGATAAAGATTGCTCAAGCAATCATCAAAAGAGGAACCATAGACGGAAAAATCATCCATGAAAACCTCACAATTTTTTTTCGCAGAAGTCAGAGAATATAGCCATCATGCATCTTTGAAAGGTAGCAGGTGCATTACATAAACCAAAAGGCATACGTCTATAAGAAAAAGTACCAAAAGGGCATGCAAAAGTAGTCTTTGATTGATCTTTAGCCGACACATGTATTTGAGAGAAACCAGAATAACCATCTAGAAAGCAATAATGTGTATGTTTGCATAATCTTTCTAGCATTTGATCAATAAAAGGTAAGGGGTAATGATCTTTCTTATTAGCCTTATTTAATTTGCAGAAATCAATTACCATCCTATAACCTGTGATAATTCTTTGCGGAATCAATTCATCTTTATCATTAGGGACAACAGTAATACCTCCCTTCTTAGGGACACAATGGACAGGACTTACCCACTGACTATCAGCAACGGGATAAATTATACCTTCCTCCAGAAGCTTAAGTATTTCTTTTCTTACCACTTCTTTCATTTTAGGATTCAAACGTCGTTGAGGATCACGAATTGGTTTGGCATCCGCTTCCAAATTTATTTTATGTTGACATAGAGTGGGAATGATGCCCTTAAGATCATCTAGAATATATCCAATAGCGGCATGGTGCTTCTTTAGAGTTTTCAATAATCTTTCGTCTTCATGCTATGAAAGGTTAGCACTAATAATGACATGATATATTTTCTTTTCATCAAGATAAGCATATTTAAGATTATCAGGCAACGGTTTAAGCTCAAACACAGGATCACCCTTGGGTGGAGGAGGATCCCCTAGGATTTCAACAGGCAAATTGTGTTGCAGAATAGGTTCCTGTTTAAAGAATACTTCATCTATTTCCCTTCTTTCATTCATGAACATATCATTTTCATGGTCTAGCAAATAGTGTTCTAAAGGATCACTAGGAGGTATGGCAATAGAAGCAAGACCAATAATTTCATCCTTACTAGGCAATTCTTCCTCATGATGTTGTTTACTAAATTTTGAGAAATTAAACTCATGAACCATATCATCCAAGCCAACAGTAACAACATTCTTTTCGCAGTCTATATTAGCATTAACAGTATTCAAGAAGGGTCTACCAAATATAATGGGACAAAAGCTACCTTGTGGTGAACCAAGAACAACAAAATTAGTGGGATATTTGGTTTTTCCACACAAGACTTCAACATCTCTAACAATTCCCATTGCAGATATAGTATCTCTATTGGCAAGTTTAATTGTAACATCAATATCTTCCAACTCAGCAGGTGCAATATCATGCATAATTTCTTCATACAAGGTAATAGGTATAACACTAGCACTAGCACCCATATCACATAAGCCATGATAACAATGATCCCCTATTTTAAAAGAAATAACAGGCACGCCTACCACAGGTCTATGTTTATCTCTAGCACAAGGTTTAGCAATTCTAGCAGTTTCACCACGGAATTGAATAACATGCCCATCAATATTATCAGACAAGAGATCTTTAACAATAGCAATATTGGGTTATACTTTGACTTGCTCAGGAGGTGTATAAGTTCTAATATTGCTTTTACGAACAACAGTTGAAGCTTTAGCATGATCCTTCATTCTAACAGGGAAAGGTGGTTTCTCAACATAAGAAGTGGGAACAATAGGATCATTATAAGTGACAGTCTTTTCTTCAACTTTAATAGGTGCAGCTACTTTTACTTCTATGGGAGGATGATATTTAAACCACTTCTCCTTGGGGAGATCAACATAAGTAGCAAAAGATTCACAGAAAGAAGCTACTATCTCAGAGTCAAGTCCATATTTAGTGCTAAACTTACGGAAAATATCGGTATCCATAAAAGATTTAACACAATCAAACTTAGGTGTCATACCTGACTCCTTACCTTCGTCGAGGTCCCAATCTTCAGAGTTGCGTTTAATTCTATCCAATAAATTCCATTTAAATTCAATATTCTTCATCATAAAAGAGCCAGCACAAGAAGTATCGAGCATGGTGCGATTGTTATCAGAAAGCCGAGCATAAAAACTTTGCATAATTACTTCTCTTAAGAGCTCATGGTTGGGCATGAATATAACATTGATTTAAGCCTCCCCCAAGCTTGAGCGATGCTTTCTCCTTCGCGAGGCCAAAAATTATATATATAATTGCGATCACGATGAACAAGATGCATAGGGTAATACTTTTGATGAAATTCCAATTTCAATCTTTTATAGTTCCATGGTCTCATATCATCACATAGCCTATACCATGTCAATGTGTCTCCCTTCAAAGATAAAGGGAAGGCCTTCTTCTTAACAACATCATCGGGTATACCTGCAAGCTTAAATAGTCCACAAACTTCATCCACATAGCGTAGATGTTCATCAGGATGCTTTGTTCCATCTCCTGTAAAAGTGTTAGCTAGCAGTTTTTCCATCATACCCAAAGGAATTTCAAAAGGAGTTTCATTTTCAATAGGTTCAGTAGGTTGAGTAGGTTGAGGAGCAACTCTTTGCTCTACTGGATGGGGTGAAGATACCCCGAACAAGCCCCTCAGAGTATTACTATCCATAGTAACAAGTGACAGAAAATTTCAGCACACTAAATAAATTTTTCCTTACCAAATTCCACCTACCAAAGGCGCTTCACTCCCCGGCAACGGCGCCAGAAAAGAGTCTTGATGACCCACAAGTATAGGGGATCTATCGTAGTCTTTTTGATAAGTAAGAGTGTCGAACCCAACGAGGAGCAGAAGGAAATGATAAGCGGTTTTTAGCAAGGTATTCTCTGCAAGTACTGAAATAAGTGGTAACAGATAGTTTTGTGATAAGATAAATTATAACGAGCAACAAGTAACAAAAGTAAATAAAGTGCAGCAAGGTGGCCCAATCCTTTTTGTAGCAAAGGACAAGCCTAGACAAACTCTTATAATAGGAAAAGCGCTCCCGAGGACACATGGGAATATCGTCAAGCTAGTTTTCATCACGCTCATATGATTCGCGTTCGGTACTTTGATAATTTGATATGTGGGTGGACCAGTGCTTGGGTGCTGTTCTTACTTGAACAAGCATCCCACTTATGATTAACCTCTATTGCAAGCATCTGCAACTACAACAAAAGTATTAAGGTAAACCTAACCATAGCATGAAACATATGGATCCAAATCGGCCCCTTACGAAGCAACGCATAAACTAGGGTTTAAGCTTCTGTCACTCTAGCAACCCATCACCTACTTATTACTTTCCAATGCCTTCCTCTAGGCCCAAATAATGGTGAAGCGTTATGTAGTCGACGTTCACATAACACCACTAGAGGTTAGACAACATACATCTCATCGAAATATTGAACGAATACCAAATTCACATGACTACTAATAGCAAGACTTCTCCCTTGTCCTCAGGAACAAACGTAACTACTCACAAAGCATATTCATGTTCATAATCAGAGGGGTAATAATATGCATAAAGGATCTGAGCATATGATCTTCCACCAAATAAACCAACTAGCATCAACTACAAGGAGTAATCAACACTACTAGCAACCTACTAGCACCAATCCCGGACTTGGAGACAAGAATTGGATACCAGAGATGAACTAGGGTTTGGAGATGAGATGGTGCTGGTGAAGATGTTGATGGAGATTCCCCTCTCCCGATGAGAGGAGCGTTGGTGATGACGATGGTGATGATTTCCCCCTCCCGGAGGGAAGTGTCCCCGGCAGAACAGCTCTGCCGGAGCCCTAGATTGGTTCCGCCAAGGTTCTGCCTCGTGGAGGCGGAGTCTCGTCCTGAAAGGTTGCCTTCTATTTTTTTTCTCATCAAAAGACTTCATATAGGAGAAGATGGGTGTCGGAGGGCCACAAGGGGGCCCACGAGGTAGGGGGCGCGCCCCAGGGGGGCGCCCCCCACCCTCGTGAGCAGGGTGTGGGCCCCCTAGCCTTCATCTTTGGTGACGATTTTTCTTTATTTATTTTAAGATATTCCGTGGAGTTTCAGGACTTTTGGAGTTGCGCAGAATAGGTCTCCTATATTTGCTCCTTTTCCAGCCCAGAATTCCAGCTGCCGGCATTCTCCCTCTTCATGTAAACCTTGTAAAATAAGAGAGAATAGCCATAAGTATTGTGACATAACGTGAAATAACAGCCCATAATGCAATAAATATCGACATAAAAGCATGATGCAAAATAGACGTAGCATTCAGATCCTTTATACATATTATTACTCCTCTAATTATGAACATGAATATGCTTTGTGAGTAGTTACGTTTGTTCTTGAGGACATGGGTGAAGTCTTGCTATTAGTAGTTATGTGAATTTGGTATTCGTTCAATATTTTGATGAGATGTATGTTGTCTTTCCTCTAGTGTTGTTATGTGAACGTTGACTACATGACACTTCACCATTATTTGGGCCTAGAGGAAGGCATAGGGAAGTAATAAGTAGATGATGGGTTGCTAGAGTGACAGAAGCTTAAACCCTAGTTTATGCGTTGCTTCGTTAGGGGTTGATATGGACCCATATGTTTAATGTTGTGGTTAGGTTTACCTTAATAATCCTTTTTGTAGTTGCGGATCCTTGCAATAGGGGTTAATCATAAGTGGGATGCTTGTCCAAGTTAGGGCAGTACCCAAGTGCCGGTCCACCCACATATCAAATTCTCAAAGTAATGCAAATCTTATGAACGTGATGAAAACTAGCTTGACGATTATTCCCAATGTGTCCTCGGGAGCTCCTTCTTCATTATTAGAATTAGTCCAGGCTTATCCTTTGCTACATAAAGGATTGGGCCACCTTGTTGCACTTTATTTACTTTATTTACTTTTTGCTCGTTACTATTTATCTTATCAGAAAACTATCTATTACCTACAATTTCAGTGCTTGCAGAGAAAACCTTACTGAAAACCGCTTATCATTTCCTTCTGCTCCTCGTTGGGTTCGACACTCTTACTTATCGAAAGGACTACGATAGATCCCCTACACTTGTGGGTCATCAAGACTCTTTTCTGGCGCCGTTTCCGGGGAGCGTAGCGCTTTTGGTGAGTGGAACTTGGTAAGGAAACATTTATATAGTGTGCTGAAATTTTCTGTTACTTGTCACTATGGAAACTAATCCTTTGAGGGGCTTGTTTGGGGTATCTTCACCCCAACCAGAAGAGCAAAGAGATGCTCCTCAACCTACTGAACTTTATGAAAATATTCACTTTGAGATTCCTTCGGGTATGATAGAAAAACTGCTAGCTAATCCTTTTGCAGGAGACGGAACATTGCATCCCGATTTACACCTTATCTTTGTGGATGAAGTTTGTGGATTATTTAAGCTTGCAGGTATTCCCGATGATGTTGTCAAAAGGAAGGTCTTCCCTTTATCCTTGAAGGGAGATGCAATGACATGGTATAGGCTATGTGATCTTAGAATTATAAGCGATTGAAGTTGGAATTTCACCAGAAGTTCTATCCTATGCATCTTGTTCATCATGATCGTAATTACATATATAATTTCTGGCCTCTCAAAGGAGAAAGCATCTCTCAAGCTTGGGGGAGGCTTAAGTCAATGTTGTATTCATGCCCCAATCATGATCTCTCTCGGGAAATGATTATTCAAAATGTTTATGCTTGGCTTTCTCTCGATAATCGCAACCTACTGAATACTTCCTTGCTGGTTCTTATATGTTGAAGACTATTGATTTCAAATGGGACTTATTGGAAAGAATTAAACACAACTCTGAAGATTGGGGTTCCGACGATGGTAAGGAGTTAGGTATGACACCTAAGTTCGATTGTGTTAAATCTTTTATGGATACCGATGCTTTTTGTGGATTTGGCGCTAAGTATGGACTTGACTCTAAGATAATAGCTACTTTTTGTGAATCTTTTGCTACTCACATTGATCTCCCTAAAGGGAAGTGGTTTAAATATAATCCTCCTATTGAAGTGAAAGTAGTTGCACCTATTACAGTCGAAGAAAAGACTATTACATATAGTGATCCTATTGTTCCTACTGCCTATGTTGAAAAACCTCCTTTTCCTATTAGGATAAAAGATCACGCTAAAGCTTCGACTGTTGCTCGTAAGAGTAATACTAGGACCTATACACCTCCTGAACAAAATTAATGTTGAACCTAGTATTGCTATGGTTAAAGATCTCTTGGATGAGGATTTAGATGGGCATGTTATTTCTTTCTTGGGTGAGACTGCTAATATTGCTAGACCTGATACTAAGACACGTAGACCTGTTGTAGGCATGCCTGTTATTTCTGTTAAAATAGGAGATCATTGTTATCATGGCTTATGTGATATGGGTGCTAATGCTAGTGCGATACCTTATGATCTTTATAAAGAAATTATGCACGATATTGCAGCTGTTGAATTAGAAGACACTGATGTTACTATTAAGCTTGCTAATAGGGATACGATTAAGCCTATTGGGACTGTTAGAGATGTTGAAGTTCTGTGCGGGAAGGTTAAATACCCTGCTGATTTTCTTGTTCTTGCTTCCCCACAAGATGATTTTTGTCCCATTATTTTTGGTAGACCCTTCTTGAATACGGCTAGTGCTAAGATTAATTGTGAAAGGAATATTGTCATTGTTGGCATAGATGGTATATCTCATGAGTTTAATTTTGCCAAGTTTAGTAGACAACCTCGTGAAAGGGAACCACCTAGTAAGGATGAAATTATTGGTCTTGCTTCCATTGCTGTTCCTCCAACTGATCCGTTAGAACAATATTTGCTAAACCATGAAAACGATATGTTTATGAAGGAAAGGGAAGAAATAGATGAAGTGTTCCTTAAACAGGAACCTATGCTGAAACATAACCTTCCCGATTAAATTCTTGAGGATCCCCCTCCACCCAAGGGTGATCCCGTGTTTGAACTCAAACCTTTACCTGATAATCTTAAGTATGCTTATCTTGATGAAAAAGAAATTTATCCTATTATTATTAGTGCTAACCTTTCAGAGAAAGAAGAAGAAAGATTATTGAAAACTCTGAAGAAGCACTGAGCTGCTATTGGATATACTCTGCATGATCTTAAGGGCATTAGTCCCACATTATGTCAACACAAAATTTCAGTGGAGAAAGATGCCAGACCAGTTAGAGATCCTCAAAGACGATTAAATCCCAAAATGAAGGAGGTGGTAAGAAAGGAGATTCTAAAGCTCCTTGAGGCAGGTATTATTTATCCCATTGCTGATAGTGAATGGGTAAGCCCTGTCCATTGTGTCCCTAAAAACGGAGGTATTACCGTTGTTCCTAATGATAAAGATGAATTGATCCCGCAAAGAATTATTACAGGTTATAGGATGGTAATTGATTTTCGTAAGTTAAATAAAGCTACTAAGAAAGATCATTACCCTTTACCTTTTATTGATCAAATACTAGAAAGGCTATCCAAACACACACATTTTTACTTTCTAGATGGTTATTCTGGCTTCTCTCAAATACCTGTGTCAGCAAAGGATCAATCTAAAACTACTTTTACTTGCCCTTTTGGTACTTTTGCTTATAGACGTATGCCTTTTGGTTTATGTAATGCACCTGCTACCTTTCAAAGATGCATGATGGCTATATTTTCTGATTTTTGTGAAAAGATTTGTGAGGTATCCATGGATGACTTCTCCGTCTATGGATCCTATTTTGATGATTGTTTGAGCAACCTTGATCGAGTTTTGCAGAGATGCGAAGACACTAGTCTCGTCCTGAATTGGGAAAAGTGTCACTTTATGGTTAATGAAGGCATTATCTTGGGGCACAAGATCTCTGAGAGAGGTATTGAAGTTGATAAAGCCAAAGTTGATGCTATTGAAAAGATGCCATGTCCCAAGGACATAAAAGGTATAAGAAGTTATCTTGGTCATGCCAGTTTTTATAGGAGGTTCATTAAGGACTTTTCTAAAATCTCTAGGCCTCTGACTAATTTATTGCAAAAAGATATTCCTTTTGTCTTTGATGATGATTGTGTAGTAGCATTTGAAACACTTAAGAAAGCTTTGATCACTGCACCTATTGTTCAGCCACTTGATTGGAATTTACCTTTTGAAATTATGTGCGATGCTAGTGATTATGCTGTAGGTGCTGTTTTAGGGCAAAGAGTCAATAAGAAATTGAATGTTATCCAGTATGCTAGTAAGACTCTTGATACTGCCGAGAGAAATTATGCTACTACTGAAAAAGAGTTCTTAGCAGTTGTGTTTGCATGTGATAAGTTTAGACCTTATATTGTTGATTCCAAAGTTACTATTCATGTTGATCATGCTGCTATTAAATATCTTATGGAAAAGAAAGATGCTAAGCCTAGACTCATTAGATGGGTTCTCTTGCTCCAAGAATTTGACTTGCATATTATTGATAGAAAGGGAGCTGAGAACCCCGTTGCAGACAACTTGTCTAGGCTAGAGAATGTTCTTGATGACCCACTGCCTATTAATGATAGCTTTCCTGATGAACAATTAGCAGTCGTCAATGCTTCTCGTACTGCTCCTTGGTATGCTGACTATGCTAATTACATTGTTGCTAAATATATACCGCCTAGTTTCACATACCAGCAAAAGAAAAAGTTCTTTTATGATTTAAGACATTACTTCTGGGATGATCCACACCTTTCTAAAGAAGGAGTAGATGGTATTATTAGACGTTGTGTGCCTGAGCATGAACAGGAACAAATCCTACGCAAGTGTCACTCTGAATCCTATGGAGGACACCACGCTGGAGATAGAACTGCACACAAGGTACTACAATCTAGTTTTTATTGGCCTACTCTCTTCAAAGATGCTCGTAAGTTTGTCTTATCTTGTGATGAATGTCAAAGAATAGGTAACATTAGTAGACGTCAAGAAATGCCTATGAATTATTCTCTTGTTATTGAACCGTTTGATGTTTGGGGCTTTGATTATATGGGACCTTTTCCTGCCTCCAATGGTTATACACATATTTTAGTTGTTGTTGATTACGTTACTAAGTGGGTAGAAGATATTCCAACTAGTAGTGTTGATCATAACACTTCTATTAAAATGCTTAAAGAAGTTATTTTTCCGAGGTTTGGAGTCCCTAGATATCTTATGACTGATGGTGGTTCACACTTTATTCATGGTGCTTTCCGTAAGATGCTCGCTAAGTATGATGTCAATCATAGAATCACATCTCCTTATCACCCGCAGTCTAGTGGTCAAGTAGAGTTGAGCAATAGAGAGCTCAAATTAATTTTGCAAAAGACTGTGAATAGATCTAGAAAGAATTGGTCCAAAAAAGTTGATGATGCATTATGGGCCTATAGAACTGCATACAAAAATCCTATGGGTATGTCTCCATATAAGATGGTTTTTGGAAAAGCATGTCATTTACCTCTTGAACTTGAACATAAAGCATATTGGGATATTAAGGAGATCAATTATGATTTCAAACTTGCCGGTGAGAAGAGGTTGTTTGATATTAGCTCACTTGATGAATGGAGAACCCAAGCATATGAGAATGCCAAGCTTTTCAAAGAAAAAGTCAAACACTGGCATGATAAGAGGATACAAAAGCGTGAGTTTAACGTAGGAGATTATGTGTTATTGTTCAACTCTCGTTTAAGATTTTTTGCACGAAAACTTCTCTCAAAATGGGAAGGTCCCTGCGTTATCGAGGAGGTCTATCATTCTGGTGCTATAAAAATCAACAACTTCGAAGGCACAAATCCGAGGGTGGTAAATGGTCAAAGAATTAAACATTATATTTTAGGTAATCCTATAAATGTTGAAACTAATATTATTGAGACCATAACCATTGAGGAATACATAAGAGACACTTTCCAGAATGTTCCAGACTCCGAAAAGGCATATGTACGTGGTACGATAAGTAAACCGACTACAAAACAACTCTAATGGCAATTTTTATTAGTTTTGGATTATTTAAGAATTTTAGGAAGAAAGAAGTAATCCGAAAGGGACACGAGGCTCCCACGAGAGAGGAGCCCCCCCCCCTTTAGGGCGCGCCCCTGTCTCGTGGGCACCTCGTGTGCCTCCCGGACTCCGTTTTCTTGTATGTTACATATTTTGGTCGGTAAAAATTCATTATATATACTCCCGAAGGTTTTGACCACCGTAACACGTAAATATCCTCTGTTTTTGTTTCGAGTTGTTCCTGGTGCAGAATAAAGCAAGATGTCTTCTCAGGAGTCAGTTGGGGAGAGCCGGGTGTCTCAACCAACGCCAGGTCCGGAAGCAAATAGCGATGCCTATCCCTTTGGACCATCAACGGAGGATGAGATGGAGGCTGATTTGAAAAGGATAGATGCCAGGGAGGAAGATCAAGAAGTTACCTATCGTCTCCGAGCAGAATTCACTATGGGGGAACTACCTAGCTTGGCCGTCCCTGCTTCGGTCATCCCTTCCAACTCTAGATTTCTTTCTTATGAAAAAATGAAAAAGAGTTTCACTTGTTCTCCAGAAGCTATGCAACATCCTTGGGTAAAAGGAGCCTTGGCCGTTACAGGCAAGCTCCGTAAAGAAATTATGGACCTCAAACAACAAGTCAATAAGCTCGAGGAGGAGAACCGCGTCCTGAAGGGCATCATCGCCAAGAAGATTATAACACCAACTATGAAGAAGGAGAAATAATCACATGGGTATGGGCACTCCCCTTGGCAACTTCCAAGCTTGGGGAGGTGCCCCGGTATTGTATCACCATCACACTCCTATTTTTACCGCTTTATTTCGTTCGATCCTTTTTACTAGTATCTTGATCTAGTAGTTTGAAGTTTTTGATATCAAGTAGTTTTGAGTTTTGCATTGTGATCTCTTTATGTAATCGAGTCCGTGTGCTATCTATAATAAAGATTAGTGTTGAGTCAAGGGCTTTGCTATGTTGCTATGATCTTGAGAAAGTAGAAAGAACAAAAGAGTTCATATTGATCTTATGGATAGTGATAACTTCACACATAGAAAGTATGAGGCATAAAAATTATTGAGAGTTGATGAACGTAGCCTTGGTCATCGTTGCAATTAATAGGAAGTGATAAGGAAAGAGGGGTTCACATATACATATATTATCTTGGACATCTTTTATGATTGTGAAGCACTCATTAAGTATGACATGCTAAAATAGTTGATGTTGGACAAGGAAGACAATGTAATGGTTTATGTTTTCTGACATCTCAGTTAAAGTATATTGTCATTGACCTTCCAAACATGTTGAGCTTGCCTTTCCCCCTCTTGCTAGCCAAATTCCTTGCACCAAGTAGAGATACTACTTGTGCTTCCAAATATCCTCAAACCCAGTTTTGCCATGAGAGTCCACCATACCTACCTATGGATTGAGTAAGATCCTTCAAGTAAGTTGTCATCGGTGCAAGCAATAAAAATTGCTCTCTAAATATGTATGACTTATTAGTGCGGAGAAAATAAGCTTTGTACGAACTTGTTGTGGAAGTAATAAAAGTGACAGATTGCATAATAAAGGTCCACATACAATGGCAATATAAAGTGACGTTCTTTTGCACTAAGACTTTATGCATCAACCCTAAACACGCATGACAACCTCTGCTTCCCTCTGCGAAGGGCCTATCTTTTACTTTATGTTTCTACTTTATGCTTGAGTCAAGGTGATGCTCACTTTTCCCTTTTTCATTTTATCCTTTGGCAAGCTCCTCGTGTTTGAAAGATCATGATACATATATCCAATTGGATGTAAGTTGGCATAGGCTATTATTGTTGACATCACCTAAAGGTGAATATGTTGGGAGGCAACATAATAAGCCCCTATCTTTCTCAGTGTCCGGCTGAAACTCTATAACCACAAGTATTGCGTGAGTGTTAGCAATTATGGAAGACTACGAGATAGTTGAGTATGTGAGCTTGTTGAAAAACTCTATTACTGACTCATTTTGATGTTAAGATAAATTGCAATTGCTTCAATGACTGAGATTATAGTTTGTTAGTTCCCAATGAAGTTTTTGAACCATACTCGATATTGTGAATTCCTTATTACTTGAGCATAGGAAATCATATGACAATATATATATATATATATATATATATATATATATATATATATATACATGTTGTTGTTATTAGAATGGTCATGATGCCCTCATGTCCGTATTTAATTTTTATTGACACCTCTATCTCTAAACATGTGGACATATTTTTAGATCT